>NC_092137.1:16940778-17278778 GCF_043159975.1 Macaca nemestrina | reverse complement strand
TTCCAATGTCTAAATTATGCTTTTACATCATCATACACTGTGCACTCAACAGAGTATCTATCATACCATATATGTACCCAACAACTATCTACTGAACTAGTAAATGCATGAGCAGGCAGGAGAGTCACCTAGATCCTACTTCTCTATGTCTATCCAAATAGCACCCACATAGCAGCAACCTCCCCCATGAAGCATGTCTTGCCGTCCACCTCTCAGACTGCTAATCTTTCCTTACTGAATTTCCACTGCAAATACTTGTCTTGGGAGTTTTAATAACCAAGTCATACATATATATAATATATATACATAACTTTGTTATTAATATAAATATTAAAATATATAAATTATAATCTATAATATAATTAATATATTATATATAATTTAATATATGTTAAATATATATATATGTAGTGATCAAGATGTTTATCTCTGTACATTCCATGCTGAGGCAGGTAATGACCAGAGGACCCTGACATAACGATAGTGAAGACAGAGAAGTTTACATATCCCTGTGAGTTTACATATCTCTCAGATTATTGTGAGGATATTTTTCTGTCTTCTGGCTTCCTAACCTCTGACCCTCTCCCATTGCTCATACCCACTCCCATTCACCCCCTATATATATATACACAAACACAAATTGAGGACAGTCATGTTGCTTAGTCGGACAAAGAAGAAAAATTTCTCTGAAGGCACACAGCTGAAAGAGGTCATTGGTCATCCAGATCCAATAGGGAACAGGAGGTTTCTGTGCCATATAAGAGGTTTACCTGGGAATGAGAGGTTCCCCACATTGCAGGACTTTCTCCTGGGAAAGTTGCAGACACACCAAGAAGAGCTGGTCACCCCATTCCAGGCAAGTCAGTGAATAGCTTTTATTCTTGTTTTATTCTTGCTATCTCAGATTTATCTTTGAGGCCTCAGGTTCAAGGCGTATATTTAGAAGAGGAGAGTGTACCAGGCTTCTCTTGTGTGTCTGCTTACAAGTCAAAGAAAAGAACAAGATTATTACAGTGATTTCCAACCTCCAAATTACTTTTTACAACCTCCCTCCACTTCAGCATCCACATGGAAGTTTGTGTAAATGGTATGTGGAAATCATACATCCCTGTGCTCAGAGTCAGGTTCAGGTGGACACATACGTGGGTGGCTCCTGGGAAGATAAAGTATTTTCTGGTGGAGGAGGGGAGGCAGGAAAACAGAAAAATAATTCTTTTGTCAAACACATAATGTGAAGAGAAATAATCACATCACTGTACTTCAAAAAAATAAGTGTTCTGGGAAAATGGAGGAAACTGAATAAGAAGGGAAAAATAAAGTCAAGACAGAAGATGACAGTTCCGTATATTTTTACATGACAAAGGCAATAACCACCTTAACCAAATAATATTTAAAAGGGAAAGCAGGGAAATCTGCATGCGTGAAGATAACAATTTTAAGGGCAAAAGATATCAGTTTTGGAGGCAGTGAGGATCAAAACTATGCAAATGACAAATCATGTCACACAAATGGTGATTTTAATGATGAAATTATGAAACAGAAGGAAGAAAAACAATAACTGCAATAGATTTTGATTTTTATTAAGTGCTTGACATTGTCTAATGAAATCATACTTGAAACATTAATTGGAATTAGATCAAATTAAGGCATAAATTGCAAAAATGGCTTTATAAGAAATAGCAATAAACTGGGTCTTTTGGGAAGTGTAAGTTTAGATGGCACCAAGCCTGGCACTGGGTTCCCATATCCATTGGCGACACAGTGAACACAGCCACGAGAACTGAATTAAACCCCCCAGCTGCCGATCTGAGGGTGCGGGCTGTAGAAATTGGGTGGGGAGTTGCTCACATTGAGAATTGAAGTATGTGAGATAATGTATTTTAGATAGTCTGTAGTCCATCCTTCTCATCCTAGAAAAAAAAAAATGGAAGCATAGATTTATGAAGTGATTTTTTTCCACAACCAGATAGAACGTGTGCAGCTAAACTGTGAGTTGAGCCTCACAGTTCAGTTTGCTGAACATTAGTAAACAAATAAAAATACAAATGAAAACCAAAATAAGATAGCATCTCATGCCAGTTAGAATGACTGATATATACCCAAAGGATTATAAATTATTCTACCATAAAGACACATACACGCGTATGTTTGTCACAGCATTGCCCACAATAGCAAAGACATGGAATCAGTCTAAATGCCCACCAAGGGTAGACTACATAAAAAAATGTGGTGCAGATATACCATGGAATACCATGTAGCCATAAAAGAGAGCAAGATCTTGTCCTTTTTAGCAACATTGATGGATTTGGAGGCCATTATCCTTAGAAAACTAACACAAGAACAGAAAATCAAATATTGCATTTTTTCACATCTAAGAGAGAGCTAAACAAAGAGAACATATGGACTCAAAGAAGGGAACAACAGACACTGGGGCCTCCTTGAGGGTAGACGGTGAGAGGAAGGAGACGACCAAAAAATTACCTATCAGGCACTACGCTTATCTCGTGCGTGATGAAATTATCTGTACGCCAAACCCCTGTGACACACAATTTACCTATGTAATAAACCTGCACATATACCCCTCACCCTAAAATAAAAATTAAAAAAGAAAGAAGACTGAACCCCTAGGTTGGGCTGCATATTCACTATGTGTGTTACTGTAGCATGTATCACATTGTAGCTTTGTTGAGCATAGGAACATCTTAGAAAGCAGGCATATGTATACATACACTCCCTCCAAACTCTGTGTATAACAAGGAAAACAAAGATGGTCAAAGGTTTTTTTTTTTTGCATATCTGTTCTTCGTTAAAATGAGACACTGGTGATCTTAGACACAGAGCCATAGCTCTGCCCTGCTGAGCATAGTTCACTGGCTGCCAGAGACTGTCTTTGGAATGCTCTTTTTGGAAGCTTCCGTTTCTCTAGAGAGAGAGATAAATAATAGATAGTTTTTGAATTTTCGAGAAGCTCTATTTAGTTTCTGCCTTAGTGTCAGAAGTACTTTGGGTTCGATGTCAAACATACCATTTCGGTAGCCCTTCCTTCTTGTCTGAGCTCCTATCAGTTAGTTCCTTCATGTCTACTGCCTCCTGTTCATGCCCTATCTTCCCCACCTTAGCAGGAACGGACGAAGGGTTAGGCTAGGGCTTTGTTTGCCTTTGAACTATGTTAAATGACTCCTTTTCAAGATGCCAGGGTCTAGCACCCTAAGAACATTTTACCTTCCTTGTTCTAAAAAGGAGGTGTGAGCTTGGAGCAACTTGCATCCTCTCCCCACCTGACTCATCCCAGCTTCTGAGAATGGGTTTGGCCCGAGAGGACTGTGCAACCAGACCACTGCTTTGCTTTCATTTCTGAGTTCTCCTTTACTTCTCGCACCCACAAGAGTCATGTTATCTGAGCAGCAAATAATTTCCCTATAAAGTAGTCAATGTTCTTGGCCCAAATATATATTTTTGTACTCATTTAAATTTGATTATGAATGTAACTCTTTTCATCCTCCTCTTTGCCTCTAACTTCCTTGAAAGGCTTTCTTAATCCCAAGGAGAGCCTGTGGCTATAAGCTTTGCCAGGCAGGACAAGGTCCTATCTCATCTCTATATCATTGTGTCTCTATCAGGGGATTGCCAACCAGCCAATATTTATTGAATCTAATACCAAAATTCTATACAAATTAGCCTCAATATTTTATACCCACACCTTTTATGAATGTATTTTCAACAAAATAAATATGTCATAGCTATTTGGTACCTGTGGAGATAGAAAGAAGGAGGTATGTATTTAATTTGTGTATAATAAAACTTCAGTTAAGTAACAGAACACAAGTTATTAAAATCATTGCCTTAGTTTCTTCTTCAGGAAAGAATGAAGAATACAAATACAAATAGGTTGAATAAAAATAATGCATTTCATAATAAATGAATACTCAAAGTCTTATGATGTAACCTGTATTTGGCCTAATTCCCTATTCAGAAACTTCCAGAGTGAGGATTTTGTGGTCTGGGAATGTCTTTACTTAGGAATGAATAATTCCACAATGTTAGTCCACCTGGCCTTAAAGGGCAACATTGTAGAGTGTTTCCTTTCCAGTGATTTTCTGTTGCAAGGGCTGAAAAAAACTATGGTGTGATTGAGAATGTGGGCTTAGGATTCTGCAATTTGGGTTCAAATCCTGGTTTTGTCTATTTTTCAAGGTGTATGATGGAACAAGTTAGTCAAACTTTCTGAA
Source organism: Macaca nemestrina (assembly GCF_043159975.1). Lineage (NCBI taxonomy): Eukaryota > Metazoa > Chordata > Mammalia > Primates > Cercopithecidae > Macaca > Macaca nemestrina. The sequence continues at coordinate 17,274,549 of NC_092137.1, read as the reverse complement.
TTTTCATGGTGTGATGATGTGAGAATCAAATGAGATGTTATATATAATGGCATAGTTAAGTTCCTGACTAGAATGGGCACTTAATAAATGCTAGCTTCTATTGCAAGCCAGCGTAACAATGTGGATTTCCTGATCAAGCTACTTTATCTAGAATGCTTTATAATAATAATTCTCTTACTACACTGTTGATTTGAGAATTTACCCTGTGTGTGTGTGCATGTGTGTATGTGTCCATAAGTGTATACACACAGCAAAATCTTACTCTTCTGAAGCTCTCTCTTAGTAACTGCATCTCATCTGGACTACAGCCAGGAATCATGAACCGTGTATAATCAGCCTTTGCCTAGGCACAATGGATGTGGCAAGACTCATGGACTAAAGTTGAAGTATTTTTCTCAGATGAGAGCCACTCTGGCGCTCATCCACTTGTCCTAGAGGACAGACGTGGCATCTTACTCATCTTTTATTCTCTATAGCATTACATGCATTTTCCGGAATATTGTTTGACTTCCATGTATTTGTTGACTCAACATGAATTATAACTTGAGATTTGGTTTCCCATGGCAGAATGGAAACAAACCAAAAAAAAAAAGGAAAGAAATATGCCATTTTTAGAAACAGGTACATTGACAGCAATGGAAAGTAGCCACTAGCAGTTCTAATTTAAAATATCTTATTCTGACACAAATGAACCAAGCAGACACAAGTACCCAATAGGGCTATTAAGTTCAGGGGTGAATACCATAATATACTTTAGAAGGCTTGAGGGCATCAGCAGTAGACAGCACCATGCTTAATACTCCTAATAAAAATCCTCAGGTGGCAGGAAAAGGCTAAGTCATGTTCAGTCTTTGGAAGATTGATATCTCAAATGTCATTACCTAAAGCATATGATATACATATATGCTGAATTTTTCTGGAACTCACAAGTTTCAGGGTGCAAAAGAGGTCATAGTAATATAAACTGAAATTTCACAGGCTTGTAGATAGACCTACAGAATATCGCACCTTTGGCTCACTAAACTATTGCCCGCTAGGAATTCGTAGAAATCCCTGGGGAGTAAGTTACTAGTTCTCAAGAAAAAGGTCAGCTCTGCTTGGGTACAGAATTTACTTCGTCTATCACTGCAGTTTTTCTAGTTATTGCTGTTTCTCTACTGGGCCCCACAGTCTCTGCAGGTCTCCAATGTCCTCTGGAAACTTTAAGCTCCCTGGGGCACAGTGTGATACTAGAGTTTCTATTGAGGACTCCATCAGTGGCTCTCAAGCCTTCAAGACAAAAAGGCTGCTCTGTAATGCATGGTCCAAGACGTCCATCTCTCTCAGTGCTCCAGCAATGCATATAGTTCTCAAAGTTGTAAAAAAATGACTTTTTCATATTTTACTTATAACCCTTCTGTTTCTTAAAAGATTGAGATCTGAGTCCACTGAGGACTGAGCCAGAAGACAAAGCCTAGTAGTCATCACCATGCTATAATTAGATCCAGCCTTCCTCTTGATGACTCAGAATTTACTTATTGACTGAGTCTCAGGCTTTTTCTTTCCCTTAGGATTAGTTTCAAATGATTCCTTATTCTTCATGAAAATAGCCCTCTCTCAGGCTGCCCCATAGGTTTACCGACATACTCAGATAAATGGGGATTATTTTCTTTCTTCCTTCATCCTTACCCTCTCCCCTTTAAAAATTTCCCTCAACAAATACTTCATGAACACATACTAGATGCCATGTACTATTCTGGGTGGTAGGATCACGGCAATAAACAGAACACACAATGTCTGGTCTTTCGGAGAGTCTTGTGGGAGAAACATAACAATAAGCAATGAACTATATGGGGGTATGTATTGCAAATTTTTAACTCTTTATATTGCCTTGATGCCTCAACATTCCCACAAGCAGGCTATGAGCACCCTGTCTGGTTGTCCAGGCGCACCAGTGTGACAGACAGGGCTGTTCCCTTCCAAAAGGGCCCCTTCTTGCCCACTCCTGAATGGAACCTAATGACATTCAGCCACACCAATGAAATCCCCTTGTGCCTTTGGTTTCTGGACTCCATTCTGACCCCCAATAAGGCCACTTGCCCACAGGTCCTCACTTTCCCCTCTTCAACTCCCCATCTGCTCAGTTGAGTTCACTCCCTGAGAGCTTCTCTCAAGTGGCCCCTGGCATGGCATGGTGTGCCTCTCTCCTCTAGGATCTGTGAGTATAACAAATCCTTTAATTTCATATATCTCTCTGAGTGTAATTTCCATGGCTATTTTGAAATGATCCTTAAAGATTCCGTGAGGGGGACTTACTTCTCCATTTACAACAAAGGATACTATTTAGATAGGAAGTCGGCCGGGCGCGGTGGCTCAAGCCTGTAATCCTAGCACTTTGGGAGGCCGAGACGGGCGGATCACGAGGTCAGGAGATCGAGACCATCCTGGCTAACACGGTGAAACCCCGTCTCTACTAAAAATACAAGAAAATTAGCCGGGCGAGGTGGCAGGCGCCTGTAGTCCCAGCTACTCGGGAGGCTGAGGCAGGAGAATGGCGTGAACCCGGGGGGGCGGAGCTTGCAGTGAGCCGAGATCGCGCCACTGCACTCTAGCCTGGGGCACAGAGCAAGACTCCGTCTGAAAAAAAAAAAAAAAAAAAAAAAAAAGATAGGAAGTCATAAAGACTTCCTGGATGAGGTACTATTTCAGCAGCAACATTAATAAGGAAAGGCAATAAGGCAACAGGTATCTCAGGAAAGATGATTCTGGTAGGAGGGAGCAGTAAGTTCAAGAGCCCTGGGGCAGGAATATGGCTGGACTGTCTGAGGAATAGCAAGGAGGTTAGATTTATTGGAACAGAGGGAGTGAAATGGAGAAAGAGCTAGAAGAAGAGGTCTGAAGGTTACCCAGGATGAAAACTCAAGTGGATCATTGTATAACTTGGTAGGATGTCAAATAAATATAGATGAAAAAAAGCCTTGTGGAGTCTTGAGCAGAAGATTCACAAATCTCTCTGCCTTCTAAAAAGATCACTCTTTCTGCTGTGTGGAGATTTGATTATTGGAAGGAAAGTGTGGAAGGAAAGAGACAAGTAAGGGAGCAATTCTAAAAATTCAGGTGAGAGGGGATGATAGCTTGATTTTGACAAAAGTGAACAGAGGTGAGCAGTGACCTATTTTTGAATATAATTTGAATGTAATCAAATACAGAATTATTTTACAAATGAAACATTTTAACAGATAAGAGAAAAACTGGTGATTCAAGCGTGATTTCATTGCTGTTGGCTATAGATTGGAACTTCATCTGCTGAGATAGGGGATATTGGAGAGCACCAGGCAGAAACAAGTAGAATCCAAGTTGGGGGCTTGGACATGTTAAATTTAGGGCATTTATTAGATATTTAAACAGAGATGTGTTAGTTTGCTGGGGCTGCTGCAACAAGGTAATACAAATTTTCTGGGTGGCTTAAGCAACAGAAACTTACTGCCTCACAGTTCTGGAGGCTAGATGTCCGAGATCGAGGTGTTGACAGAGTTGGTTCCTTCTAACATCCGTGAGAGAAGGATTTGTTCCTGGCCTCTCACCTTGGCTTGTCGGTGGCTGGCTTCTCTCTATGTGTGTCTGTGTTCACATTTCCTCTTCTTGTAAGTATACCAATTATATTGGATTAAGACTCACACTAATAATCTCATTGTAACTCAATTACCTCTATAAAGGTTTTCTATCCAAATAATGTCACATTCTGAAATACTAAGTATTAGGAAACATGGATTTTTGGGGGACATGATTCAATCTATAACAGATGTCAAGTAAGCAGCTGGATAGATGACTACGAAGTCCAGGGAGAGGTTGGAGATAAGATATATATTAGCTTTTATCTGCACATAGATTGTGTTTGAAGCCCTGAGGCTGGGTAAGGTCACTATCTGAGAAAAGTGGAGATAGAGACGATATCTTCAGATACTCCAGTATTTAGAGGTGGGTGATTCTGACTGCACTCACTCTGAATCTCCAGTTACATTCATTTTCATAAATTCTAATTTTACCTTAAGTTATTGGGTCTGGGACTTTCTGGGCCATGCAGAGTTCAAGCCAATGGGCCTTTTCTCAGAGGAGAGGGGCACTTTATGCTGTGGTAAAATCAAAGCAGACACTACTTACATGGTGAATGAAGGTTTTTATGGACTCTGATGCTAGCGGCTGCTGCTTTCTTAAAAAGTTCACTTCTGGGCAGTTTTAGCATTGTCCTTGAAGAACATAAAACACATTTTAAAGTACATTAAGGAACTTTTCCTTGACTGAATGATAGCCTTGATAGAAAAGGAAGCAGGAGACTTGTTTCAGATGTGCAACTCCCACAATGTCCTAGAAATGAACTAAAAAATAGAGCCCCTTTCTTTTCATCTTTTGTTACTTAGTGACACATAACAGACCATTTTGCTTGTTTTGAGAGTTCAGAATACCTGCAAACCATGACTTGTCCATATTCCTGGAAAGGGTGTCTTCATTCAGCAGACATTTGCCAAGTGCCCTCAGCAAATTGTGATTCTGGGTAGTATGACTACACGTCTAGCCTAAGGGGATAATGGGATGGTTTTGTATTCTGGGATGATTATTAACACCAATAGCATATTATGATAGGAAGAGCATGGAGCTGAGACGTGAAAATTCTCTTCTGAGACCTGACTCCAATCTTGTACATGACCATTGACAATTCACTTATGCCTGCACTTTGCCCAACAGATGAGGGACGTGGACTTGGATAACCTCAGAGATTCCTCCTAAATATAATATTCTATAGTCTTATGACTTAAAGACAAATAAATTGCCTCCAATTTTTAAAAGCTATTGCTACTTCCAGGGGACCCAGACATTTGGCCTAGTTCTCTGACTTGATGTTGGCCCTGGAATGACATTCTGAGTGGGAAGACCAAGAGTATTCCTGTTAGCAAAATAACAAGAAAGTTTCAAAAACAAATCCTCGACACCCCAAACCTTGTCTCTGGTGTAACTTTTTGCTTTTGCTCTTCTACACCCACCTTGTGCTTAGTGACTCACATTCCATTAAAATATATTTAGAGTGATATTTCTGAGTGTTAGACTTCAAAGTGTTCAGCTTTCTTGAGAAATATATTTGAAACTGTTAGCTTTGATCTCATCCACAGACTATCACTTGAGACCATTTTTCTCTGTTTGGGTGCAGTTGGAGGACTCCTTGTTACCTTCTCTCTTCAGATTGACATCAGAGGTGTGACTGTGTACACGAAAGGCTACCCAGGGAGTACTCTTTTCCACTTTGTGACGATGAGGCCTCACTGTCAACTAAGGCAACACCTTTAATGGCTGCTTAGAATCTAAAGTTCTCTCAGGCTTTGGTTTTTCACCTACAACGTTGGGTGCCTTCTGTTGCTACTGTTCCGGTTTAGTGACAGATAAGAGGTCATATCCATTTAATGGCACAGAAAACCACCTGACTGTTGGCAAACACACATGTTGCCTCGTGCCTCCGATGCCAAATTCCCCTTTCTTCACCTGCAGTCATCATTTGCAAACTCTCTTTTGATGAGGCTGTAACTTTCCATTTGCTCTTACGAGTTCGTTAAATATAAGGACTTAAAAGGCTAAAGCTGGTAGTGAACTTAGAGACAATTTGAACCACGAGAAAACACGTCTAGAAGTAAAGCAGTTGTTCAAGGTTGCTCTGAGACAGGGGTGATGCCAGGACTAGAAATAGGTTTAGGGCTCTGGTGTCATTCTCTTCTGCCACATTTCTCTCAGTGTAACCTGAAGCAAGAGGATGAGAACAGACTGGGGCATAGCCACATATTGCCTCCCTGTGAGTTCAAATACTTTTTTCTCCTAAATGGGATTCTTTATTTTTGACAGAATAACAGGTTCCACTTACATATCCATATTTTTGATGTCTATCTTTAAACCTCAAGGACTAATTAAAATGTTAAATACCTCTTGCATATGATGACGTTGAGGAGATGTTTTATGTTGAAGCAGAAGTGTCTTTGTGCTCTTTCATTATTTCTCAGGGCTCTGCATAGCTTCTGGGGGTTTTGCAAGCCAAGCTGTTTTCTAAAGATAAAAGAAATTTACTTCAAAAGCGTAGGAGTGTGATTCTGCCCCAGTGTCAGTGTCTTGTGCCTATAGATCTTTCTCTCACAGGTGCCCACCTAACGATGTAGCATTGGGATTTATTTCAAGAGTTAATCCACAAACGACACCAGCTTACTGAGAAACCCTTCTTTTTAGTTTAGCATTTGACTTAGAAGCCTACACAAGTCCTCCACCTTTGCCTTCCACATCCCTCTATCATGGGCTTCCACACTTTTATGCACTTTCTTCTAATACAACACTTAACCAATATCTATGTATTTATCTTCTCCCCTAATGTTCAATGCCTTTTTTTTTTTGACAGAATTTCGCTCTTGTCACCCAGGCTGGAGTGCAGTGGTGTGATCTCAGCTCACTGCAACTTCCACCTGCTGGGTTCAAGTGATTGTCTTGCCTCAGCCTCCCGAGTAGCTGGAATTACAGGCACCTGCAGCCACACCTGGCTAATTTGTTGTATTTTTAGTAGAGATGGGGCTTTCACCATGTTGGCCAGGCTGGTCTCGAACTCCTGACCTCAGGTGATCCACTGGCCTTGGCCTCCCAAAGTGCTGGGATTACAGGCGTGAGCCACTGTGCCCAGCCTATTCTGTGACTTTTTGAAGTTGGGGCTCAGTTTCTGTTTTGTAGCCCCAGAGAGCTTATTAGCATAGTGCTTTAGAAGTAGTATATGGTTAGCAAATATTTCAAAAGTGACTAAATCAGCAAATGTATAGTTGTGTAGGGCAAGAGTTAGCTGGTTTTTCTGAGAATCAGGTGTCAAGACAAGATTATTACAGAAAACATCTGGAAGAGAAAATGAGAAGGGAGTCAGGTCAGGAAAGTGTAGGAGAGAAGTTGCCCTGTGATCTTGAGTGAAGGAGTGAATACGGGGTGAATAAAAGCATCCCAGACTGTCCTGAAGTCTAAGGATCAGGCATAAAGGCATTGGAGACTCCTCAAGTCAACGGTTTTTTAAAAAATTTTTTATTATACTTTAAGTTTTAGGGTACATGTGCACAATGTGCAGGTTTGTTACATTTGTATACATGTGCCATGTTGGTGTGCCGCACCCATTAACTTGTCATTTACATTAGGTATATCTCCTAATGCTATCCCTCCCCGCTCCCCCCACCCCACATCAGGCCCCAGTGTGTGATGTTCCCCTTCCTGTGTCCAAGTGTTCTCATTGTTCAATTCCCACCTATGAGTGAGAACATGCAGTGTTTGGTTTTCTGTTCTTGCAATATTTGCTGAGAATGATGGTTTCCAGCTGCATGCATTTCCCACAAAGGACATGAACTCATCCTTTTTTATGACTGCATAGTATTCCATGGTGTATATGTGCCACATTTTCTTAATCCAGTCTGTCATTGATGGACATTTAGGCCCAAGCCAACTTTAACCACCCAAACAGCCCTAGGTCTTCCCAGAATGGGCCTGTACCTCTGCTGCTATCAGGCATTGGCTGGCAACAGCCGGTGGGGAGTGTGGGCTGGGTGCGGCCTTAGGGTAGACTTCAGAGTACAGCAGTTGGGGCCCTTGGTCAATTGTTCTTCCTTTAATTGGAGGTCTGGATGGGGACATCCTTATGGTTGAGGAATATGTGGAAGATTTTTACCTGTGTTTGTGGTACCTCCTTATGTGGACAAGAGTTTTCTGGAATGCTGGGAAGCTGGAAGCAGAGAATTATTAGAAGATTCCCAGCCACTGGATCCACTTTCTCCACCCAGTTGAGGATTGGTTTTACTGGTGCTATTTGTGTCAAAAAAACAAGTTGTCCTGCTGAACAAAAATATAAATGAATGTAAATATAAATATAAATGGGAAGAGAATTGATTGCTTGTGTAAGCTGCTCAGGCATGGTGGTGTCTGCCTGTGGATAAGGCAGGGGTATAATAAGAATATGCCTTCTTTCTTAGTCCTAGAAGCCCCTCACCTGTCACTGGAGGCAGTAAACTCTGTTGGAAATGGCATGTAAAGGAAAAGTTTGATAAAAGGAGGGCATGTGGCATCTGCTTTGTGTAGTCCTGTGGTAGCCTTTCTTTGATTAGTTCTGACTTCTTGGCTCAGTAAATTGGGAACTGAAGCCTGTGCATGTCAGGTGGTCTCCTTCCTTAGTCTCTCCCACCCGCATGGCCGTGCCCCTTTGGTGTTAGTCTCTGCCTTTTATGTGCTTTCATTCTGCCAATTTTGTCTGGCCCTTATTTGTTTTCATCTTGGCTGACTTCCATGCATTTGATATTCAGGTCTGGTTTTATAGTTTACTCACATGAGCTCAGGGCCTGGAACATTAAAGATGTCCCCAAATGATAAAAGCCATGAGGCCATTTGTGAACTCATTCCATTTTCATAAGTTACATCTTTGCATTTTTTATTTCACTTCATCATGAAACTTGATAAGTATTAACTGTACCATTTTCCTTTCTGAGTGGTTCGGTGGACGTGATGAACTATGTTTATGATTTCAGGTGTTCCTTTAGCTAAGTGCATTGACCACCCAATATGGGTCAGATGGTGTCTTAGGTTCCTGAGAGACTCAGAAATGGCCCTGCCAGAGAAGAGCTCACAGTTAACAATTTCATGGCATGTATTTCCAGCACATTTGGGCAAAGTAAATGTCAAGGGAGGCAAAGAAGATGTGATGGCTTGAGGATGGGCAGTCAGGGTGTGCTTGATGAGGAGGGGGGTGTAAGGTGACCTTTATGGAGGAGTAAGACTTCAATGACTGGTAGTGAGGATGAGTAAGCCACCCAGGGAAGTACCAGTCCAACAATATTGCGAAAACAGTCTGGGAAGAGGTCTTGGGCCCAAGTGGTAGTGTTTAGACATCACTTGGAGGTTCTTGAACCCAGGTTTGCTTACCCCTGAAACCTCTTCTCTTGCAGTGGCTGCCTCTGCAAATAACTTCTGTTTTGTTTGCTTGCTATTTATATTTGAGGTATTGCACACGGTGGCTGATTTTGATGCTTGCCTTTTAAAGAAGTGCCTTTGTTATTAGTAGATTCACTTTTTAGTGATTCAGTTAAAATAGACATCTGTTCATAGGCAAGTATAGAATGAAAGGTACCGCAGTTTGTATTTTTTTCTCAAAAATGCATTCTTAGTAACACTAGGAATTATAAGCAGTACATTAATTTTAAACAAGACACAGGAAATAACACTTGATGAAGGAACAAAGAAGAAATAAATGTTAATTATAAGTTAAGATTCTCTCTCTTCTATTTAAACTGTTTTTCCATTAGACTGCCAGGCTCTCAGTCTTCCCAAGATTTCCTTTCCCAGAGCATGTGCATTAGGCCTCTGGAGTCTGAAGCAGAACTAGTCATGGAGGCCTTTGAGAACATGGTGTAATAAAGCCTCATGTGATTTACACTCGATAAAGCTTCTGGTTCAAGCTGCACAAGAACAAGCTCATTCAGAGACACTGTGGTTCAATGGTTAGGGTCAAGGACTGGCCCTGCCACTTAACAAGCTGTGTATTTTGAACCAAATTATTTAACATTTTGGAGGTTCAGTTTTCTTCTCCATAGATCAGGAAGAGTAATCATATCTATATCATAAGTCTGTCTTGAAGATTAATTAGATGATTATATACATGTATATATGTAAATATATATAGTGTTTATCACAGTCCTTGGCACATTGTAAACATTTCATAAATATCAACTACATTAGTAACACTATTTTTACTTAGACCTGACTTCCTCTGCAGTGAGGAGGAAGTTTTTTGAGTTTCTGGCTTTCCCAGGGAGCTACTGGCAAGTTGTTGGAGGGGTCGACACTCCCATTTCCCATCCCTGGGGTGATAATGGACCACACCAGTTGGCAGAAAGAAGCCATGTTCCTAGGGAGAGAGATCAGTTGTAGGCTAGACACACTGCCTTGAAATAACTTGGTGAGATTGTTATCATCTCGATTTAGACATGAGGAGATTGAAGATCAGAGATCTTAGTGCGCATCGTTTGTGCCTGGTGTATCATATTCCACTCCACTCCATCTCCTTGTTGTTAATACAATATAATTGAATTGACCTGATTTAGGTAACTCTTGTTCCCAGACATCTTCCCTGAAGCAGTGGCACTGTCATGTGGGTTCTGATGCGGTGCTCTTCTGCATTGCTGCGTTGAGTGGTTCCCCCATTTGGTTGGTATAGACAAATGCCCTCGGCTCATTTTTCATGGCTTGTCTTCCATCAGCGTCCTCTGTCCTTTATCATGAAGAGGTCTAACTCTATTTTCTAGTCTGCTTGATCTTTCTTCTTACATATCATTAGCATTCATTCTAGGTTTCTTTGAGATCTAATTCATGAATCAGCTATTTTTATACTTCTCGAAACTTTAAAACATGCACTTTTGAGAAAATAAAAGCTCATAAATACATACAATTCTTTAATCAAATAAGAGAATGCTTAGAAACATATCATACCATATATAAAAATGTGTATGAGCTGTCATATTAAGGTCAAAACAAGCAATAGATATTTAATGTTATATATTGTAGATGTTCTAATTTTTATTTCATAAGTCTTAAGTAAGCACTCAGAAATATGGGATTTACGGTCACTATGTCCCAGAATTATTACTGGTAAGATCTCATGAAAACCTTGCCTTAGGAAATCTCTGTGTGTGTGTGTGTGTGTGTGTGTGTGTGTGAGAGAGAGAGAGAGAGAGAGAGAGAAAGAAAGAGAGAGAGATACAGAGACAGAGATAGAGATAGAGATAAAGAGCGAGAGTGAGAGAGACAGCAGTTGTATGTAAGGAAAGTTATTATGTTTGTCACATAGCTAGTAAGTGTAGAACTTATTAGCTACGGTCTCGTTGGCTATGTGTTCCATGGTCATTGAAGGATCTGGGTTTCTTGTCTTCTCCAACTCTTCACAGATTTGCCCTTGAAACTCAAGTCTGCGTTTAGACAGGGAATTTCTTTTCAGATCCAGTTTCCTTAGAGTAAGCAAAATTAACTAGTCTGTGGCCTCAACTGTGCCATTGCAGTTTACTTACAGTATGTGGAGGTAAGGAATAATAGCCAAAAGCAACTCCCTTCACACAGTCTCAATTTCTCTGGAACCCTGAGTTTCAGATTTCTCTTTCTTCAAAATGTATTAAGTTTACTGCTACATTTAGACCTTCACATTTATTGAATGCTTGTGGTATCAGAAAATCTCTGCAGATCAAAATGTTCTCTAATAATTTTGCTATACTCAACCTAAATACATTATGTTGAAAATCAGAAAGGGTTAAAAATGAATTACTTAAGTCATTCCCTATTCTCAAAGAGCTTACTTTCTAGTTTGGGATGCATAAATGTTGTAATCAATATTAAATGAGCACTTTCTATGTGATAGGCACTCTTCTAGTTGTTACAGGTAAGAGTGCCTCTAATCTTCAGAAGGATCATGTAATGTAGATAGTATTATTACCATCTCCATTTTACAGACAAGGAACTTGAAGTACAGAGAAGTTAAGTAACTTGTTCAAGACCACATGAGAAGTAAAATGTTAGAAATAGGATTTAAACCTGGAGAAACTTCATGTTCAAGCCCACACTCTTAACCCCTGTATTACCATGCTGGCTTTCCTTAAGCAAGGCTAAATCACATTACAGAGTGAGTGCATAATAATTGCTGTCTATTGAAAGGTGCTGAAAATCTGATTTAGATGAGTGCAGAAAGAGGAGAGCTAAAATAATAATTCTTCACATCTGCAGAGGTTGATATAATACAAGAGATTTCCACCTCCATTATCCCTTTAATTAATCCATTCCCAGATGGGAGCTATTCAAGTGAGAATCCCACAAGTATGCTTAAAACACCCGTCTGGCTTTCTGAGAAATTATAAAGTGATTCACTGATCTGTAGTTTAGAGAACCAGGCACCCAAGCAAGTTCAGCTGTGTTGGGAGCAATACTTTACTGCTTTTTGATTTCTTGTTAGTAAAATGGACCCAATACCAAGATATAGAGAAGGTAATTAAACTGACGAAGAAGCTTATTGAAATTCCATAATATAAACCTAAGAGATATACATTATATAGGTATGTTACCAATACCAAAATGTCTAATAGCTTTCTCTCTTGGAATCTGGTATGATAATATTTCTAAAGCCTATTTGATTTCTGGGCTCAGTCTGTGAATTTTCTATGTCTTACAAATCCTACTTCCAAAACATATCTACTATCTTGATTCTCTTTTTCCTTCCCATTGAGACCTTATTATGTTAGAAGACCAAGACAAACAGCACGATTTTCCCCTTATTCTCAGCGGAAACTTCTTCCAAGCCAACATAAACATATAGAACAAGACTGACTTTCTCTGAGTCCCAAATATATCAAATATGACATCTTTACATAAAAATTTTCATGAACTTAAATACAGACTCTATGGGATATCAGAGCTTATGTTTTGTCGTCTTCTACACATGGACTCTTCTTGAGCTCTACAGAACTTTCTCCCGTATGAAACAGACCCCATGTGTTCCCTCTGGCTGAAACACCATCCATCAATTTCACTTCCAGTCCCAGAAATCACATTAATCCACCTAGGTCCATTTCAGACGCAACTTTCCTGATTACTCTTCCAAACAGGTATAATCTTTTCCTCCCTGGAGCATGTATGTCACATTTTGTGTTTCACTGCTATGACACTTTTCAGTTTTGCTTGTGTTAGAGGAATTGTAATGATCTTACCCCTTCTTTAAGATACTGAGCTCCTGGCAACGTTGTTACTCTACCTTTTCCTGTGGTGCTGAGCACAAAAGGCTCTCACTAAATGATTGCCAAGCCACTCGCAATGCAATTTTCTTTTCTGTACACTTCATGATGACTTCTGTTTCTGAGAAAGTTTTAAGGTGTAAGACATTCGCCAGTATTTTTTTGCGTTAAACAAGAATTTGCGTATGAAACACAGGTTCCTCAATTACTATCTTAACTGAACAGAGAGAGAGGAGCATCTGTAATATTAATAAGTCTCCCCGGGACCTGAAGGACAGGAAGGAAACTGCAAGGATGCACAGTGTAATCACAAAAGTGAGAACTTTTAACTTAGATCTTGAAGGATAGGCGGACTGTGAGTATCTCTTTTGATGAAAGGATACTTGCTTTACATGTAGATGGTGTGAAGGTTACCCACCAAAATGTTTATGAATAGTTAACACAATAGAAATGTTCACCATTAGCATAGCAGTGTACTCTTACAACCTATTAAGTAAACTCAGTGCTTTCTTTATGAAGCTAAATTAACACCCTTTTCAGTTTTGTCTTATTTTAAAAAAGCAACCATTTGAAGCCTGCATTATTTTTTTTGTTGTTGTTGCTCAAGAAGGGAGATTTAAAATAGCCCTCTTCTTGGATTCATTGCATGGCAGCAGTCCAGTTTCTTAGGCCATTTATGGATTAAGCCGTAGATCATGTGGAAGTATTTTCTGAAAGCTAGCTTGGGGGCAGCAATAAACTGCATTTTATGGTGTAGGCTGATAAATGTGATTTTTTTTCTGTGGTGATCTGAATTGCTTTTGTCTTCCCAATTTTGTGGCAGAGTTAAGTATTAGAGCACAAAAGAATGCTTGAAATGCAGTGATTACTTGGGAAATAGAGTTGAGCCTGCCACAGATTCTGGAAGCAGGTAAATAAGAGTAGAATCAATGTATAAAGTTGTAAGAGGTAGGTTATGTCATAAAGTTTATGTTTTTACATTTTTAAGGTGGGGGTAATAATAATTATAATATCCACTGCATAATATGATTGTGAGGACTAAATGAGATACAGTATAAAAATTAGGATGGAGCTTAGATCACAACTATATTTATATATTATTTTAACTTCACTATTAAATAAATGGTGGTAAATCTATATTATAGTACACCATACAGCATGTAAATAATATTAGAGAAAAATATTTAATGACACAAACATGTGTAAGTAGAAAAGCAGGTTACAAAATTGTATGACCTGTGTTTGGTAAAAATACATAAATGAGCTTAAAAAATTGATTTTTTACCAATTACTGAAGGGTTTATCTAGGTTAGTAACAATCTCAGAGGTCAAGGCAAGGCCATGTGCTCCAGAAAGTCATGATAAGAACTGATTCATTCATGTCCAATATGGTTTGAGTTACTAATCTCTTTACCTTCTGGTGTGTCTTACTATGATCTATAATTTGGATGAATTTTCTGTCTTTGACCTTTGATGTCTACCTAGCCCAGTTTAACATTTTTTATCTTTTCATTTCTAAGGATTTGAATTGAAAGAGAGGTGAAGGCTGTGCTTAAATAACCATCTTTTATTTTATTTTATTTTTATTTTTTCGAGATGGAGTCTTGCTCTGTCACCCAGGCTTGGGCGCAGTGGTGTGATCTCGGCTCACTGCAATCTCTGTCTCCCAGGTTCAAGTGTAAATCACCATCTTTAATCCAAAATTGATCATTTGTGTTTGTGTGATTTAGCCTGGTGGCCTTAACTCTGTATTGGAAATCTTACTGAATCCTGCCGTAGCTTCAAGTAAATGGGTAGATTTATTTATTTCAAGAAGCATCAGCTTTTCATTCACAAACAAAAAAGAGCAAAGAACTTGGAGACATATTTTGAACTTATCTGACTCCAGATTTCTCTGCATAGAACGAGACACTTTGACCGAAGTGGTTGCACTTATCACTACTCCCTGCAATGTACAGGATCATGATTGGGACAACAAACTGTGCCCAGATATTTGTTCTTCCTCTTCTACATTGTAGAATGGCTACTGGGAAGTTGTTGCCAAGTCCAGAGTTGTAGCTCTGCCAACCCACTCCCACCTCCATGTGCAGTCACATAACTGGCAAATATGATCAAAAGTAGTCTGTGTACTTTCTAGACCTGATCCATCAACACTTGTGTGCCTTTACGCTTTTTCTCAGCTGGTTGCCTATAACAAAGAGGGTGACCTTGGGGACCACATGTTCATGACAGAAGATTCTCTGAGAGCCTGGATCCTTGAATGATTGCATGGATTGCGGCCACTCCATGGACCGTTACAGCAGCCTAACGCTGTTACAAACATCTGTTGTAATTGAGCCAATGTTTATTATAAGGTTTGTTTGCTATAGCAGTCTTTCTATCCTAACTAATATACTGGAATTTGATATTTTACCTTTATAATATTTTTTTCCAAGCTGTGAACACAATGTTGAATTTTCTTTCATGTAATGAAGAAAAAAAAATTAAGCTCCAATATCACGCTGAGTATTATAATTTCTTAGCTATATATTTGGTTATCTATGACTTTACTAGCGGTTCCCACAGAGGTCCTCAAGGAATTCTCTGGACCTGTTTTCATCTTAGAAAATCTTCTGATCAAAGTTCTTAAACATATATTTAAAGTGGGTTCATGATAGACACAAACATAAATCTTTTGAAAGTAATTTCTTATTTTTCTCAACAAAAAAATTATCTCAGGATGTGGAAGAGATTAGAACGTAGTCAAAAGGATATAGTAAGAAATAACCTTGAATAGCAAAGTTCACTTCTTTCATCAACCTTCCCTCTTAGCTTCAGTGAGATTTACAAGGAACTATTTTGTGCACTAAAGTGGAATGCATAATTTAAGCTCCCTAAGAAATTCTTACAGCATTTTTTGTTGTTGTTTTAGTTCTTAGCTGACTGCCAAGACTTGAAATAAGAATTATAGAGTCTGCATAATATTAAGGAAAAACTTAGGAATGGGCTATATGATTACATTTCAAATTTTAATTTTTTTAATAAAGTAAAGAAATGAGAACATCTTACTTTCTTTGTTGTGTAAGTTCTGAAAAGACACAGGCACTGTGATCCTTTAAAGATGAGACCTGTCATTTACGGAGTCCTAGGAGATACTTGGGTTATTTGCCAAACTTTTTCTTGGGATTATTCTTAATTCTAATTTTAAATATTATAATTTTTTAGTTGTTTTGCATCTTCTGAACTTCTTTATCTTTCCAAAAAATAATGGTTAGTTTTTACTTTTTCCTGCTGAAACTAATTTTTTTTAAGTTTGGTTGATTTAGTTAAATGATCTCCGCCCCATAAAACCTGATGACTTATCTCAGTCCTTTCTCTTTTTGACCACTCAGAAACATTCAACACCTTTTTGCTTATTTTTTTCCCTTGGATTTCCTGAAATATCTCCGGTCTTGTTCTTTTTTTCTAGACTCCAGGCAGGGTCAGGAGTTCCTCTGTATTGTAGAGCTTAAAATAAGCCAAGTGCTGTGAGTGTCAGTTCTGAAGACAAATCAAGAAAAAATATTTCTTCCAGTTTCTGCATCTCTGAAAGTCATAACATAAGCATTCGTGACTGACTAATTTCTTATGAAAAAATTCCCCTTAAATAAAGACATATTGGGTTATATTTCAAATTCCACCTACACTGCAAATCAGGAGTGTGTCCACTACAGGAAGTGAAGACCTTTTTTTATGCTTCCTCCCAAGGGATGTAATGGCTCATCTCTCAGGCAAACGCTCCTTCATCAGTGAGGTGCTGTTTATGGAAACCCTTCTCTTTTGCAGATACTAGGGGCTCAGTGTTGTGGTCAGTGATGAGTGGGGAAAGTGGGAGGAAGGAAGTGCAGATATTAACACAGCCTGTTGTCTCTTCAGAAGGCATACCATTTATTAAGAATAGAACAACGATTACAATAACCCAAAGAAAATGTAGAATTTAATAAGTGATGTAACTGAAAAACTAAGTCTTATTTCAGAAGGCAGTGAAAGTTTATGTCCAGTTGTGATAGAGAAAGTTTCCAGAAAGTAGAGGCATCTGACAGTGGAGAACACATATAATATAGGCAAAGCAGGATGATGGCATTGATATTGGATTAAAAGATAACAAAATCTCCAGGGGTGAAGAGGGTGATTATATGTGGGACATTTGTATTACTCCAATTGGCCAAAGCTGAAAGTGAAGTGGAGAAGGATCACGTCAATGAGCACAGGTCCTAGGGGTTCCCATATGGTAGCTTTTTCTATCCATCCTTCAAAATCCAGCTTAAGTATCATCCCTTCTACACAGCCCTCCCTGGTATTCTTTTCCACCTTCTGAATCACTTCCTGCTCTATCTCACCTCTGTATCTTGCACACATGTCTACTGACACTTTTGTTACACCATGTTTATTTGCTGGTATGTCTCTCAAGATGGAGAGTTCATTGAGACAGAAGCAATACCTCATTTCTGGAAGCAGGATGACTGCCTGCTGTTTAGGAAGGAGGAAAGCAATAAATATTTGTGAAATTCAATTAAGTTGAATCAGCAGATCTTTTGGTTTAAATTCAGTCTTTTTCTAGGGTACTGTCTAGTTAAATGTGGTTAAATGCCTCAGGAGGCTATTAAAGGCCATGATATAAACTTTAATAAGCATCTTTGACATTAATGTACACCTTAAATACAGACTTGATGAATAAATAAATCAACTGTATTGAGTAAAAAATGTGTTTAGTAAGGAGCTGTAATTTTACCAAGGACGTAAATGGGTAGCTGGAAACTATTTCATAAAAAAAGAAAAAAACCAGAAACATGGAATCTTCCCAAAGACTAAAAAGTTACAGAATGATTCACCTAGAAACTATATAATTATTTCAGCTATTAATTTTTTTAAAAAATCTAGAGCAATTTCAATTTAGAGGGCAATGTATAGCAGGGAGACATTTGTGTGCCTACATGAAATAGACACATGATTCCTCTCATTTAAATCACTTTAGATCATATGACTTAAATCTTTTCAGCTCAGAATAAAAAGTGGCATAAAAAAAAAAAACTAGAGGTTATAAGAATTAATCACTTTTAAAAGCCTAACTTTATGTTTGATGACTCATAAAGTTTTTTAAAGTAAGTTTTAGAATAAATTAGTATGAAATTGCATGTTGCCACCAGGCAAACCATTGTTCTCCTACCAACCTTGTCCTGGCTTTTTGGCTTTATGTAAATTACTTAACCTCTCAGAATGCCAGTTAGCACATCTGTAAAATAGTTATAATATATACATTCCAGGGCTGTTTTTAGAATAAACAAGATAATACATGTGAAACATCTTACCCCCCGGTCATCTGCTATCTGTGTTCAGAAAATGGGAATCACTACAACAGATGCGTAGAAATAGATGATGTTGGATACTTGTTAGGAGAAATAACACCAAAAAAAGTAACGCATGTTTTTACCCAGCATTAAGGAGAAAAACCTGAGGATAATGTAAGAGGTATGTGGGATTTTTCTAGTAACTCTGAATGGTGCTAATCCAGTGTACATTATTGTAGTACAGTTTCACTTATGCCATGGAAACATCTCGATTCTTATTCCCCATGACTTGTGAAGGGGTTATTCTAACTTGGAATACCAAACCCACATGCAGATGCTCTGACCAATAAGCAGTTTTTAAAGTCAACAGCAGTTTCATTGGCTACACCCTTGTTGTAAATCAACTGATAAAAGAGTGAACAAATGGTTTTTATTATTTTAAAGTTGTTGAGTGACAAATCATCCCAGTTTGCCAGGTACAGGAGGGGATTCCTGGGACACAGGACTTTCAAGTGCTAAAACTGGAAAAGTCCTGGGGAAATGGAAGGAGCTGGTCATCCACTAGGGGATTTATATTAGTCTATAAAGCACCCAGACTTGTGGGGGTTGGGTGGGCAGGGGAGATTTGACCATTTAAGGTTCTGTAAGGTGGGCACCAGGGGCTGCTGGCCTGGTTCCCTACTCTTTGCTAATCAGCATCTGTAAATATGTGTGTGTGTGTGTGTGTGTGTGTGTGTGCGCGCGTGCGCGCATGTTTGTGTATTTCTTTGGTTACAATAGCAATACATCTTAAAGATTTATTGAGTTTTGTTACATTATAGATTTTAGTTCTCTATTTTTTTATATTTTTCTTCCCATCTTAGAATGTAAGCTAGAAATTTTTTATCTGATTTGTCTGGCAGATGACAGATATCTGTAAAAGAAAAACGAAAATCATTCATCCAAACCCATTACTTAAAACTCACTGGGCCGGGTGTGGTGGCTCACGCCTATAATTCCAGCACTTTGGGAAGCCAAGGCGGGTGGATCACAAGGTCAGGAGATCCAGACCATCCTGGCTGTGGTGAAACCCCACCTCTACTAAAAATACAAAATATTAGCCAGGTGTGCTGGCGGCTGCCTGTAGTCCCAGCTACTTGGGAGGCTGAGGCAGGAGAATGGCGTGAACCTGGGAGGCGGAGCTTGCAGGGAGCCGAGATCAGGCCACTGTCCTCCAGCCTGGGCGACAGAGCGAGACTCTGTCTCAAAACAAAACAAAACAAACAAACAAACCAAAAAACTCACCAACAAACCAGAACAATTACCTTTGCTATTGCTTCGTATTTCTTCCTTGCCATGTTTTGTAGTGCATTTGTTTTATATTTAGAAGTGCAAATATATGTGTGTAGCTGTATGTTTTTATATAGTCTAAATCATTCTGCCTGTGTAATTTAGTATCATTTCCACCTAAGTGTAAGCATTGTTTCAGGTTAATCACAAGTCCCTGGTGAATGTAATATGCCAACTGTGTGGAAGGTGGCATGAATATTTAGCTGTTCCTTTGTTGTTAGTCACTGAGGTCTTTCAGTTTTTCATTCTTCTAAATATGGCTAAAATATCCTTTAAAATTATTTTTTGCATTTGGGATTATTTCCACAGACATGAAATTAACTGGCCAAAGGTAGAATTTTGATATGTATTGTTCAAGTTACTTTGCAGAAATTCCGTACCTATCCACACTCATTAAAGAGGTATAAGATAACCTATTAAATATTATGATTTGAGTAATAATAAATATTAATATTTAAATCATATATTATTTGAATAATATTTAATTAATAATACTTTATAATATTCAAATAAGTTGTGATAGTTTGGCAGATGTCAACATTTGTTTTGTCTTACTTTACATTTCTTTAAGTCTTCTCCATTTCAAGATCATAAAATGTTTTTCTTATGTTTTTTATTTTATTTTGACTACTTAGGAAAATAAATTTATCTGGACTTTATTTTATATAAGGTATGATATAGAGACTTACCTCTTCTTTTTCTCATAGTAAACCACTATTGTAGAAGTACAATTTATTAAATAATATATCTTTTTCTCATTGGGTTTAATTTATAATAAATTATTTTTCATATACATATGTAACAATTTCTGAATTTACAATTCAGTTTCAGTTGTACTATTCCAGTGAAGTTGTAGTACGATTTTAATCACTAGAGATTAAAATTATGTTTTGGTGTAAGTTAGTTACTTTTTACATTTCAAAATTAAAAAAAATTTTTTTTACATATTTTATTCTGGATGACTTTTAGAATCAGTTTGTTTACATAAAGAAATATCTCCTGCCATGATTTTCATTTGAATTGGTTAGAATTGGTGCATTTGCTTTAAAAAACAGAATAATTATCCAGGAAAAAAATATAGTCTTTGTTTTTTCCCTGTCTTTGTTAAATTTTTATAGTTTTCTTAGCATTGTGCTTGCCTTTATTTATTTTGTCAGGTGTGTTATTCCTGAGTATTTTGTGGGTTTGTTTCAACTGTGCTTGTTTTTATATGTCCTATTTGAAATGCAAGTCAAGTTTTTCCCATTACATGTCCTAATTCATTTATACCCTCCTGCAGTTTGCACTATTTTTGTCATGTCTTTTAATGTTATTTACATTTTAAACTTCACAAATATTATAATTATTTTTTATAGTTAACATTTTGTCAATATTCATGTATATCTACTTATCTATTTTCTTTTTTAAATTCTAACCCGAATTTACTTGATAGGCTCTGAGATCATTTTTCTTTCATGGAATACCTCTCTCTAGTGTATTTATTTTAGTGAAAATTTGTTGGTGGAAGATTCTCTCTTTGTCTAAAAGCATCACCAAATTCAATAACACATCAGAAATATGAAACACCATGTCCAGGAGGGACTTATCCCTGAGGTGCAAGGTTAGTTTTCACATGGAAATTAATGCTATACCTCTCATTAACAGAATGAAAGGTAAAAACCATATGATCACCTCAAAAGATGAAAAAACTAAAAAGCATTTGACATAGTTAAACATCCTTTCATGATAAAAAACTCTCAACAGAATAGGTAAAGAAGCGAATTTCCTCAATATAAGGAAGGCCATTCATGAAAAGTGCACAACTTACATAATAACCAATGGGGAAAAACTGAAAGTTTATCCTCAAAGATCTGGTATGAGGCAGAGATGCCCACTCCCAGCACTTTTATTCAACTATACTGGGAGTACTAGTGAGAAAATCAGACCAAGAAAGAAAAAAAAAAAAAAAAAAAAAAAAAAAAACCATCCAAACTAGAAAAGAAGTAGTAAGATGTTTGCAGATGATGTGATCTTATATATAGAAAACTCTAAAGAATCCATAAAATAGCTGTTAGAACCGATAAATGAATTCAGCAAATTAGGAGGACACAAAATCAACATACAAAAATTAGATGCACTTTTTAAGCCAGTAACAATCCATCTGAAAAAGAAATTAATAAAATAATCACATTTATGATAGGATCAAAAAGAATAACACACTTAGGAATAAATTTAACCAAGAAAGTGAAAGTCCTGTGCACTGAAAAATACAAAACATTGATGAAAGAAATTGAAGAATACACAAATAAATGGAAAGACATCTCATGTTCATGTATTGGAAGAATTAATATTGTTAAAATGTTTCGGGTATAGTTAAAATGCCCAAAGTGATATACAAGTCAATGCAATCCCTATCAAAATTTCAATGACATTCATCACAGAACAATGCTTAAATGTGTATGAAATCACAAAAGACCTTGAATAGCAGAAACAATCTTGAAAAGAAAAACAAAGTTGGAGGCAACCCACTTTCTGACTTTATATTACAAAACTATAATAATCAAAACTTTGTGGTATTGGCATAAAAACAGACACATAGATCAATGAAACAGAGTAGAGAGCCCCAGAAATAAACTCAAGCACATATACTTGTGTCATATGGTTTTGTCAACTAATTTTTGACAAGGCCACCAAAAAGATTTGATAGGGAAAGTGTCGTCCCTTCAATAAATGTTGAAAAAACTGGTTATCCATATGCAAAAGAATGAAACCCGACCCTTATTTGACTCCCAAAAAATCCATTCAAAATGAGTTAAAGACCTAAACCTGAAATGACAAAATTCCTAGAAGAACATATATGAGAAAAAGCTTTGTGATATTGGTCTTAGTCATGTTTTTTTTTGTTTGTTTTGGATATGATACCAACAGCCCAGGCAACAACAGCTAAAATAAACAACAAATAAACAAAATAAATAAAAAGCTTCTGTATGGCGGAAGAAATAATAAACAAAATGAAAAGCTAGTCTATGGATTGGGAGAAAATATTTACAAACTATATACCTGATAATGGGTTAATATCAAAACATCTATAAGGAACACATGCAGCTCAATAGCAAAAAAGCAACTTGAGAGAAATTGGACCAAGGTCCTAATAAATATTTCTCAAAAGAAGACATACAAATGGTTACAGGTATACAAAAATGTGCTCAACATCACTAATCATCAGGGAAATACAAATCAAAACGACAATCAGATATCGCCTCATGCCTATTAGAATGCTTATTATTAAAAACCCAAGATATGAAAGTATTGGCAAGCGTGTGGAGAAAAGGGAACCCTTGTACCCACTGTTGGAAATTTAAATTGGTCCACCCAGTATGGAAAACAATATGGATTTTTCTCAAAAAATTAAGACTAGAACTACTGGCTGGGCGCGGTGGCATACGCCTGTAATCCCAGCACTTTGGAAGGCTGAGGCAGGCAGATCACGAGGTCAGGAGTTAAATACCCGCCTGACCAACATGGTGAAACCCCGTCTCTACCAAAAATACAAAAATTTGCTGGGCGGGGTGGCGCACGCCTGTAATCCCAGCTACTCAGGAGGCTGAGGGAGGAGAATCGCTTGAACTCGGGAGGCGGAGGTCTTAGTGAGCCAAGATCGTGCCACTGCACTTCAGCCTGGGTGACAGAGCAAGACTCTGTCTCATACAAAAAAAAAAAAAAAAAGAATATAACTACCTATTACCCAATAATCCAATAATCTCTCTACTGGGTATATATCCAAAGGAAAAGAAGTCAGGACTTTGTAGAGGTATCTGTGTTCCCAAGTTCATCACAGCATTACTCACAATAGCCAAGATATGAAAATAACCTAAGTGTCCATTGACAAACGAGTAGATGAAGAAATTTTGGTATGTATATTTACAGTAGAATATTATTCAGCCTTAAAAAGGAAATACTGCCATTTGTGACAACATGGATGAACCTGGAGACATTATGCTAAGTGAAATAATTCAGAAACAGAAATAAAAATACTGCATGATCTCACTGATATGTGTAATCTAAAAATAGTTGAATACATAGGAACAGAGAGTATATTGGTAGCTACCAGGGGCATAGAGGAGGAGGAAATGAGGAGATATAAGTCAAAGGTACAAACTTGCAATTATGTAGGATGAATAAGTTTAGTTATCCAATGTGCAGCAGGATTGTAGTTAATATTGTATTGTATAATGAAAATTTGCTGAGTAGATTACCACATGCACACAAAAAGAGGTAACTATGGAAGGTAATGAATATGTTAATTTGGTTGACTAGTAATCATCTCACTATGTGTATGTATATCAAAACATCATGTTGTATACCTTAGATATATAAAAATTTTAAAAATATAGAAACTATTACTTCACCTTCATTTTGAATGACATTTTCACTGGTTATAGAATTTCATTTGGCATTCCTTTTTTTTCTTTCAAAATTTTACATATATCTGTTCATTCTTTTTTGGCTTCCATCATTTCCACTGAGAAGCCAGCAGTCAGATTTATTGTTTTCCTTTTAGGAAATGCCTCTTTATTTTCCATATTGCATTTTTCTCTTTCCTTTGGTTTTCCACCAGTTTAACTATCATTTGCTCACCTGCAGATTTCTTTGCATATGTTTGTTTTAGTATTTTCAGAGATCCTTAAATCTGTGGGATGGTATCTTTAATCAATTTCTGAGAAAATCTTCAAATGTTGCTTCTTCGCCCTTCTTTCTGTCCCTTCCTTCTGAAAGTCTAGTTTACATATATGTTGCATTTATCCTAATTTTAGATTTGGAAATTATCAGTGGAGAAACTTCTTCCACTTGTTCTTTCCTATGGATGACAATTATCTAATACATGTTTCCATAAGTTTGTTTATATTTCTCCTCTTTTAAAATCCTTATGAGATTATGATAATATCTTTCTTACTTGTACATACGTTTTTATTTAGTCTCTTGGATTCTAGTTATATAGTTATTTCCTTTGGTATGCCATTTTTGATTGAATGAATTGTAAATGAAACTATTTGGATATTATGTTTCTTCTAGAATAGACTCCTCTTTTAGGCAGTCAGATAGTGATAGTGAGTAATTATTACTTTAATTCAATCAGGGACTCTCCCAAGGTAAACTTTGGTAAGGCTGGGCCTAACACTTATTCTTTCTTGGCCCTTCCAAGTTTTTAAATGAGAGTCTGGAGTATTCAGTTTAGGAGCGTGAGGGATTTGGGGGCTGATCAAATTAAAATACATGTTTGTAAGAATCAATAACACACAATAATTTTTGTAGAGTAGTGTTTGGTCAGGATTGCATGAGAGAGGAAGTGCTTTATAATATGAGGCAATCCAGAGGCTTATTGAGCTGGCGCTTCTACACAGTAGAGAAGGAGAGCAAGGGAACTCCTGGGGGAGAGTTGAGTAAGAGAACAGCAGAGTAGGAGTCTCTGTGTCGGAGAGCTCCAAAGGACAATAGCAGCTTGGGGTCTTATAACTACAAGGTTCTGTCTTATCGATAAGTGACTACTGTCCAGTGAGCTTGTAGGTTTATGTAATGTAGTTTCTAAATGACTAAAAATCTAATTATTTGAACTATTTAAAAAACAATTTAATAAGTAAAACTTTAAGCTTAGAGCAGGTAGACTTTTGAGCTAATGGGTCTCAGCCTGTAGTGAAGAAATAAACAGTTCATGGCCAGTACACAGGGGTACGTTAGACTCATTTACATAATAGTCTGCAAGTTTCTATATTTTTATTTTTGTCTTTTGAGAGTACTGTATAAAGGTCATTTTACTTTTCTGAGATTCCTCTTTCTTAGGAGTCATAGCCTTTCTAATTATTATTGCCTGAGCTGTCCTCAACCAGATAATTATTTTTTTAATGTGACTGTTTAAATTGTTCTATGAGGCAGCAGTAGTCTAATGTCAACTAGTCTATTCTAAAGCTGAAAGTCTTTATCTATTAACTAGTCAGTTTAGTCTGTTTATATTTATTGTGATTACTAATATATTTGGACATATTGTTATTTCTATGTGTCATTTTTTGTTTGTCTCTTATTTTGTTTTGAAGTAACATATGTTTTATTATTATCCCCTTTTCCTTTATTAATTTGGAAGTTATATGTAGAGTTTCTATTTCTATTCAATTGGTGATTACTCTCTCACACATAATTTCATATTGTAATCAAAATACAAATTATATATGTACATATATTTAAATCAAAATCTAAGTTTATTGTTTTAATCAAAACCCCAATATATGTATATATAAAATATTATACTGAAGCTCCCATCTCGACAACATTCTCCCCCAACACACACACATATGCCCACAGGTAGTCCTCAATTTTATTTTTAATTCCATAGTGTTTTTAAACTTACAGTAATAGTTAATTTTGCTAAATATATATTTAGGCTTGCAAAATATTCTGTTGATATCTTTGTACATCATTGCTTCTTGTATATCTTTTCTCCTTTTCAGATTTTTAAAATACAGACTTTATTGATTCTTTTAGTAGTAGAATAATTTTGAATAACAAGTTCTTTTAACCTTTAGATGACACACACAAAGTGTTTTTATTTTGCCCTCAATTTTGTCAAGCTGCATATATATTTGACTTTGGTAGTTATTTTCTCTGAAAATATTGAAGTGTTTTTGTTTTCGTTTTCTTCCGTCATTAACAGAGGCTGATAATGTTGCTCTCATGCAAGTCATCATTCCTTTCTCATTAGCAGTTTTAAACTTTTTTATCCTTGAAACTCAACATTTCACTAAATATACATAGGAAAATATTTGTATGTATTTGTACTTCTTTTTACTGTGCCTTTTAAATTTGAAGATTGATGTCTTCCTTAAATTACAACTATTTTTTCTTCAAATTTCTTCATATTGCTTCTGTCTCATTTTCTCTACTTTTTTTCTGGAACTCAAGTAAAAGTTATATCAGAAATTACAACTGCTCTTCATGGTTTTTTTATTACATTTCTCACCTTTAAGATTCAGTACTATATTTTGGTTACTTTTCAGATATCCTTCCAAATTTATTATTATTTTCCTGAAATAATTAGATCTAATGATTTTGTTTTTTTAATTTGTAGTTTTTATTTGGCTTCTCTTGTTTTATTATCTCTTTTTCTTGCCTTTTAAATATTTGGATCTTATAACCCTAAATATTTTACATGCACCTACTTTAAAGTTCCATTCATTTATCTGTTATCTTTATTTCCACAATGTGACTCCTTCTGTTTGTTAATTTCTGAGGCTGTGTTGGTGTTATTCTTTTTCATAACTAACACTGGAGATGCATTTTGTAGAATTTCTATATATGCTTTGATCATTGAAAGATTTCCTGTTAAAAGATCTCACAGGTGATTCTGCCCAGGTTCCATGGGATTCTTCAGTGTTAACTAACTTTCAGGCTAAGTTCTTAACTCTGAATTTAAAAAAGTGTTCAGTTAGTATATAGCTGGAATGAGAGCAAGTGGTCTGATTTCTGGTCAAAATTATCTTTTCCAATCACAGCCTGGGATATACTTATTATTTCTTTAAATGTCTTAGTATTTACAAAAATCTGGCTTGCATCTTTCTTATGATCCTAGGAAGTAGATATTTTTCAATTCAGTTGACACTCACTTCTGGATCCTTATAACATCTGAGAATCAGACTGTAGCTTCCTTGTGGAAATTAAAGCCCCAGCTCCTAATGTTTGTTTCAGATTCCAGTCCCCTAGGAATACTAGAGCTTCAAGCACTGGTCACCACCATGCCTAAGATTTATTCTCAATTCCTGGGACCTATAAAATTCCCCCTCTGACTTATAAGCAACAACAACAAATGAAGTCCACCTCTAGTAGTTTGAAGTTGGAGGGAAAGCTCTTGTGTGTATTCATGCTGCTATCTTACCCATAAATTTATATTAAAGGCCATTAAAACACTGCCATTCACTTCGTTGCTAAGATTTCTTTCTATGCAGGTAGTTTGACAAGTGCACAAAGACAAGGTCTTGAGTATCTCCATCGTAATGTGGAAAAGGTATAATGAATCTAAATCTCCTTTAATAGGAACATCTCTACATAAATGATGTAGGGGAATATGATAGAGCCAGCAGACATGCTGTAACATTATATTTATTTTTATGGAGACATGAAAGCAATGATTAAGATGAAGATGAGGATTATAATAGCTAATTCTTACACAGAGCTTGCTTTGTGCCAGGCACTATGCCAAATGCTTTATGTATATTAGCCTATTTGATTTACTCAACAACTCCAGCTGGTCATATTATTTATCTCCCATTTTACACACAAGAAGCAACAAGCCATTAATATGCCATGGTTTGTGTAAAATATGGGAACCTGCACACATATTTATAAAACATCCTTTTGGAGTGAAGAATATACAGGGGAGAGTAGTAAGTGGCTGGAAAACAGAGCTGGGAGGGAGATTTTTAAGTTTTGATCCATCTAAATGTGCTACAATCTACTTTAAAAAGAAATAAGTACCAGTCAAAAATGGAGAAGCTTACCTGGGCCTGGACCTTGTGTTCATGTGTATGCACAGAAGGAACTTTGAGGATTTCAGACAGAAAAGCACATGGACTCTATGGGACTGGGACATAGATGAATAGTATTGATGAGTACTAGTGGGTATTTGTGACTGGCCAGGACATAGAGTATGTGAAGTGGGAAAAAAAAAAGGCATACTACAGATGCATTTATGCTTGACACAAGTCTTTTAGGACACTCTTGTTATTACTTAGAACAGATTTTCCCTATGAACACAGTGCCGTGTGATAGCAGGTCTTCACAAATATTGGCACAGCTCTGATTTACTTCTATTCCCAACTCTATGTCGTCCTTCTCTTTTTCTGAAGTTTATTTATGCATTGCAGAGAATAAATCAGATGCTACAGTTGAATAAAATCACCCTGACGAAAAGTGTTTCCCTTTATCTCTTATCCATTTAAGGAACAGCAAGTTATTGCTCTTCTTATTTCACGTTCTTAGTAGATCACTTATGTTTTAGTTTTAAAATTCTCATTCTTAATTGGTTCCCAAGATACTTCTAGAAGTGCAGTTTGTTAAATCTCCTGTTTTGAAAGACGATCTTGGGAGCAGTAGATTGTTTTAAGGTGAAATTTCCTCAGTATGCAAGTTCATCCTGGGAGGGAAGCTGATGATGACCACAGGAAGTACTTGAGATTTGAGATAACCTTGATGATATCCAGAGACTATTTCTCCTGGAAAAAAAAGTGAGCATTCTGGAAGTTTTGGTGTACTGTGGAGAGGTGGCAAGAAAAGAGAATAAGTACTACCTGCTTAAGAATCACAATGTGGTTGCTAGAACTGGCCAAGCTTTTGATTAGATGTGTGTTGATATTGCAATTCTCCCCAAACATGTACCTTTATGATATGGCTGCATCTTTTGTATCAGAGTAAAGGGTTTCATACTGTATTAGAACAATTTTATTCTAACTTGAAGGATGCCTCTGAGAGTGTGAGGTGGCACCTATGATAATATGGACACAAGACATTGGTGGGTCACAAGACAAGCCTTAGAGGCTGCAAAGAGTATTCTGGTTCTTCAAGGGTGTCTAATTCTGGAAATCTGATTTCAGAGGTGGTCTCATTACTGTGATATACAGCTGTAACCCTGGTGGTGGATGAGAAAGCATGGAGACAGGGAAAGGCATTTGGAAAGTGTGACTTCTATAGTGCATGCTTCAAGTATACTGATAGTCTATTTGTTCACCCTTATATTAACACTATATGTAGTAATTACTGTAGTTTCATAAGAAATCTTGATATTCACTTGACATCCATTTGAGTCAGTTCTTGGGCATCATTCTTCTAATTATCTGGGCTACTCTTGACTGAATTTCCACATCATTTCAAAATGTCTGTCAATTTACACAAATAAACTTTTTTTGTTGTTTTCTTTTTAAACTTTTAGGTTCAGGCATACATATGAGGTTTATTATATAGGAAGACAACATATCATGGGGGTCTGGTATATAGATGATTTCATAACCCAAATAATAAGCATAGTATTTGATTGGTAATTTTTTGATCTTCACCCTCCTCCCAACTTCCATCCTCAAGTAGGTTCTGGTGTCTGTTTTTCCCTTCTTTGTGTCCATGTGTATTATTTGTAAGTAAGAACATGTGGTATTTGGTTTTCTGTTCCTGCATTAGTTTGCTTAGGATAATGGCCTTCAGCTCTATCCATGTTGCTGCAAGGACATGACTTACTCTTTTTTATGGCTGCATAGTATTCCATGGTGTATATGTACCACATTTTCTTTATCTAGTCTACCTTTGATGGGCATTAGGTTGACTCCATATGTTGGCTATTGTGAATAGTGCTGTGATGAATGTATGCATGCATGTGTCTTTATGAAAGGATGATTTGTATTCCTTTGGGTATAGACCCAATAATGGGATTGATGGTTCAAATGATAATTCTGTTTTAAGTTCTTTGAGGAATTGCAAACCTGCTTTCCATATTGGCTGAATTCATTTACATTCCCACCAGCAATATATAAGTGTTCCAGTTCCCTTTTCTCCACAATCTTGCCAGCATCTGTCATTTTTTGACTTTTTAATAATAGCCATTCTGACTGGTATGAGATGGTATCTCACTGTGGTTTTGACTTACATTTCTCTAATGATTAGTGATGTTGAACACTTTTTTCACTTGCTTCTTGGCCATGTGTATGTCTTCTTTTGGAAAGTCTTTTCTTTGTTTTTAATCCTAGTTCTTATACCAAATTTTCATCATGGAAGTACAAGCACTGCTTCCTTTTCATATAAGAATGTGACTCACACATCTTTAAAGAGATAATAGAATTTCATTTTCTCTAATAGGCTATTAGAGCAATGAAATAAATAATATTAGGTAAATAAGAGCCTTTGAGGTTTTGACTTCTCATTTAATTCATTATTTTTATGGCCACTTGTGTCATCTTTTATGTTATTTTGTATTATCTTGTTCTCTTTTGTAAAAGTTGGCTTTGGTCTCAAACCTAAGTTTCTAAGTGGCCTTTAACAGCACAGCTATTTATTAACTCACTCATGTCAACTCAACTTTTTTGAAGCCAATTGTGTCAGTTAATGCATCTAAATTAATAACCAGATATTATTTTTATAACAAGATACCTATTTTATTTTCTGTTTTAGAAATGATTGAATTGAGATACAGGGAGATTAAGTAACTTGTCCAAGTAAGCCGTTGGAACTAAAGTAGAAACTCCAGACTTCCTGACTCTGTGTATTGATATTTTTGCTGTTACATTGTGCTTCTTCCAAGCTTTTCAGATTGTCCCTTTGACTTTGTCATTCTTTCTATCACGAACAGCTTTGTATTAGTCTGTTCTTACATTGCTATAAAGAAATACCTGAGATTGGGTATTTTACACCGAAAAGAGGCCTCATTGGCTCATGGTTCTGCAAGCTGTACAGGAAGCACGGCAGCATCTGCCCCTGCTTGGCTTCTGGGGAGGCCTTAGGAAACTTACAATCATGGCAGAAGGTGAAAGGGGAGCCAGTACTTCACATGGCTGGGAGCAGGAGCAAGAGAAAGAGACAGGGGAGGTTCTACACACTTTTAAACAACTAGATCTCCTGAGAACTCTATCGCTAGAACAGCAACAGGGGGATGGTGCTAAACCATTAGAAACTGCCCCTGTGATCCAATCACCTCCCGCTAGGCCCCACCTCTAGCATTGGGGATTACATTTAAACCTGAGATTTGGTCAGAGGGTGGGAATGCAGATTCAAACCATATCAAGGCTCTTCCCTATTTTCTCCTGGGATCCCAGCTACTCATTATCACTTGCAGCATCAGTCCCTTCTTACCCCGGAAACTGCTTCTGATAACTCACGTCACAAGCAGTTTTTTTCCTCTCTGAATTCCCAGAGCTCTTTAT
The DNA here is from genome assembly GCF_043159975.1 of Macaca nemestrina. Lineage (NCBI taxonomy): Eukaryota > Metazoa > Chordata > Mammalia > Primates > Cercopithecidae > Macaca > Macaca nemestrina. Next base: position 17,243,202 of record NC_092137.1, on the reverse strand, counting down.
ACCTCTCACATATCTCTTTCTGCTCTGTATTTATACAAGTCAGTTCTCCCCAGCAGGACTGCCAACATCTTGATGGCAGTAACTGTTTTTTATATATTTGGTATTAATAATGCCTAAATCCAAACACAACACAGGGTAAATGCTTATTGCTTGCTTAATAGATGAATAAATTAATTCAGTGAGAATATAAAATGTCTTAATACACCCCAGGGACAGACATTCAGAATTAAGAGGGAGATGGAGAGAGCATGTTATCAACAACAACAAAAAATTTCAGATAGTTTCCTCTCTCAAATAGGAAGAAAGTTAATATCATTAGCAGGAAAATCAGGTGACACTTATGCTGATACATTTGTTGCTTCCCTCTAGAGACAACTGTCCATCCCAGTATGCTATGCTAGGGCTGGGATAACTATCCTTGTGGTCTGAGGACAATGTGTTCATTACGTCCTTAGAAATAGAAACAGGGGCTGTGCTATAAATCCTATCAGATATTGAATCAGTGCTTTCACCTTCTTCTTAAGATAAGCCAGAAGTTCCATTCTTTTAGAAAAATGAGAATGTTCCTTGTTTATTGTAAGAACACAGGTCACCTGAAAAGGCAAACAGTTTTCAAATTAAAGATGGTATCTTGTGTATTAGGGAAAACATGAATGTATGGGTTTCCCAGAGTTTCAGGAAAAGCACAACTATCTGGTTGGGGGCTGCTGCTGACCTATCTTGGGAACCACCCTTAGCCACTTCATCTTTTAGGACTTCAGTCTTTCAGCTCCCAAGTGGGAAAGCTAATTTTCTTGTATCATGGTAAGGATTAGCTATATGATAATGTATACAGATGTGCTCTGTGAACTCTACAGCATTGGACAATTGTAAGGGAATGTGCACATTGGTGTGGTGGCCAGGTAATTGAGCTGGGAATTCGAAGGCCCGAAGCTGGGATTTGCAAGTTTGAAGGCTTTCTCTAGACAAAGCAGTGGAGGGTGGGGCAGGGGTTGTCCCTCTCTTGTTTGACCTCTCTCTTCACCGAAGAGGCTTCCTAAAATGTGGTTTGAAAGCTACTATCTTATCTCGCTTGATCATCACTATTCAATTATGTTTATTATTAACCCTACTTTAGAGATCACAAACCTGAAACGTATATGCTTTGTCCCAGGTTACACAATCAATAAGCAGTTGAGCCAAAACTTTCATACAGTTGTCTGACTCTGCATGATGTGTTTCCAGGGGAGAATAATGATTCTCTTCACTTTGACAACAGTAACTAGGGAATAATGAACCTATGCATTTATAAAAACTGACTCCAGGCTTTCAAAATGGAGCGTTTAGTGTGGTTATAAAGGTGTAAATCCTCCTGTGTTTGTAAACTTGTAAACACTGAAATGGATGAATTATTTAGCAGACAGAAACAACTTGTCTTCTATCATTGCAGAGTGGGGAAGGCAGTGTTTGCTGGCAGAATTTATGACGTTGACATCTCAGTCTACATTGTCCTTTTGAAACATCAAGGTTTTCTGAATCTATAAGGTCTGCATCCACAGTTTCAGTGATGTAAACAAAATTTTCTAAAGGAGGAATTCCATTTCATAGATACTAGTAGCACGTCTCTAAGTACTCTTAGTTTTCTTACTAAAATTCTAGATTGGAAGAAACTTTCATATTTTCATATTTTTTAGTTCAATACCTGTCTAGCAATTTGACCCTCTCTTTATAACCATCAGACTGTGTTCATCAACCTCTTTTCACACATATCCGTAGTAAAAGAGTCTGAGACCCAGGAGGAATGGAGCAAGGTCATAGAGACTGGAATCCGAGACGTGAACTGGAATTCTGTTCCTTATAAGATATATGATCCTTGGCTTGTTACTTAATAGCTATGTTCATTTGTTCATTCATTATTCACCCACAGATATTGACTGAGTGTCCATCATATGTCAGACACTGTGCTAAGAGCTGCACACTCAGTGATATATATGAGCCATGGCACTTGTCTGCATAGAGATTGAAGGCAAAACAGAGGTGATACGATGAGATAATGGACATGAAAGTGCTTTTGCAATTTAAAAGTCTGATAGCATGCTAGATATAATCTTCTGAGGTTGAACATTAGTTGTAATAGTATTAAAATATAATTTCATAGAAAACAAAATTTTGGTTTAAATAAATTGTAACAGTAGGTCTGGGGAAAACAGGCTGCCCTGATGAAACTGTTCCAAGACACATATGGACACAACAGGAGCTGGGTGCTGACCTACATTTCCAGGAGAGCATGTGTGGTAGGTGGAGAGGGTCATGAGTTGGTGTGAGGTTTTGGAAGAAGGTGAAATATGAGGAGCTGGAACTGAGTGTTAGAAGACTGTGTGCTGTGAGATGTGATCCAGTCTCTTAGGCATTCAAGTTTTCTTGAATATTACCAAACTCAGGAACTACTAACAAAAAGTATGATTAGATTTCCTACAGAGAATTGTAAGTAAAGGAGATTTGCTTTGGGTCTAAGTTTTTAAAGGAACAGAACCCAGGTAGCACCAATGAAGTGAAAGTATAGAGAGTATGTAAGAGGAAGTGAATCACGGCACCTCAGGGAGGACTGAGTATTGTAGTACTTGGCATTTGGGACTTATTTAACCAGATTTTTGCATCGATCAGCCTTGGCTAAGTAATATGCAGAAGTAACGTAGGCCAGGCGTGATGGCTCACGCCTGAAATCTCAGCACTTTGGGAGGCCGAGACGGGTGGATCATTTGAGGTCAAGAGTTTGAGACCAGCCTGGCCAATATGGTGAAACCCGTCTCTATTTAAAAATTAGCTGGGCGGTTGTGGCAAGCACCTGTAATCCCAGCCACTTGAGAGGCTGAGGCAACAGAATTGCTTGAGCCTGGGAGGCAGAGGTTGCAGTGAGCCTGAGATTGCACCTCTGCACTCCAGTCTGGGTGACAGAGTGAGACTCTGTCTCAAAAAAAAAAAAAAAAAAAAAAAAAGAAAGAAAAAAAGAAAAATAAAAAAAGAATGTAGCTCATGCTTCATGCTAGGTGTGGGTCAACTGCAGCTCTGCTTCATTCTATTATCCATTCTATTATCCAGGACATGCTGTTCTCATGATAAGAGGAAAAGAGTGGTGTTAGGAGCCTTTAAATCTTCTGCAGAGAAATGTTACTTCTTGATATGGTTTGGATCTGTGTCCCCACCCAAATCTCATGTCAAATTGTAATCCCCGATGTTGGAGGTGTAATGCCTCTCTTTTGCTCTTGCTCCAGCCATGTAAGACATGTCTGTTTCCCCATTGCTTTCTGCCACAATTGTAAGTTTGCTGAGGCCTCCCCAGATGCTGAACAGAAGCCACTATGCTTCCTGCACAGCCTGCAGATCTGTCAGCCAACTAAACCTCTTTTCTTAATAAATTACCCAGTCTCAGATATTTCTTTATAGCAATGTGAGAATGGACTAATACACCTCTGGTCACATTTTATTGGCCAAATGAGTCACACAGCTAAGCCTGATGTCAGTGTGGCAGAAAGATATGATCCTCTTACAAAATGCAGCAGTTTAATAATTGAGAACTATAGTTAGTCTTCCACAGTATCTAAGGGCAGGGAGACACAAGCTGACATTGAGATTACATGGCCATACCAGTGAAGTAATCTATGGAGAACCAGGATTTATCCAACCCTTAAATTGGGAAAGGTGACAGAGTGGTGAGAGTCATGGAGAATGGAGTAGTAATAAAGGATGCAGACATAAAGGAAGATTAGGATTTTTTTAAAAGTTTTGAGTACCGCGGGAAGAAATGTGTATCTTTTTTGTAGAGGTAGTTATTCTATTTTTGCAGATGGCAAATAATTTTAGCACTGTTTCTGGTGGCAATGTGAAGGATGGATTAAATAGATGAGAAATGTAGTTGGAAAAGTCAGTAGAATATGGGCGGAAAGGTCCAGAAGAGTAAATACCAGTGGTAAAGTCAATGCAAGTGAAAAAAATTAAGGATGTTTCAAAGATATATTTGTCAGAACTTGGATGTAGGTTTGTTGTCATTGAGTTGGTAAGAATTTTACTGTTGTACCATCTTATTAACATAAGATTTACAAATGATTTTAGTAGAGTAAATAACATGGCAGCAGGGATTATTCAGCCTGCTTAGAAACAGATGCCTTTTTAAAGCATGCTAGAAGCTTACCAACAGCCTCATCCAGGAATGATGACCTTGAAGAGCAAATCTAACTCACAGGCAGGATAGAAATTCTGTTGGTACCCACTGGGATGGCTATAAGAATAATTTATAGCTTATGTGCATTCTGATTGAACCCTGATGATTGGTTGGGGTCCATGACTTACTGGCTATGAAATGTTTTGAATACCATCGTTGCCCACAAGGGCAGTCGATCTGTTTCTTTATTTTTCTAGTCCTCATGATATTACCAAGTGGGAACCAAAATGGGTATCCAAATTCAATCATTCTATACCCTTTCCCAGAATACAGGCTTATGTTGCTTAATCCTCTTGTAAAAACCTCATTAGATCACACATTGACCCACACTGAACATTCTGCCTTGACCTAATGGCCTCCTCATCTCTCCATTGGGAGAGGACTAGAGTTCCATCCTAACTCCCAGCACAGCTCCCACCACGGTCCATCTTCATGAGCATTGGTTGTGATTGTGGTTGAGTATTGTCTCTTAGATCCATCACGGCAGCACAGATATCTCCCATCTTTCTTGGCACTGACCATCTTCCAGATTTATTAGATTAAAAACTAACTTTCCAGTTGCTTCCCTCTCCTTCCTTCCTTTCTTTCCTTCTTTCTTTTCTTTCTTTCTTTCTTTCTTTCTTTCTTTCTTTCTTTCTTTCTTTCTTTCTTTCTTCCTTCCTTCCTTCCTTCCTTCCTTCCTTCCTTCCTTCCTTCCTTCCTTCCTTCCTTCCTTCCTTCCTTCCTTCCTTCCTTCCTTCCTTCCTTCCTTCCTTCCTTCCTTCTTTCTTTCTTTCTTTCTTTCTTTCTTTCTTTCTTTCTTTCTTTCTTTCTTTCTTTCTTTCTTTCTTTCTTCTCTCTTCTCTCTTTCTCTCTTTCTCTCTTTCTCTCTTTCTCTCTTTCTTTCTTCTTTCTTTCTTTTCCTCCCTCTCCTCACCACCTCCTCCTCTTTTTCTTTCTTGTCTTTCTTTCTTTGCACAGTCTGGATCTGCTATCACTCAGACTGGAGTTCAGTAACATGATCTCAGCTCACTGCAACTTCTGTCTCCTGGGCTCAAGGCCTTCCAGATTCAAGAGACCTTCCTGCTTCAGCCTCCCGAGTAGCTGGGATTACTACATGTGTCACCATGACTGGCTAATTTATATATATATATATATATATATATATATATATATATAATTTTTTTTTTTTAGCTAGAGACAAAATTTTGCCACATTGCCCAGGCTGGTCTCAAACTCTTGGGCTTAAGCAATTCTCCCAGTTCAGCCTTCCAAAGTGTTGGGATTACAGGAATGAAACACCACGTCTGACCTGAAACTTTCTTTATATCCAAGCAACTAAGTAAAAAACATTTCTCTGCTATCTCCAGAGGGAAAGAAACTTCTGCTTCTCTTCTTTCCTGTAACCTGTTCCTGTTGAGATCAGGATGATCCCTCTTATTCCTGTGGGGTCCTTCTCTACACACTCAATTCTCCTAGTGCATCCTTTTCTTTATTACACACTGAATTGCAGTCTTGTTGCATTAATTATATACCAATAATAACTTAATCATACAGCACTCTCATCCATCAATTAAATTCAGGTCCCCTAAGGCTTTTCATTTCCTAGCAGTTTATAATGCTAATTTTAGTTAAGTTCTGTTATCTCCTCTGGAATACTTATGCAGGCATCTTGTTATCTGTCCATTTCCTATATGTTGATGTTTCTCAGGATGCTTAGTGTTTTCCTCTACTCATTCTGCTTGGTGAGTTCATCAACTGCTTATGTTTGTTGAGAAGAACTAGAATTTTCTCTCTAATTCTCATCAGAACACATTTAGACTTGCTTTTTTATTTTGCTGATAAGAAAGAAAGGAAATTGGTTTTGGTTTCTGGCACATAGCGAAATGAGGGAACTTTTGTGTAAGATAAAGAAACAACTACTTCTTGTCAAGTACTCTCATAGTCCCATCTTCTGCCTGATGTATAATTTCATTTCATCTTCTCCATGCTTAGCTGGAACTTTCCAGGCCTATTTATGACATAGTCACTGAGGGCTGAAGTCACTCTCTCTCTCTCCCTCTCTCTCTCTCTCTGTGTGTGTGTGTGTGTGTGTGTAGCCCTTCTCTCTTTAATTTTATTTCTATTCTTTTTTCATCATTTCTCAGTCAACATTATGATAGATACCAAACCCAGCTTTCTCTGGTTTTGAAGCTGTCTGTGGCTCACCTAGCAGAACTGTCTCTCCCACAGACTAGTCTTGGAAGGAGTGACTCTAGTTCCAGAGCATGCCAGCTCCCAGTTCAGCAGACACAATAAACTGGATCTTGCAGAATATATATATATATATATATATATATATATATATATATATATATATATATTTTAGCTTTAAGCTGGCGAACTCAGGTTTTCTGTCACCTGGCCTGTAGAAGTCTAGTTTGGATTCTTTTCAGGGACTGTATTCCAGAAATGTTCCCAAAAGTAACAAAATAAGTCTGAGGAATCAGTTACAGGTGTAACTCTAATCTGACAACCAGGTTTAGATTGGGAATGTCTTTCCTAAAGCAGTCACATGTTTGAATTATTGCCGTATTTATTTTATGCATTGTTAAATATAACGCATCTCTCTTTAAAAGCAAGCTTAGAGTGTGGTGCAATCACAAAGAATTGTTAACTGATATAATCTGGAAGGAAAGCAAACAGTTATGACCTTAGGGCTAATCCAAATTCCGTAGCAACTGTGAGACTTTTTTTTTTTTTCTTTTTTGTCCAGCCCATATATCCCTACTGGACTCCATATGTATAACTGTATTGCTGCTGGACTTTTCTTTTTTGGATGTTCTATGTTAAACTACATTTAAATTGACCCATCATATTTTCTCTCAATTCTCATTCTGTGTTCCACATCTCAGTGAATGTCACCACAATTCACTGACTCTTTTACATCAGGAACAAGGATGTAATCATTAATACCTTTGTCTTCCTCATTCCTTCTCAGTTTTCAAATTTATTCTGTATTTTCTCCAAAGATTTGAACTCACATTTTTCTCAGCAGCCTCACTGCCATGCCACAGAGGAGTTCATCTGAACTTGGTGAAAGTACTCTAATAGTTTATAGTCTGTTTTAACATCCAATTGTGCTTGGTTTTATGATGTTCTATACTACATGCAATGGTCTTTTCACTCCAAATAGATAAACTTTCTCCAAGGTAAATATTATATTACCTACCTTTTGGCATACGCATCTTTTTAATTCTGGTGCTAGAGCTATACATGTAGTACATTTAAATGTAGTTTGGAATTTGATATTCTTGGATAGAACTGGAGGTCATTATGTTAAGTGAAATAAGCCAGGCACAGAAAGACAAACTTCACATGTTCTCACTTATTTGTGGGAGCTAAAAATTAAAACAATTGAACTCATGGAGATGGAAGGTAGAATGATGGTTACCAGAAGTTGAGAAAGGCCGTGAGAGTTGGAGTGTTGGGGAGGGGAGTGGAGATAGTTTATGGGTACAAAGATATAGTTAGATCGAATGAATAGGATCTAGTGTTTGATACCACAACAGGGTGACCACAATCAACAATAATTTATTATATATATTAAAACAACTAAAGATTTTAATTGGATTGCTTGTGACAAAAAGAAAGGATACATGCTTGAGGTGATGGATACCCCACTTACCCTGATTTGCATATTATGCAATGTATGCCTGTATCAAAATATCTCATGTACTCCATAAATATATACACCTACCATGTACCCACAAAAGCTAAAAGTTAAAAATTAAAATAAATAAATAAAATAAACTTTCAGGTTAAAAAAAGGAAGTTGATATTCCTCTTAACGTGGAATTTTTTTCTTCATACATTACCTCACAACCCAAACATAAAGGCTAAAGTTAGGCCCACTGGCTAGGTGAACTTCTGCCATCCTAAAGCAGCTTAATTGTAGTGTTGTCACGCTTTAAGAGCTGGGAAAATTGAGGAACATGAGAACGGACGCAGTCAAACTTAACTTCCACTGAGGCTGCTGCCCCTCCTGTGGGTATAATATTTCCGTTCATCAAAAGATTTTTTCCTTACTTAATGTACTTACCATGTGGTTTTATTAGAATGAATAGCTCTCTCCTTGTAAATGGATTTGGTTGGAAATTCAATTTCTTTCAGGGCCAGTGGGAGAGGTCGAAGGGCCATAAATATTCCTTCTCCGAACTGTTTATAAGTAAAATGGCATTGCCTAAGAGGCCTGAAAAATGTTATGCTATATCCTGAATTATGTACAAATCCCTGGCAATCTTCTGTTTCTTTCTTTGATGAGGACAGATTTTACATTCTCCCTCAGTGATGAGTTATGTTCATAGTTGTCTTAATGGATAGCAGTATCTATGAAGAATGAGAGTGATCACCAGGGCTTCAACTCTGACTCCTGACTTTTCTCTTAAATTTGGGTACTAGAAATTCTCATCATGCCTCCTTCATTGTTGTATCTAATGTTGAAATGAGGAGACCTTGGTAGAACCTACTAACCCCTCTGGCCTCTGGGTTGTGTAACTCTGAGTAAGGCGCACAACTACTTTGTTCTTATTTTTCTTGTGTTAAATGAAACTGTTATCTTCTATGCATTCCTCCCAGGCTTGATGTAGATATAACTTTAGTCCCATTTTCAAAGTCAACTCTTAATTCATTCCATCAAATAATTAGTTTCACAGCATATTTCTGGGTTGCAAGCATGCACAGACAAAAGAGATAATGCAATCCTTTTGTGAAATCACATACATTGTCTCATGTGATTTTTCTCCTCAGAATGATTGTTGGTTTGGGGAAAAATGAGAAAATTTTGGGTATTATCCTCTTTATTTGAAAAGTGAGGTTCAATAGGAAAGAAATGAAAACTACAATTTTATGAGTGTCTACTATATGCCAAGCACATGCTGGATGCTAAATATGTAAATTGGATAGCTACCAGCTGATTTCATTTACATCCACTCTTGGACGGGTTTACATCCATTCTAACTTGGCTTCCTCCTCATGTTTTCATCACCCCCAGAGGTATCTAAGCCACCTATTGTGGAGTCTTAATTGGGTCCAGTATCATAGGGAAGTAAATTGTCCTTGCAAAAGAGTTAATTGCAATGCGGGTGGTAGCTACTCTGAAAAACTTGTTTTCATCCTGCGTAAGTAATGGCGTGAGGCAGGGAGGAGTATGTTGTGTTTGCTGACTTGCTGCATGAAGGATAATTAGGTGCTACATCAATGTGAAATAGGATGGCAAAATGAGACTCTTTCTATTTCATTTTAGGCTGAAGGTCCCAAAGACAAAGCGTCATACAAAGCAAAGGTGCTAACTCAGCTGGTCAAGGAAGTCCTCAAATTTGAGACTTCAATTTTGACATCTTAATACGTACCTAAAGACAGATTCAGATATTAAAATCCACTCTTTAAGGCTGCAGAGGTTGAGCAGGGAGACCTGTTTCGGTTTAAGGGCTTTGAGAGAGAGATTTGTTGATATACTGCATGTGATTGACACCCTTTTCCTTGCTCATACAGGAAGGGAGAGCATTTAGGGAACTTCAAGAGAGAAACACTCAGAATAATTAATCTATGTTCCTTTGAGTTTTTGAGGTACAGGTACCAAATATTTGCCTCTAGTAGAGTGTCTAGAAGAAGCATTCTGTGTCAGAGGATGAAGTTTAGTCAGAGAATGGATTGCTTCCCCAAGAGGGAGCTAGTCTGGGCCATCTTTGATCCTTTAGAGAATTGCCCAGTGGAGCAAATAGTCCCCAAAGAGGGAAAGGATCACTGGCTCTGCAGGGACTGAGGGAGGAATTAGAAGTAACCAACTGGACTACAGCTAGTGAATGCATGAAGGAAAGTTAAAGATCGCCAGTAGGTGCATCTGTGCAAAGCTAACAAGAGCTCTCCACATAACCTTGAGAGAAAGAACTAGCTGTAAATTCCCAGTACATCACTGTTGTTGAGGGGAGCTGTGCCCTTCCCCCAATACCATTTCCTCTACCCTGGAGGATCTGAAACTACTGCCAGAAAGGACAAGGAGATGTAGAGAGAGCTAGAAGGCAAGCACATCCAGGGTCTCCCCTCTTCACTGGAGGACTGGGAAGAATTTAATTGAATTATTAAATTAATTGATTTTGGTGACAAGTTCTCAATCTGTCACCCATGCTGGAGTGCAGTGGCATGATCATAGCTCACTGTAGCCTCAAACTCCTGGCTTCAAGCAATCCTCCCACCCAGCCTCTTGAGTAACTGGGACAACAGATGCATGCCACCATGCTCAGCTATTTTTTAAAAATTTTTAATTTTTGTAGAAACAGGCCTTGCTTTGCTTCCCAGGTTGGTCTTGAACTTCTGGCATTGAGTGATTCTCTCGCCTAGGCCTTCCTAAATGCTGAGATTACAGGTGTAAGCCACTGTGCCCTGCCAAAGAAATTTTAAATAGAATAAGAAGAGGGAGTCATATAATTCTGACACGGGGCTGGGTGTTTCAGTTTCCAAATTAAGACTGTTCTTGTGTAGAAAATGTCTGGTGAAATATTAATGAACTAAGGGTGACGAGAAAAGAAAAGAAAGAACTTCTCCAAAATGTGCAGAGGAAGAACTAGGGCATACCCAAAGTGGGTTTGAGCAAGCAAATTAGGAGAAATAATTGTTATTTTCTGTAGGGTTCCTTTTCCCCAAAGGATCTAGGTAAGCCCTGCATCCTTGTTAGTTTCCATAGTTCTTTCCCTTCTTCTTCGACTTTTCCCCCAGACTAGAATAGTCCAAGTTCATCAAACTGAAAATAAATATTTGCATCGAAAGTACAGAACATGACAAAATATAAGGTAACCTTTGAATCATTTTTATTCTGAGATGACTAAAAACATTTTAATTATTTTCTCATTATTTCTACCATCAAGAAGAGATACACATAGAGCTTAAAACACTGCATGGACATAGTAAGTGCACAGAAAGTATTGGCTGTTTTTATTGCTTGCTTCACTTATTTTAGTTAAGTATGTAAACAACATTACAGAACTTTCAGTACAAATTCACAAACAATACTATGCTACTGGGGTACTAAATGTAAATTACAGAAGTGAATCCCAAACTATCCAGAACAAGTATTATTGTATCACAACTAACTAAATGAGATGTCATAAACTTGAATGATAAAAATCTGACTGTTCCTTATATTATCTAAACACTCAGTGGAATACTGGAGTAGCAGAATATTTTATAGAAATCTTACTTTGAATTAAAAATTTCTTGTATATTCTCTGTCCTCCCCTGAGTCTAAGGGTATTATTGTAGACCAAAAGTGGAAATATCCTGAAATCAATTATTCTTTCTCTCTTTTGGAAAAGTTTTAAATGGAAAACACAATACCGGACATCTCAATTGTATAGGGAAACGAAGTCTTTCAAGGGTAAGAAGAAAGAGAAGTGCAATTCTTTAGAATGGAAAGAGTTCAATGGGTCCCATGAGCAATGGAGACTTGAGTCCTTCACAGCAGAACACTGAGGAGAAGGTGGGAAAGACGGTGCCTGTGATGTGTGCTAATGCCTTAGGTACTGGGGCTCTTAGCCTCAGCAATGAGGCCTGACTCACTCGTGGCACCTGGCACAGTCAGAGTCACAGGACCAAAAGCAGAACTGTGGCTTGGGCCACCAAGATGTCAAATCATGCCATAATAAATCGGACAGAAGAAGGTCCTTCCTTGTTTTCTGGACATTCCATAAATATACCACATACTAGGGTCAAGCTGATATGAAATTTCCTACCAACCTAATGGCATGGAGAATTGGAGTTAAAATTAATGTAGTTTATATCATATTAAGTGACATTTAAAATATGCATTGCACATTTGCATATTAGTGCTGGCAGTGGGCCTTTTCCAGCTTCTAGGTTATTATTTTCTAAGTCTACCTTCATTGTACAGACTAGAAAAGGACCAAATCTTGGACAGAGAAGTGAATGCTTGCTGTGTCCAGGACATCTGCACTAACATATTTCTTTGAATTTATCCTTAATAAGTTTATTTGTGTCATCAATGACCACTTTGCTTTTAGATTAAAGACCACAGTATTAGAGAAAGTTGAAATCAGAAAATTCAAAACTTTGTACAGTAAGGAAGAAAAGGACAATATTTAGACTTGGGATTTTACTGTTGCTTAGGTATAGGGTCCAGTCTTTCTCCAGTATCTGCAGTTAAGTCTCTACAAACCTGATCTGGGTGATTCTGAAGTTACTGTAACATGGAAGAGTTCTGAGTTTTGAGTCTTTCTCACTCGATAATCAAGTTACTATTAGACCGTAAGTCTGTTTTTCATTAGTCTTCCCTTTAGGTATTGGTAAATTTGCTAAGTTGTGGGGAACAAAAAAATGCTTACAAATTTCCAGAGGGAAAGAAGATATGTTCTGGAAGAACAATTGACATTTGTCTAACAAATACTTATTAAGCACTTTTTATGTACCATATATTTTGTTGGGTGCTGAGGTTACAAAGATAAAACACATATGGTTCTCTCAACACGCTCACAGACCTGACACGAAAAGGAGTCAATGCAATGGAGGATAGGAGAAACTGCTAGCATTATATTGGCTTGGATTCAACTTAAGTGTTTTCCTTTGGTGGAAAGTATTTTCCATGTGTTGCTTAAATTTATGTGTAAAAATGGCTAAGTAGATTTGCTACTCCATTAATTTCTCTTCTCATAAAATAATTCCTTTATGATAAGACAATCTTGTAAAATAGTCTGGCCTATAGTTTTAGGTCATAATTTTATAGACTTGACAAAGATAGAGATAGAATGGGTAATCTGTAATGTAAAATTAATGTAGAACAAAGCTAGAGTATTTCTAAGTGTCAAAATAGATAATATCTTAGGTTAATTATGTGAAAGAATCATAGTAGGGATATATCCTTCTGTTGCTTTAAGTAGAAGAACTAAAGTAACTGTGGCTCTGATATTTACAGCAGGGAGGATATATAGGCAATCTGAAAGTTATGAGAATACCCACGTTGGACAGTAATAATTTAATTTTATACTTTTCAAAGTAAAAATAATGATATTGACCTCTCACATAATATAGCAAGCTTTTATGAAGTTTTAATTATCAAAACAAAATGTCAAGGTAGAATTGTGTTTATGTTGTTGTCAGTGGATAAAAATCAAGTACTTTAAAACTAAAATTAATGATAAAATCTCAGGAATAGACTGGATGACATAATCTCAGGGGTGAATACTAAATAGAATTTATACGTAATTCTACATCGTGATTTGAAGTTAATTGTTAGATTTAGATATTTCTCTATAGGTTATGAGTCGACAAGCTTTCTAAGATGGGTCAAGTAAAATAATCTAAACTGAACACTATAATGTGTTACCAAGATATGCTGAAAAGAACATGATCATTTTTATTATAAACTAACATTGTTAAAGCTGTCTAATTTGACTCTATTAAGAGTAAGAATGGGCAATACAGTGGCATGGGAAGACAATGGAATGTGTGTCAGAAGACAAGAGAGTCTATGGCAGCTTTTCTACTGTTGCAGTTTGGCTTGGGTAAGCCATTATCCATTTTGCTCCCAAATATACGTCTTTATTAAAAAATGACATATATACAAATATATGTAGAAATCATAATTTTATATCTTGATTAGTTATTACAAAATACACACACCCAGATAAATACCAGGCAGATTATGAAATGAATGTTATCAGGATCTCAGAAGTTCTTCTCATGCCTCCACTAGGTTAGTACACAACTCCTCCTCCCCAAATATGATGAATATGTTGACTTCTAATACATAGCTTAGTCTTGCTAAGCTTCAAATGTAGTCAAAACTCTAGATTTTGTCATTTAGATTTATAATTTTTGTATTTTATCCATGTTGCATGAAGAAATAATTCATCAATTTGCATCATTGTACACTATGAATATGACAAAATACATTATCCATATATTTGTATTACTAGTTGGGACCATCAATAATAATGCTCCTGTGAGCATTCTTATACATATCTTTGGTGAACATACATAGGTGTTTCTATTGCATATATACCACTTAGAAATAGAATTGCTTTATCATGAGGTATTACTATTTAGCTTAATGGATGATCCAAATTGACTGTACCAATTTGCATTCACATATTTGAGAGTTCCTTTCACATCCTTTCCTGTGGCTGGTATTGACTGTCTTTTTCATTTTAACCATTGTGATGGGTGTGTAATGGTATGGCAATGTAGTTTTATTTGTAATTTCTTGATTACTAACAAATTGTTTTTATATACTTATTGGCTATTTAGACATCCTCCTTTGAGGATTCATGAGCTTTGATCTAATTAAAAATCACTTATTCTTGGCTGAGCATAGTGGCTCACGCCTGTAATCTCAACACTTTGGAAGGCCAAGGCAGGCAGATCACTTGAGGTCGGGAGTTCAAGACCAGCCTGACCAACATGGAGAAACTCCATCTTTATTAAAAATAAAAAATTAGCTGGGCATGGCGGCACATGCTTGTAATCCCAGCTACTCAGGAGGCTGAGGCACGAGAATAGCTTGAACCTGGGGGTTGCAGTGGAGGTTGCAGTGAGCTGAGATCGCATCATTGCACTCCAGCCTGGGCACAAGAGCAAAACTCTGTCAAAATAAATAAATAAATAAATAAATAAATAAAATAAAAATAAAAAATAAATAAATCACTTATTCTTTTGGTAGTCTCTTAAAATATGTAAACATATATTTTAATTATATATTCTTCAATGTACATATCTTCACAGATTCTGTGGTTAGCAGTTTGTGTTTCTTAATATGTCTTTTAATCAATGAAGTTTTTAATTATAAATCTAATTTGTCAGGTTCACTGAGGTGTAATTTATATACCATAAAACTAATCTATAAAAATGTGTAGTTCAGTATTATTTCGTAAGTTAGCAGACCTGTGCAACCATCCTCAAAATTTAGTTTTAGAACACTTCTATCACCCAAAAAGTTCCCTTAGGCTTGTTTGCAGTCAATTACCATTTCTATCTTAGTGCCAGTTAAGTATACTTTCTATTTCCATTATTTTGTCTTTTCTAGAAATTCTATACAAATGGAATCATACAGTATTTAGCCTTTTGTGCCTGTTTTCTCATGTTCCATAATGGTTCTAGGTTCATCCACAATGTTACATGTATCAATATTTAATCCCTTTTTGCAGTTAGCTAGTGTTTCATTTTATAAATTAACACATTTTGTTTATCCATTCAGCGGTTGATGGGCCTTTGACTTACTTCCAGCTTTTGTCTATTATAAATAAAATTGCTATGAACATTCCTGCCTACATTTTTGCATAAGCGTATGTCTTCAATTCTCTTGAGCTGATATCTAGGAATAAAATTTCTAGGTCATATGGTAAGGGTACAGTTATCTTTGTCAGAAAATGCCAGTATCTTCAGGGACAAATGCATATAAAGTCTTTGGCCTATTTTTTAATTGGCTTACTTATCTTTTTATTTTATTGAGTTATAAGAGTCCTTTATATATTCTGGACTCAAATGCCTTGTCAAATATATGATTTTGTAATTTACAAATATTTTCTTACATTTTGTAGGTTGTGTCTTCACTTTCTTGATGGCATTGTTTGCAGTACAATAATTTTTAAATTTGATAAAGTCCAGTGTGTCTATTTTTTTTCTTTTGTCACTTATGCTTTTGGTATCATATCTAAGAGGTCTTTGCTGTTACTAAGGTCACAATTTATGACTATATTTTCTTCTAAGAGTTTTATGGTTTTAACTATTACATTTAGATCTGTGATGCATTTTTAGTTAACTTCTTTTGGGTACGGAGTACGGAAAGGGCCCTCAGTAATTATTTTATATGTAGATACGCAGTTGCCCAAATGCCATTTACTGAAAACATTATCTTTCCCCTTTGAATTGTCTCAGCATTCTTGATGACCATCATGTCATTGGCAAGACGGCAGAGTAGAAAATATCAGCCTTTCCTCTCCCACAAAAATCTACAATTAGCTAGCTATCTATCAATGAAAATAGCCTCACGACAGCTCATGTGTCCAATTGAGACCCTGCAGTAACACGGTGAAGAAAAAAAAAAACACGAGATAGCTGCACAGAAAAGATAGCTTGAGAGATTTGAGTGCCTGAGACATCTGGAGATAGATAGGAACAAAGAAGAAGCATTGAGGATATTAGTCTCGGCCACATGGTGGGTACCACCATGGTCTCTGATGACCTGTGGAGGACACAGGTAGCATTCACCACTGAAGTAATCAAGAGTCATGGACTGCAGATGCTCTGGAGAGGGAGATGCTGCTATGCTGTGTCCCCTACCCCTAGAAAGAGGCACTGTTGTATCACCCTGGGATTGGAACCACCAGGCCACCCAATCCACATGTGCCCTGGACCCCAAATCTGTGGCTGCTCCTTGCAGGTTTGCACTCTAGACCCTTGCTTTGTGGCCTCACTGTGCACATCCATGCATCAGACACTGCAGTTATTGTCACTGCAGGATAACCCTGCCATGGGCCCAGGACCATGGTTGTTCTGCATACACCTGTGCTCCAGACCCCAACTTCACTGCTGCTCCATAAGCAAGTGTGACTCAGACACTGGAGCCACCACTGTGACAGGCTATCCTGCATATTGAATCTCAGAGCCACTGTCACTATACATGTACTTATGCTCTAGGTTCCAGCTGTGTGACTGTTTCATGTGCCATCATGACAGTACCTGTGAACCTGAACCAGTGCCAAGAGAGATCAGCAGAATCTCAGCAGTCTTCACCACTAGAAACCCAAACATCTCCTGTGGCCATTGCAGACACCCACAGACTTGGCAGCTGAATACTCCTGCAATATTTGCAAACACTCAGGTAACAGAACTGCATTAAAAACGATGTCACTGTGCTCTCTCTGGAACTGGAGCTGCTGCATACCACCCATTCAGTGACCTTGCATCCACCCATTTTGGGAATATTTCCCCACTTATCCAGTCCATCAAATCTGGAAAAGTTGTCTGCTCCATCGAATATGGAGATATCAATGCAAGGCAACAGGAACACACACACACACACACACACACACACACACACACACACACGCAAACACACACAAGAAAACATGAAACCACCAACGGAACACAATAATTTTCCAGTAACCAACCTCAAAGAAGCAGAAATCTACGAATTTCTTTACAAGGAATTCAAAATAATTGTTTTAAGAGAGCCCAGGAAATAGTAAGAGAACAGACAACTTAACAAAATCAGGAAAAATATGCCTGATTAAAATGGAAGTTTAACAGAGAGTTAGAAATCATAAAAAGAGCCAAACAGAAATATTGAAGCTGAAGAATACAAGGACTGAAAATTTAAAAATGCAATGGAAAGCCAGGCACGGTGGCTCACGCCTATAATCCTAGCTTTTTGGGAGGCTTAGGTGGGTGGATCACAAGGTCAGGAGTTTGAGACCAGCCTGGCCAATATGGTGAAACCCCATCTCTACTAAAAAATACAAAAATTAGCCAGGCATGGTGGTGTGCTCTTGTAGTCCCAGCTATTCAGGAGGCTTAGGCAGGAGAATAGCAGGAACCCAGGAGATGGAGGTTGCAGTGAGCCGAGCTCGCACCACTGCACTCCAGGCTGGGTGACAGAGCGAGACTCCATTAAAAAAAAAAAAGTGATAGAGAGTGTCAACAATGGGTTACGCATGGTGGGTCATGCTTGTAATTCCAGCACTTCGGAAGGCTGAGGTGGGCAAATTGCCTGAGCCCAGGAGTTCAAGACCAGCCTGGGAAATATGGCGAAGTTCCAGCTCTACAAAACACATACAGATTAGTTGGGTGTGGTAGCATGAGCCTATAGTCCCAGATACTTGGGCAAGGTGGGAGAATCACTTGAGCCTGGGAGATTGATGCTGCAGTGAGCCAAGACTGCACCACTGCACTCTAGCTCGGGTGACAGAATGAGACCCTGTGTCAAAAAAAAAAAAAAAAAAGGTGTGCCAACAATGGAATTGAACAAGCAGAAGAAAGAATCTATGAACTCAGGCCAGTTTATTTGACAATATCCAGAAAAAAAAAAAAAAAAAAAAAAGAACGTCTACAAGATTTATGAGATGCCATCAAAAGCCATTTTTCACATTATAAAATTTTATGAGGAGGAGACAAAGGGACAGAAAGTTTACTTTAAAAAAGGGTAAAAACTTTTCCAATCTGAGAAAAGATATGAACATCCATAAATAAAGCACAAATATTTTCAATGAGATTCAACTCTAATAAGAATTCACTAAGACATATTATAATCAAACTGTCAAAAATCAAAGACACACATAGACAAGAAAAGGCAAGTGAAAGGATAGAAAAAGATATTTCAGACAAAACAGACATTATGTCAAAAATTGTGAAGGAGACAAGGATGGTGATTATATAATGATAAAAGCGTGAATTCATCAAGCGGTTATAAAATTATAAATATATATGTACCCAACATCAGAGTACATAAATCTTTAAAGCAAATGTTAATAGATCTGAAGGGATAGATAGACAGAAATACAGTAATATTAGGGGATATCAATGTCCTACTTTAAACAATCGATAGATGATCCTGACTGAAAACCAATGAGAAAACATTGGGCTTGAACTACACTTTAGATCAAATGGACCTAACAGATATATACAGAACATTTCATCCAATAGCAGCAGATACACATTCTCCTCAAGCATACATATTAGAAACACCTTCCAGTGGAGATCATATGTTAGGCCAAACAAATCTTAACAAATTAAAGAAGATTGAAATGATATCAAGTATCTTTTCATACTCTAATGGTATAAAATTGGAAATCAATAACAAAGGAATTTTTGAAAAATCACGATTATATATAAACACCATGCTTCCGAACAACCAATATGTCAAAGAAGGAATTAAAAGAGAAATTTTAAAAATTTCTTAGGACTAAAACAGCTGGAAACACAACATAATAAAACTTATGAGATGGAGCAAAAGCACTTCTGAGAAGAAAATGTGTAGTAATAATTGTCTACATCAAAAGAGAAAGATCTCATAAAAATAGCAATATTACACATCAAAAACTATACAAAGAATAGACTAAGCTAATAGTAGAAGAAACAAAATAGCAATTGTAAGAGCAGAATTAAACAATGTGGAGACTAAAAAACCAATAGAAAAATCAATGAAAGAGATGACTTTTTGAAAAGATAAAATAACAAACATTTAGCTAGACTAAGATAAGAAAATGCAAATAAATAAAATCAGAAATGAAAGAAGAGACCATTAAAACTGATACCTCAGAAATACAAAAAAAGAATACTATAAACAAATATGTGCCAAAAAATTGAATAACCTAGAAGTAATAAATTCCTAGACACATACAATATAACAAGATTTCATCACGAAGAAATAGAAAATCTGAACGCACCAAAAATGAACAAGGAGATTGAATCAGTAATAAAAAATACCTCCAATAAAAAAGCCCAGGACCTGATTATGTCACTGTTGAAACAGTGAAATAAAGGATGATATTAATTCTTAAAGAAGAATTAGTTCTTATGTAAGAATTATTTTTCTCCTTTCCAAGCTCTTTTAAAAAATTAAAGAGACGGTAACATTTTATGGTCATGTTATAAGGTCAACCTTACCCTGATACCAAAGCCAGATAAGGACACTACCAGAACTATAAATTACAGGCCAGTACCTCTGATGAACATAGTTGTAAAAATTCTCAACAAAATCCTGGCAGCCCATTAAAAGTTTCATACATTTTGATCAAGTGGAATTTATCCCTAGGATGCAAGGATGATTAAACATAAACAAATCAATCAATGTGATACATTGATTAATAGAATACAAGATAAAAATCATATAATCATCATAATAGATGCAGAAAGACTATGATAAGATTTGACATCTTTACATAATAAAAACTCTAAAAAAATTAGGTACAAAAGAATGTACCTCAAAAGAATAAAGGCCATATATGACAAACTCACAGCTGATATCATACTCAGTGGTGAAAAGTTGATCTTTTTTTTCTCTAACATTAGGAATAAGACAAGAATGTCCACTCTCACCACTTCTGTTCAACACAGTATTGGAAGTCCTAGCCAGAGTAATTAGAAACAAATAAAAAATAAAAGAAATCAAAATGGATGGAAAGGAAGAAGTAAAATTGTCAATGCAAATGACATTATCATATATATGGAAACCCCTATGACTCTACCAAAAACCTTTTAGAACAAATAAATGCATTCAGTAAAGTTGCAGGATACAAAATCAAAACACAAAAATCAGTTGCAGTTCTATACACTAAAAATGAACCACCTGAAAAAGAAATTAAGAAAGTAATCTCATTCACAATAGCATGAAAGAGAATAAAATTCTTAGGACCAAATTCCCCTAAGGAGGTGAAAGTTCTGTATGCTGAAAACTATAATATATTGATGAAAGAAACTGATGAAGACGCAAATCAATGGAAAGATATCCCGTGTTCGTGGATTGGAAGAATCAATATTGTCAAGATGTCCATACTACCCAATATGAACTACAGATTTAGTGTAATTCCTATGAAAATTCCAATGGCATTTTTCACAGGAATAGAAAAAAAAATCCTAAAATTTGTATAAAACTACAAAAGACCCTGAAAAGCTAATGCAGTATAGAATAAGAAGAACAAAGACAGAGGCATCACACCTCCCAATTTCAAATAATATTACAAAACTATAACAATCAAAGCATTATAGACCAGTGGAAAAGAATAATAGAAATCCCCCAAATAAGCTCATGTATATATGGTCAACTAATCTTTGACAAAGCTGCCAAGAATACACACCGGAAAAAGCATAATTGCTTCAATAAATGCTGCTGGGAAAGCTGGTAGGTACATGTGATTTTTAAAAAAAGCAAATTGCATCCTTGTACCACACAGAAAATCCAACAGAAAATGCATTAAAGATTTAAACATAAGACCTGAAACTGTAAAACACCTAAAAGAAAACATGAAGAGAAAGCTCCATGGACATTGGTTTTGGCAGATTTTTTGGCTATGACACTAAAATCATAGGCAATAAAAGTAAAAATAAATAACAGAGACTACACAAAACCGAAAAGTTTCTGCACAGCAAACGAGACAATCAGTAAAATATATAAGAACCCATGGTGTCGACGCAAATGTTTGAAAACTATATATTCAATGAGGGGTGACTATCCTATATATATTAGCAACTAATACAACTCAGTAGAAAAATAAAAAAATTAACCTGATTTAAAAATGGACCAAGGACTTGAATAGACATTTTTCCCAGGAAGACATACAGGCGGCCAACAAGTATATGAAAAAGCGATCAATATCACTAATCATCAAGGAAATGCAAATTCAAATCATGAGGAGACATCACTCACACCTGTGAGGATGGCTATTAACAAAAAGTCAAAAGATAACAAGTGTTGCCAAGAGTGTGAAGGAAAGGGAACAATTATATATTACTGGGGTGGAATGTTTGTGGAATTGTTTGTGACACAGCCATTATGGAAAACAATATGGAAATTCCTTACAAAATTAAAAATGGAACTACTATATAAACCAGAAACTCCACTTCTAGGCATTTATCCAAAGAAAATAAAATCAGTGTCTCCAAGAGATATCTGTACTCCCACATTCATTGTAACATTATCCACAGTAGTAAAATATAGAAGCAAGTGAAGTGTCTATCAGTGAGTAAATATATAATAAAATTGTTGTGTATATACATAGATAAATTCAACAAAAAATTATTCAGCCTTAAAAAAGGAAATTCTGCCATTTTCAACAACATGGGTGAACCTGGAGGACATAATGCTAAGTGAAAGCAGACACAGAAATATAAACATTGCATCATCTCATTTATATGTGAAATTTTAAAAAGTCAAACTCGGCGACAGAGCGAGACTCCGTCTCAAAAAAAAAAAAAAAAAAGTCAAACTCATAGAAACAGAGAAAGATGTTTACCAGGTATCGGCGGATGGGGAGATGTTCGTTAAAGGGTACAAACTTACAGTTATAAGATAAATAAATTATTAGTTTTTCCATTTAAAAATATAAGTTTGGGGCTGCTTTTGTCAAATTTATTTCTAAGTGTTTTATTATTTTTGATTCTATTGTATATATTTTCTTAATTATATTTTGTTAGTCATTGCAAGTGTGTAGAAATAAAATTGATTTTTGTGTATTGATCCTGTATTCTGCAACTTTGCCAAACTTGTTTATTAGTTCTAATAGATTTTTAGTAAGTTCCTGAGAATTTCCTATATGCAAGACGATGACATCTGTAGAGATAGTTTTACTTCCTTTTATTTCCAATCTGGGTGACTTTATTTACTTATTTTGTCCAATGGAACTGAGCAGAACTTCCAGTATGATGCAGAATAGAAGTGGCAAAAGATGATACCTTTGCTTATTTCTGATCTCAGGAAGAAAGCATCCAGTCTCTCACCATTTGTACAATGTCAGCAGTGGGTTTGTTGTGGCTTTCCTTCATCAGTTTGAGGAATTTCCCTTCTGTTCCCGGTTTGTTGAGTATTTCTATTGTGAAAGAGTGTTGAATGTTGTCAAACATTCCTTTCATGTTTATTCCATGTCTGTTGAGATCATCATGTGGCTTTTGTTCTACTATTGATATTCTCTCTCTCTCTCTCTCTCTCTCTCTCTCTCTCTCTCTGTCTGTCTCTTCCCCTCACTCTCTCTTTTTGGTCATGGACCTAAAGCAAATTTTTATAATTTGCTGGAATCAATTTGCCTATATTATGTTGAGAATTCTGCATCTACATTCATAAGAAAGACTGGTTTGTAGTTTTCTTTTCTTGTCATGTCACTGTCTGGTTTTGGCATTTGAGTAATATAAGCCTCATAAAATAAGTTGTGAAGTATTCCTTCTTGTAGTGGGTTAAATATTGTCTCTCCCCTCGTCCCCCCACTCCAAAAAAGTATATGTTCTAATTCTTGGAATCTGTGAATGTTACTCTATTTAGAAAAAAGGGTTTTTGCAGATGTAATTATGTTAGGAATCTTGAAGTAAGATTGTGGTTACTTGTCATTGGATTGAGGTGGGTCTACTCCCATGACAGGTGTCCTTCTAATAATGCACAGAGGTGAACAGATGGAAGAGTAGAAGATACAGAGGAGAAGACACAGTAAAGATGGAGGCAGAAATTAGAATGATGTGGCCATAAACCAAGCTTTCAGTTCTATTTACAAAAGCCCTGGTAAAGCTTAGCTTTGACTGACTAGAGCTCTGCTTGTTTGGTCAGGTCCATATCTACATTAACTGACATAGTCGTATGTTGTAGGAAGCCTTTCTTGTCTTGATCCTTCACTCTGCCAGCAAGGATAGTCATTTATTAGTATCAGTGCTAATATGTTAAAAAATGACTCAAAGTGCTTCATCTCTTTCTGCAGTTGCTTAAAGTTTAGTCTAAAGATATAGGTTTTCTGATCCATTTCCCACATTCTGAGACTGCATCTCTGTTACTCTTCAGCTTGTCACTTCTGTTCTTTAATTACTACCATCCCAAACTTTGTAGAATTCTAACTCAGGTATATCTGCTTTCAACTCCTTTCCAAATGTGTTCTGCTTTATAGATTTACTGTGATGGGTGAGAGGGCAGAGTGTATCTCCAGGTTGATATTTTTTCTCTGTTTTTCTATTTTCTCTAATTGTTTTCCTGTTTCACAGTACATATGCTTCATTACTCATTTATTCACTCATTCACTTAAAAAACATTCATTAAGCCCACCATATTGTGCATTGTATTATACTAGGAGCTGGAAATAGAAAGATGAATAGAATAGCTCTTCACTTCAAGTATAGGGATATATATCTATAGATATAGATATACAGAGAGAGTAAAAAAATCTACTATATATATATATATATATATATATAGAGAGAGAGAGAGAGAGAGAGAGAGAGAGAGAGTGAAAAATGCAACTAAGCCCATAAGCCCAGGATGCTATGGGGACAAAGAAAGGAGACACTATGTCCCCACACTTGACCTTAGAGTGCCAATTGAGCTGTGGCTTGTTATTTATTGCTCCATATCATTTCAGTCAAATGCAGTGAAATAGTTAAGTATCTTCTGTGAATTTGAACAACATTATAATAACAAAAATGGTGAGTGCTTAGCAAGTACATGTAATGAAGGAATGAGTTTTATACATGAAAAGTCTGAGGCTTGAAGGGTTAAATAATTTACACAAGGTCTGGGCTAGTAATGGACAGAGCTGAAACACAAAACCGAGGTTGACTATTTTTAATAGCATGAATTTCCAAATACCACATGTTCTGCATACTTAGTTGAGCCAGAATGTAGACAAATACACTTTGTCAGTATTTACAACCCAAAACTACTTTGTAACTAAGAACACTCTTAATGGTAGTCAGGGGAAGTTTTCACTTTTGAAGTATATGTGTCAAGTCGCCGAAGACAAAAATCTCCTTTTATTATGATATTTAACTAATTACTTAAATGTAACAGAGGTAAAGTATTTTCAATAAAGAAGCCTTTTTATTTTTGAAGACAGTTTGAGATATAGAAGATATAAAAATAGAATATGATTTCTTAAAAAAATAGAAGTATGGAGGGTGGGGGAGAAAGAACAGATCTTGTTTTTTTCTCTTGATTAAAATCCATCCTTTTAGATGTGATGTATTTTTCTAGTGAGAGAGGTATACAGAAAAAAAAAAATACATGAAGAACCAGTCTCTGTTTTTCAGCTCAAAATTAGAACAAGGATTTTAATTTATCTTCTAGTTTCTTCTAGTTGGCTGTATGAAGAGTCTGGAATGAGATATGAGGTCTCCAGAGTAATATAGTCACAAATAGGGAGGAACATGCAGAGAGCCAAATGGAAGAAAGGATGACGAAGCAACCTGATGTTCCTATCCCACAGGTCCAAAATGAGGCACCAGAGGCATATACAGTCCCAGAGTCAACCTGGAATTACAACCAGATAAACAGATCATATCTACAGAGTAATTAGAAATGGGAGAATACTAAATCCTAAAGGGAATGGCTGCCTGTAAAAGTCCTTCAGAACAAATATCAGAAACATGCCTCTCTTTCAGGCAAGGGACATAGATCTAGGAACAGTGAGCCTTGCAGGGGGCTTGATAGTTTTTTGTCTACCTTCTCTGAGAGGATGGCTAACAAACTTTTCACAGATAAAGAGGATCACCAAAAGGGAACTTTCCTAAATATGCTTCCCGTGTTAAAAATAAAACAAAACAAAACAAAAAAAGAAGACTGAAAACCAGGGGATACAGGGAATTGGTATTAAAGGAACCAATGATAACAGCAAAACAAAACATATCTGGAAAGATTTTTATTGTTCATAGTGACTCCTTGTATGCACTGCTTAATTTACATATGGGCCCTGTATTTGTTTTCTAATGCTGGGTAGCAAATTAAATAGATGACCATGAATTTAGTGGCTTAAGTAGACAGCCATTATTGGTGCTGGGAAAACTGGCTAGCCGTATGTGGAAAGCTGAAACTGGATCCCTTCCTTACACCTTAAACAAAAATTAATTCACAATGGATTAAGGACTTAAATGTTAGACCTAAAACCATAAAAACCCTAGAAGAAAACCTAGGTAATACCGTTCAGGACATAGGCATGGGCAAGGACTTCATGACTAAAACACCAAAAGCAATGGCAACAAAAGTCAAAATAGACAAATGGGATCTAATTAAACCGAAGACCTTCTGCACAGCAAAAGAAACTATCATCAGAGTGAACAGGCAACCTACAGAATGGGAGAAAATTTTTGCAATCTCCCCATCTGACAAAGGGCTAATATCCAGAATCTACAAGGAACTCGAACAAATTTACAAGAAAAAAACAAACAATCCCATCAAAAAGTGGACAAAGGATATGAACAGACATTTCTCAAAAGAAGACATTCATACAGCCAACAAACACATGAAAAAATGCTCATCATCACTGGCCATCAGAGAAATGAAAATCAAAACCACAATGAGATACCATCTCACACCCATTAGAATGGCAATCATTAAAAAGTCAGGAAACAACAGATGCTGGAGAGGATGTGGAGAAATATGAACGCTTTTATACTGTTGGTAGGAGTGTAAATTAGTTCAATCATTGTGGAAGACAGTGTGGAAATTCCTCAAGGATCTAGAACTAGAAATACCATTTCACCCAGCAATAGCATTACTTGGTATATACCCAAAGGATTATAAATCATGCTACTATAAAGACACATGCACATGTATGTTTATTGCATCACTATTCACAATAGCAAAGACTTGGAACCAATCCAAATGTCCATCAATGATAGACTGGATTAAGAAAATGTGGCACATATATACCGTGGAATGCTATGCAGCCATAAAAAGGATGAGTTCATGTCCCTTGCAGGGGCATGGATGAAGCTGGAAACCATCATTCTCAGCAAATGATCACAAGGACAGAAAACCAAACACCACATGTTCTCACTCATAAGTGGGAATTGAACAATGAGATCACTTGGACACGGAACAGGGAACATCACACACCAGGGCTTGTTGCGGCTCCATAACTGTAAGAAATAAAGTTCTTTTCTTTATAAATTACCTAGTCTGTGGTATTTTGTTATAGCAACATAAAGTAGACTTAGAAAGTAGCCTAACACAATAGAATAGTACTTGAGATTTAACCTGAATGCAGCATTTTCTTCCTAATTTGATTTTACCCTTTCTCAGAAGTGACTTGTTGGCCTTGCACAAGATAGCCATTTAATTGAATCAAATTGAATTGTAAATAATTCCAAAGTAAGATATCCAATCAAATTTTTATGATGAATTTAGTAATGTTCCATTCTATTGGACTTTAAATGTGAAAAAGTAAATACAAGCAGTACATGAATAACAGTGCAACTCTTTGAAATAGGAATTGGAATTTTGCTGCTACTAATTGTGGCATCAAATGTGTAAAGTAAAGTAATTTATGGAAGGATAAGATGGCTTCACAGTTCTGTAGTGCTCTGTTACCACCAGTTATTTAGTTAACCTTTCAAAAACTTAATTATTTATATTACATTTTATCTGCTAAATTAAGAGATTTGGTTTCTGATACCTGACTGTCCTGATTGGACTCTGTTTGATTATACACATATACACAACATCTCTCTTTCACACACACACACACACACACACACACACACACACACACATCACTATGCAAGTACCCTGTGGTATAACCCATCAGTCTATTTAATTTCCTTAGAAACACAGCATGGTTATTATTAGAAGTGAAATTTCTTTGTTTTGTATTTGAGACAAGGACAACAGGCTCACGATGAAATATTAACGTTTGACAATTACTTTCCATTGTATATCCAGATTTGTTTATAAATGAAAAGGCATAAAATTTTAGGAAATAAAATGGCTTCCAAATTCTGAGACTCAAAAGGGTTTTGTATCGTTAAGAAAACAAAGTTGGCAGTAAGCTTTTATAATGTGAGCCCATCATTTATTGCTTTACCACCTAAAAAAGGGACCATATTTCAGTTAAACTACAATAGAATAAATTTATAAAAATAACCCTAAATCCACTATTATGATGATCTCATGAGCTTCCTTGAAATATCCAAACTCCTTGATGTGTCATTCAAATGCATCACTGACCTGACCTTTCTCCACCTTTCTAACCCCTTTTCCCATTTCCCATTATTTTTTTCTTGTTTTAGTCCAAAACAGCAAGTGGCTGCTTGTCCCCCCCATCTGTGCTCCCCTCACGCATACTCTAAACTATTTAGTCTTTGGGTTCCATGAAATCTGGAGAAATTCTTCAGAGGCTGAAGAACAGTAAGAACATTAATTTCCCCATACAGTTTCCCAGTCTGAAGAGAGCTGCTTGTTAAAACAGGGAAAAGCATCTCTAACTCAAAATGCCAGTAGTCATACAATTAAACTGGGAAATGGAGAACTAATTATGATTGTATAAAATATATGAAGCTTTCACATCAAAAAGTAAATCTCAAATGGCTCAGCTTTAGGATACACATCTTTCTCAGCCTGATTCCTGGCTTGGAATTAGTCAGACTTCTCTGGAGACAAATATTTGGTATATGTCAAAGTTTAGCCATCAACCCAAAGGCACCAAGATACTTGCTGCTATCACCTATTTTCTTCCATGTCGTTTTGAGATCTTTGCCTACTGCTAGACCCATCTTTGCCAAAAAGCAATTAATCATGTTCTAGTGAAGTCACTGTGTGTATGTATTTATTCATTCTCAGGAGCCTGGCAATGGCTCCCGTCCTTTGAGGTCTCCCTGGTAGGGTGATGGGAGTGTATAATTTAGAAAACCGTAGAGTTTCACTTTATACCCTTTGACCAGCATAATGCCAGGTTGGCTAGGAAATGTGGTCGTGGCCTGGTTTATTTGGACTGAGAATGGCAATCCAGGAAATGGACTTTACCAAAGAGCCAAGGTGGCGTCTGTCTTCTACCCAATCGTCTAACTGCTGTGGAAAAAAAATATACTGAATAGCAAAAGTATTCGTACTGGTAAGTTTTCTTTTCCTATCACTGAAACCACTATGTCATTTTATAATGTTCATTCATTTATTTGTAAAAACAGTTACCATCTACAGGGCGGTGAGTCCTCTAGTAGGCACCAGGATACAATTGCCATGGTTGAATTTTGAGTCAAGTAGAGGGCTCTGTGTAATTTGTCATATATATATATACATATATATACATATATATATATATGTAAACAACTCCATTCCTCTGTATGGTGAGAGGAACATCAAACTCACTTCTCTAGCTTCCTTGCCAGTCAATCCTGCTTTTTTGCTGGATACTCTTTAGAACCAGTGAAATATTTGTGTTTTCCTAAACACACTCCATTGCCTCTTTCTTCCATGACTTTGCTCATTCAGTTACAGCTGCTTGAATTGCCCTTCTCTTTCTTCTTGTCTTACCAACCACTAGCAAATATCAGTGTAAACGGAGAGCTTGTCTTCCCCAAAATGTCCTGATTATCCAGATTTTTTGGGTAATTTTCTGCTCTCTGAAGGCATTCTGTACTTAACACTATCATAATATTTTCGTGTCATATTGGAATTGTTCCTTGTGTCTCCCCCCATTTGACTGAAGGGGAAATGCCCTTGAACATGAGGGGCATTACTTATTTTGCATCTGAATTCCTAGCAAAATGTGAAAACAGATCAGAAACTCAATAAAGTTTTGACCTGAACTTGACTGCATACAGTCAGTATGCTTTCTTGCTCAGACCAAAAATCTTCCACTTTTTTTCAAGTACCTGGAGCGACTCCCAGACCTCAATAGTCTCCTCTCAAGCATCAGCTCAACCTTGCCCAAGGAAAAGTGCATTATATCCTTTTAATACAGAGAGGAAAGGAACCTCACGGATGAAGTTCAATGCCTTTCATTATTTGAATTTTAAAGTCATCTTGACACAGTTATGGAATCTTGGATTTGTGAGAGAATTACTGGGTTCCAGATCTAAAATCACCAGGATTTATCAAGTATGGTGCCTGATGCATAGTAAGTATTATTTTTTTAATGCTTGTTCTATTAAAGTAATCGAACAAGATCTTATATTTGGCAATTTGATTACCCACTCTGAGCTTTTTTTTTTTTTTTCGTATGTGTGCAACACAAATTATATCACAAGGTCAAAATAAGTTCGCCAAGCTTTAAACTCCCTAGAGTGTCTTGCAGTGATTTCTGAGAGTTCTACATGGTGCAGCTCAGATGCTCAGAAATCGTTTTCTCTTTCTTCAGCCTCCTCCTTCAGCTGCCCTGAGGCTGCCTTTGCTGACTGCTTCTGCTACTGCCGCTCTGAGAAAGGGAGCTGTGTTCTTGGTGTTGTGCTCTATCCCTTTAACTTCTCACTGGTCTGCAGAGACCAGGCCGTACCAGTTAATTGGAGTACTGTACTGTATGAGTAACACAATCTAGAGAATCATTTGCAGCCCTGCAGCTTTCTCCAGCCAGTCACAGAGTTGGTATTCAAAAACCAAGAATTACTGATCTGGTCAGTAATAGAAGCACTCTGAAACAAGAAAGCAGATGTCCCAATCCAGACCAATTTTCCTCCTGATGAAGCATTAGAGATTGAGTTCAGAACCACGTTTTTATCTTTCATTGTCCATTGTCAGCAATCATGCAACATGCTCTTCGCAGATCTCATTTCTACACATTTCAGAATGTAGCTTCTATTACTCTCAATCCATCTTTTTATCATCTTCTCCAAATCCAGCTACAGACTTCCTTCCAGCTATGGTTATAAGTAAATACCTTGACCTTGTGAACCACACCTGACTATTAGTGCCATACTTCTGGTGCTCAGATAAATATCTTTTTGTACAATGCTACATTAGCTTGACTTATTTCTGTCTGGGTGTGCAGTACATAACACAGGATACTGTGTTGGATAAACTGTGAGTGATTTTCTGGAAATTAATAGTCAATTAAGTGAGATGTACCTAGGAACATAGTTAATATTCTGTAATGAAAGTACGATAGATTGGAGGGGGGAGAAAAGGGAATGAGTTTGGATGCATGATGTAGGGACTCTTACGCAGGATCTTAAAGGATGTGTAGGGAGTCAGAAAGGCTTGAGCAGATTCGATGGGCTGGTGAGTGGAGAGTATATTCAGAAAATGTTAAGTAGGTTGATATGAATGAATTTATGAGAAGGGGGTTTGGGAGAGAGGGTAGTGTGTTAAAAGATGAATCTAGAAGGTCATTTGAGGCCACCTTAAATGTGGAGAGTTTTAAATTTCACAATGAGAAGTAAGAATCAGTTTGATTGTTCTAAGAAAGACTGAGTTATATGCCAGGAACAGCAGTGGCATTTTAGCAATAGTTGACAGTTGTCAGAAAGCCTTTATGTGATTTTGCCTTTTCTGTGGCCTTTGTAGGTTCAGAGCCCAATAATGAGCCTTGGGTAATTTTCAAGGAAGCAACGACCCTGTGCCTTATACCTTGGAGCCACAGTGGATCTGAGGTGGAAAGGGTGAGGTGGACCAAACACAAAAGCCAGGGAAAATCAATGGCTGTAAGTAACTGCAGTCGCAGAGCTGCAGATTGCTCTAGTGGCTGCTGCATCGATTTCAGCTCCAGCTTCTAATTGCTGCAGCAGGCAAAATGAATGCTTCACTTTTGAATGTTTAAGCCTCTGTGGATTTTCCTGGAGCATGAGCTAGAGCCTTTTGTTTCCAGTGCTTCTATGTATTGCTTATTTGAGCATTCTGCTAATCCCTGACCTGTGTGAAGCTTCTCCATTTCATGATTATGCTCTGTCTTCCAGGACACAATGTAGTTTTCAAGGACAATGGCCATGGCTTAGATGTTCTTGTTTGTCCCATGGGGCTAGGCACATTTTCAGTGAACAATCCTTGATGAACTGAATTAAATGCCAATTTAAGTTGCAGTTATTATTGAACATTATTGGTATAATGTGAAAGGCATTTTTAATCAGGAAATGAAAGCACTCAGAACCCCACTTCTCTACCACAATAATTGTATCCCTTTTTTCAAAATCTTTTATAGCTTTTGGTCATTTTCATACCTATCTTGACATAGCTGCAATCCATCCATTCATTTATTTAACAATTCTTTGCTGAGTATTTATTATGTATGAAGCATTAATGATCAGATATTATAGAAAATGTAATGAGTAGGGATTGATATTTTTGGAGATTTCATTCTCTTGATGTTATATCAAAAGATTATACATATTATCTTATGACTTTTATAAAAGTTGGGGTAACAATCCTGGTATCTTCCTTTGTTGATAAGCCAGATGTGCTGTTATGGAGAACTAGAGACAAGTGCACTTAGACCACCCTGTAATGGGGTTTAATTCATAGCCACTCTCATCAACTCAAACAGGTCGGGCAAGGATTGGTCTGATGGCTTTGGCTGTCAGTGGATCCGTGGTGGATGGTGATGATGGCTGACACTCATCTCTTATAATTGGCAGTGCATAATAGATAAAACATTTCTGACTGTCAGAAAATGTTCACAACCAAAAATGTACATGAAAGTTAAGTTCAGACTTTCATGATTAATGCCCGTATTTTTGGATTATTGAAACCTGAGAAAATAGGTCACAGAGGATTTTAACTACGTGGGCATGAGAGCAAATTCAACTCTTTTACCTACCTACCCTTCCCCAAATAATCCCTACCACTGAACAAAGATATTTCTACCTAAGTGGTTTCCCTTCTTCCCATCTTAGAGTGCTTGGGTTGCTCTAAAGCAGCTGAACAGGACAAAATTGGAAAAAGCTGACAGTTATTCTAACGCTACTAATCCCTGCCCTCGGATACTGGTGATTCAGATGAGCATCTGAGGAAGAAACATCCAAAGCTGGTTACCTGAAGCTCAGCTTTCTCTTCTTTAGAAAGTGCTGACATTTCTCCTTGGCTGATATGTAGCCCGCATGATCTCAGACGTGCATGATTAAACAATAATGCCCTCGGAAGTCATATTCTCAGTAACTGTCATGTTGCTGTCCAAATCGGGATTTACTTTCATTTTGGACCGTGACAAGGATTGGCTTTCCTAACCAAAGAAGAATTAAAACCTTTTCCCATATCTGTTGAGTGCAGGTACTGATCAGAGTACAGAGAATGTACTGACGATGAGGGGCAGAACTCAGAAAGAGGAAGAGGAACAGAACAATACAGCACCACTGAGCAGCCCTACACTTAGCAGTGAAGAGAAGTCAGGAAGTTTTATGGATGACATACTGGAGGAAAAGACAGCCTTGCATGGTAAAACTTCAACAGCCCAAGAAATGTTTAGCTTTATTTTCCATAGATTGTCTACAAAGAATTAGGCGTTCATTTCAAAGTATAAAATTAGAATATTAAATATACTTTTATATAACACACCTTGGGCTGCCCAGATATTTTTATATGAGCCCCCTAGAGATTTATGTCACTTTGTTTAAATCTTTGAGCTTAACAAGCTTATTAGATTTCCAGCGATAAAGAACTTGAGACGAAACCCAGTAAATGTCCATTTTTGTTGCATTGCATCATAAATTGTATATATTCTCACTCCAGAGGGTACATGCAGTTTTATTATCAAAATTTTATTTGTAATATACTTTTCTAGGTTAAGGAGCTCCCCCACAGGGATCTAAGTTAGTTTGTTAGCGGTTAGATACAGAGATATAGATAAATTTACAGACATTTAGGGCAAATGAACCTGATTTGACCTTTAGATTTCATATTCTTACACTAAAATTAACAGCAGATGAGAAAGTCCCACTACAGAAAGGATTTTAGCTGATCTGATTTTTCGCTCATCAGAGTTTTAAAAATAATTTATTTATCTAATTCTTCCAATTGCACATTTTCTTTCTTTCTCATAATGTGGCATAATGTCCTGTATTTCCAGAGATCATAAAGGTAGTTTCTTTCTGGCCAGGTTGAATGGTGGTTGAGTTCGGATCTTTAAATGGGTACATACTGAGGGATGCTCAGCATGTATAAATGCATCAGAATATTTTCTTATGGTGAGCAGAATTAGTTTCAGATTTGCTGGGTATTATAAAATTAGTTTTATGTGACTAAACTTTGTACATACCTTGTAGAATGTCCTCAAATACAGAAAGGATAAAAATTATTTTCTAATTATCATGGTGTGGGTTGTTTTATCAAGTACTATTTTAGCACTCATCCAAATACTTGCCTTATACCTAAAGTGAATGAGACTCTTTGAAGAATATTGAAATAGTAAGAAGGAAAGACAGTGCCTGCCTTTAAAAAGATATTACTTGATTAAGAAAACAACTAAGTACTTAAATTTACTCCACCTTCAGACAGAGTGCTGTAGGTGCTGTAAGGCTAGAGAAGAAAATCTATGAGGCAGAAAGGTGGTAGGTTCATAGGAATCAGTCACAGAAATCTGGACAAATGTCCTGGAGTTCAGGGGACCAAAACACTTCTCACTGAGAGCACTGGGGAAGAATTCATAGAGGAGGAGGTATGTTCATGAGCTTTCAAGACTGGATGGAATTTCTGTGGGTAAAGATGTGAGAAAGGCCATTCGAGGTGAGAGGGAATGCCACGGCCAAAGACATAGAGACAGAAGCATGCTCAGGGAGTGTTGAAAAATCCACTTTGGCTAGAGGTGAGAAAGTGGAAAATATAGGAAAGGTAGATTAGGATCAGATCATGCTGTGATATGAATGTTGAATTACTTTTAAACAGAAGGAATCATCAGAGAGTTTTGAACAAAGTAGTTATATGATTACAGGTATGCTGGGAAGGTTAATCTTTGTTCACACTTAAGTACGCATTAACATTTTAACAATCTAAGACATTTGGCTTTTGTTACAGTAGTGGTTTAGCAACAATGTGGAGAAAAATATCAAATTGCAAGCAATAGTAACTTTACTATTACTAATATTGTTTCTAATATTCATAATTTAAGGAATATGTCAGCATAATTCTGGTATGTCTTAGAATCTACATTTATGTAAAAGTGTCTTAGTGAGTAAATTTTTACTTTATTGAAATTGTAACAGAGACTTTTAATAATGTGCTTTTATGATACATTTAGACTATGACTTGTTTTGAAGAATTTCATATTAGTAATTAAGAGCGTGATCATACAACCTGTAATTAATCTTCTGGATAATTTCTCCAGGCGTCATCAATGAGGGAATTGTAATAGAAACAGTATTCGTTTAGTAAAAATCAGTTATTTCTTTTCTTGATTATCGTGATTGTACTGTAAAATGGATGTGCTCTTTCAATATCTCTCTTCAATTTTTGTCTTGGTTATTTTTAATTTTATGCATATTACATCATTTTGAAAGCCAGAAGTTCTATGAATGAACATTTTTTATTTTTGTTGATAAGGGATCTTTTTCTGAGACTCATTAATTTATCTCTTGGAGTAAATGAAATCTGTGACTGCAGTTTCAGATTGAAGGAAGAACGTATTTATTTAATGAATATATGAATAATTAAACTTTGAGGAAAGCGTGTTTACAAATGCATTTATTTTTGCCTGGACATCCACTTTAGGTAGGGATGTATGTTTAACAAGTGAAATTACTCACTAACTCCATTGTGAACAATATTTTCGAATACAACTGAAATCATTAGACCTATGCATTGTTTTATTTTTCTGTGGGCAGGTAGCAAGGCTCGTGGAAGACATACACATGAAATCTTACGATAAAATTAACCTCAACCTTTATTATTAATATCTGTATCAATAAGGTAGGTTTGCACTGAGAGTCCCTGTCAGAATTCTAGACAAAGCATTGGCGCTGCAGTTTAAGCTGTGTAACCTGGGCACCATGTCACATTATGTTGATAATTGATTCCAACTGCAGAAAAGGAGTCTCATGCTGCCTCTTGAATCAAATCTCAAAGTGTATGCTGAGAAGTCAAGATTCAGCCAGCCACTTTTCTCCAACAAGTATTTATTGGCTGCCTACAATGTGCTTGCTCCTGACCCCATTCACATGCCTATTTTACCTGCCTTGAGGAGGAAAATGGAAGAAATAAAAACCACGGGTGACTGAAAGTGTGTGTTCCCATATCCAATAGGGATTATAGGGATATGGGTCTCTTTTGAGGAGAACAGTAAAGAGACAGTGAGTATAACTGTCTAGAGTGTTATTTATTTATTTATTGAGATTGAATCTCACTCTGTCACCCAGGTTGGAGTGCAATGGCGCAATCTCAGCTCACTGCAACCTCCGCCTCTAGGGTTCAAGCGATTCTCCTGCCTCAGCCTCCCAAGTAGCTGGGATTACAGGCGCCTGCCACCATGCCCAGCTAATTTCTGTAGTTTTAATAGAGACAGGGTTTTACCATGTTGTTCAGGCTGGTCTCAAACTCCTGACCTCAGGTGATCCAACTGCCTCGGACTCCCACAGTGCTCTGATTACAGGCGTGACCCACTGCGCCTGGTGTAGGGTGTCATCTTTTACAACAAAGCAATTTGCTGATCTTGACACAAAATCATCTGAGGAGACACAAGAGTAAAAACTAAAAAAAAAAAAAAAAAAATGCTGACTTGTCTACCGCTTGATCCTGTTTACATCACCATCATTTGATCTAAGCCCTTATAATAGAAATGTATACTTTCTTTCACAGTTTGTAACTACTCTTCCTGATCCATAATATATGCCTCCAGAAGTTTATCAATAGCTATATATATAATAAAACTGCCCCTTTGTCTGGAGTGTACATAGAAACTGCTTCTATGTCCAGAGTATATATAGTTCTTTTATAGAAATAGGAGACACTACTAAAATTCATCTAAACCAATTGGAAACAGGGACTCAAAGATGCTAGGGCATCATCTGATATGATCTCTTAAATCTCTGGAACTGTGGTGCATTCATCTTCCTCCATGTGGATTAAATAGCAGAGAAAGCTGCAGAGAGAGATAAGAATGAAGCAGCTCCGTTTTGAGCCCTAGCTACACACCTGCTCATGGTTCAGTGAAGCATGCCTGTATCCTGCAAACTCTAACTAATATATCCCTTTAATGTCAGCTTAAGAGCCAGATCCCATTAGAAAAGCAGATCTCTATAGGCATGGGAGGTGGAGAGGAAAGGCGGTATGTCATTATTTGTGATACAGACTCATCCAATCTTAAACCTGCAATAATTTTTAAAGAACTTTTACTTAAGCCTCATTTTGTTGGCAGTGATACTGAAGCTCAAAAAAAGGAAACACATTTTACCAGGTTAGACCATTAACAAGTCATTAAGTGTCAGTGACAGAATTTGGATCTTATTCCAACAAGTTCCTACATATATGCCACGTGAGGGAAACATCTGAAAATGATACTGTGATATATGCACCTTTACAAGCAGTCCCATGACAAGTATCTCACATCAAATTACATACATTTGTGAATTATGCCTTATTCAAATAGATTTTAACATTCTCTATCTCATCTTTCTACAAAATGTGTATTAATGAAAAGCATTATTTCCATTTGTGTGGGTTGTTTATATAACTTTTGTTTCCCTTTAACTTATTCTGTGGATAGGAGATTAATTATCTCTTCCACTTCCTTGTACAAGCTGCTTAATCAGTCGTTTTGCTCTGAGCTCAGCAGGGCCTTCCCAATTGTTCCGCAATCTATCTGTTATCCCTGTGGTGGAAATTTTATTCTTCCCCAAGGTCCTTATGCAACTCCTTTCTTGGTGATTACAAACACACTGTTTTCTTTACACAAACAAAGTGAAGCCTCTAAGGGATAAATTCCACCCACTTCTCTCACACTTCACATTTGAAAATGTCTTCCATTTTCTCTTTACTCCGTGTCACTTGAGTCTTTTTTTTTTTCCTAATGCTAAAATGTATCATTGTGGTCTCCTTCCCATGGATTCCTACATCCTCCTTGGTTATGATGCATTGATCAGTCCCTTCCTAGGAACTTCACCCTTTCCCCATCACTGGTTGCTATCTCCACATAGAAAGATAGTTAAGATTCTCCATTCTATGAAAACATGCCTTAAATTTTCCCTAAAGTTGTACCGTTAAATTCACATGCTTTCTCCATTTCACACCTACGTTGACTGCTCTTAATTCCCTCATATGCAAACATTTCTTAAATGTTTCTGCTTGGTGTTTGCCTCAACAGATCTGCTCAATCATCTCTTAAATATCCACCAGAATTTTCTGATTGATGAATCTAGCAGCCTCTTTTTATTATGTTCCCTTTTTAAACTCTGTGAAAGTTTTGAAATTATTGACCATCCCGTTCTTCTTTCCTCCAATAGCTTAGTGGCATGGGCCTTTCCTGATGGTCTCTGATCATGTCTTCTTATGAGCTACTCTACTTAACTAGCACTCTGGTTTCTACACATTGATTAAGAGGTATTTGCAAGGGTACAACCTTGACTTTTTCTCTTATCTAAATGAATCAGACTAGTGTAAAACTTGAATATGAGCTTAGGAGTAGGCTACACTGGCCATTTATTAAGTGGTTTGTCCTTTAGTAGTTACATAATGTCTCCATGACTTAGCATCCATGATCTGTAAAATGAGGTGAAAAATATTTGCTTACATTTTAATGAACACTTATGATGTGCCAGGTACTGTTATAAACTCTTTATATGCATTAAGTTACTCCTTATTACAGCTTCAGGGGGTTATTATCAGAACACTGAAACACAGAGAAGTTAAATAATTCGCCCCAAATGACAGATATTAAACAGCTGAGTCAGGATTTGAACATAGGTAGTTCAGCCCCCGTGTTAATTGCTACATTATGCTGCTCCTCAATAGTGATATTCTTTACTCATAGGATTCATATGCAATTTAAAGAAAATAATGCATGTGAAGCTCTTAGTGTAGTTACTGCATAAATTAAATGCCTAGATAATGTTAACTCAGTGTTTTCTTTATCGTTAATTTTTGTTTTGGTGGGTTACATAGGTGGGTTATACCTACTTTTCTGCAGTTGAACATCAAAATATATATCTCTAGCTCATATTTATATCCTCGGGTACCTAATTATATATTTTATCCAGTTGTAAGCTATGGACCTAAAATCAGCTTCTATAAAATTGAGCAGGTCCTGCTGCTTCTGGTTTTTTTTTTTTTTTTTTGAATTTATGATCCTTATCTCAGTGAATGATACTGTCGTCTTTCTAGGTCCCTGAGCTTAAACCTTGGAGTTATCATTATATGTCTATCTTTCCTGTCATTTTCATAATTAATACACAACCAGTGCCTGCTTATAACTCTGAAATATTTTAGAATTTTTCCATTTTCTACTAGTGCCGGTTTATCTAATTAAGTGCTCATCATATGTTAGCTAGATGATTTCAATATCTCCCTAAAGTATCCTTGTCTTTCTATCATATCTTCTATTTGACAACCAGATTAATTTCAAATCTTTGGGTAGTAAACATTTCTTGAACTGTGGGGCTAAACCAAATCCCAGTGGGAGCCTAATATGAAGAGAGACACAAAACAGAACTAATTCAAACTGACTTAGGGATCTGGAATTGAAGCCAAGGACTCTTTTATTTTCCTCTGTTCTTGTCTCCTCTGAACTGACTTTTGAGTGGTATCTGTAAAGCTCAGAGGGTATGATTTGAAAAGTTTTCTTCTAAAACAGACTTAATCATAACGTTCTTCTGCATAAACCCTTTGTTAATATGGCACTTAAAGGCCTTTACAGTTTTTCCCAAAGTATATTTTCAGTGTTGCCCACTGCCACTTGCATCTCATGCAGCCACATTTGCTATTCATGATTCTTTGATGATCCCATTCACTCTCACATTTTCATTCCTTTGCTTATCGGTTTGGACTTCCTGAAATTCCGTTTTCATTTTCTGCCTCATTTAGTCTTATTTATTCCTAAAGATTTGCCTTATGTGTCACCTCCTTTATGTAATATTTATAGAATATCACAATAAAACTAGATTCTCTCCTTTGTACTCCAATCCAAAATCTATGAATTTTGGATTTGACATATTAAAGATTGAATCACTATCTTTTTATTAGAACTCCCTGTGTATATGTCTATTCCTCCTGCTCCTGAGTTCCAGTGGCTCAGAGAATGTGTTGTTTGTTGGATCCTGATATCCAAGGGCTTGGACTATAGCTGTTTCATGAACTGAAATAACTGGACCCATTTACCATCAACATTTGGGCTTCAAGAATAGGTACTGCTTGCTTTCTTTGCCTTTTTGACTTGTTATGTTTGAAACCTGACAGATCTTGTTTCAAATTTCTCTTTATCACATATAATTGGTAGTGTTCCTACTCCATATATTCTGATATATGATTTCTTTTTTATCTAAGCTCTTTTCATTTTCATTACTGATTTTTGCTCTTATATCCATCCATGTGCCCATCCATCCATCCATCCGTCCTCAGTTTATTCATTCTTAGAAGACTTACAGCACACATTTTCTTAAGGTAGTCTTCCCTGATCACACATAGGGGTCTATTCATCCCGCTAATATCCGTAGATCCAACTGTATCTGCCATACTTTTTAAATCCACCTACAATGTCTTGTTTTATAATCATATATGTTTGCAATATTTTCCCTAACTAGACTCTAAGCCCTTTAATAACAAAGACCATAAATGTGTATTCTCATTGCATCTCTCATAGTTCATGGTTGGAATTTGTGACCTTCTTTCCCTTTGTTGTGCCACCTTTCCTTAGATGAGATCTTACCATGGTGAGAAGAGAAGCTTATATTTAGAGTCAATACATTTCCAATCCTACATGATTTTCTGATATTAAATATTTTTCTCTCCATTGATAAATGTTTTATTAAAGATCAACAAGCTGTTTACTCCCATCCACACCCCTATCCCCACATAGGATGTTCTATTTTAAAAGATTCTGATGTGTCTGTCTTCTGGATAGTTCCAAATAACAGATCCGGCACATCACAAGAAGACAGTTCACGGCAGGGTTCTGACTGTGCTATCTAACTGTAGGTACTGTGCTATAGGTCTCTTCTAAAGAACTTGCTTGAAACTTTCAAACGTTGCCTTAGAGGAACATTCCCAAATTACATGTTATAGATATTATGCTAAAAGGTTTTCACAGTTAAATACATTTTGCAAGCAGTATCCTAAACAAGATAAAAATATTACTTTACTGCAGTACATCTTAGAGCCAGCATTATGCTAATGTATACTGAATATACCAATGTGAGAAAAAGTATGCAGCATTTTCTAAAATTATTTGACCATGGGAAGCTATTTTTCAGAGATTCTCTCATTTCACAGACTGGAATTGAGAAAAATGTTCTTGGGAAACACTGCATGAAGAATTCAATCCTTTGCCATGCTACAAATTTTAACAGCTGGATGAGTTCTATTTTCTTTTTTTTTTTTGTTTTATTTTGATGTGGATGTGTCTATGGAGGTCCAAAGATAATATAGTTTACTTCCTAAGGATCGTATGGCTAGTTAGCAGCATAATTGTGGTTAAAATACCTGCTTTATTCTTTCACTCATATTGCTAAGGTAGCTTACATCCCTAAATAGGCCCCACTTCCTGATCTATACCCAGTTCTGCTTCCCTGAGGCAGATTAGTTTCAAAGTTCTCTCTTGACTCATGCTAAACTCTTGTAGTCCCCTTAACTGGGAGTTGTAGGTTATTTCTTATTGTCAATAGCTTCAAATAATCCAGCTTTGCTGCTTTCCATACTGCAAAACTGTGTGTACACAAATCAAATTCCTGGAATAGTACAATTCCCCGAAGCAAGCTAAATCTTAGTAGTAGTCCTAGGTTATATATTTATTAGAAAATGATTGCTTTTAACTATGTTCACTCCAGGAACATTTTCATAAAGCAGAGGAGTTTGTACATTTGGTCTAAGATTTAAGAAAGACCCTAAACACGTTAATAGGTATGTTCTACGGTAAAGCTAAAATAAACGCATCAGCTTTCACTGTGTTTTGCTATCAATTTGAAGAATTCGGGTCTTTTTTCTAATTTAGACTTAAGACCTTGTATCTAATTTAGACTTAAGACCTTTTCCAGTGAGAGGCCTTTATTATCCTTTGCTCATTTATTTTATAGGAGGGAATATCCATGGTGAAGGATATGGGAAGAAACATGTGTCTTTGTCCTCTTCATCTCCCTCACACCCTAGAATGATTTCATTGGGAAGGCAACGTAGACAGTGTATTCCCTATTATTTATTGACATTTTTGAACTCCATGTGCCCCAGTGGATTGGACAGTTGGTTTTCCAGTTTCCAGGAAATAAACCTTTGAAGCATGGTCTTCAATAGTGAAAGAGGCCCAATATTTTCCACCGTCTCTGACTGTGACTGGTGGATAAATCACGTGTATGGTGCCTCTCATGAGGGGGAAATGACAAGCCCAGGCTGGTCTCAGATCTCAGTTGCTGCACTCAGTTCTTCTGCTTCCTTGAGGCTGGCTTAGTTTCAAGGTTTTCTCTTGACTCAAGTTAAACTCATGGGAACTACCGGGCCTCTTCCACAATTGGAGAGCTTGCTCCACAGGTTTATTTCTTGGAAACTAAAATGCATAATTGGGGAGTTAGTGGGTATCCATTAATACAAATCATCTTTTGTCTCCCATTTATTCCTGGTGCCCCTTCTCTACTGACTCAATGTTGAATGTCTGGCAGATGATTAAATGTCACCTGGACCACCCAAACCCCTGTGTATATAGACAATTCTGGATCAGAACGGATGTGGGGAGAAGATTGACTGATATAGATTTTATGAGGCTTGAAACTTATCTATTTTGGGGATCTGCTTAAGAAAAAATACAAAACAAGATGTAAAAGTAAATATTAATTTAGAATAAAAAACATAAATTATAATACATAAATTTTTAAAGTTGAGAACTATTGTATTTATTATTAATTAACTGCCTGACTTACTTCTATAATACTTTTTCTTTCTTTATTTGGATATA
Source organism: Macaca nemestrina (assembly GCF_043159975.1). Classification (NCBI taxonomy): domain Eukaryota; kingdom Metazoa; phylum Chordata; class Mammalia; order Primates; family Cercopithecidae; genus Macaca; species Macaca nemestrina. Next base: position 17,200,578 of record NC_092137.1, on the reverse strand, counting down.
TACTATTTGATTATCTTTTCTTATGATAATATTTCATAATATCTATATAGAGAATGAAAAAGTTGCTCAGTCTTTTTCTCAATCACAGTTAATTGAATTTTCAAAATTATTGATCAAAAATAATTCTAGTAATGGTATCTAAATTTGGGGGTTTATTTTCAAATTTAGAAAAAGTTCTATCATATATTTTTCATCCATAAGTTATAAGATTTGGGAGAATTTCTGTAAACTAGCTTCCAGCTCTGTACATGCCAAACCTTGCCTCTGCTCCATTACCCACTTAATTTCAGTACCTGGTGCTAGCGACAGTTTCCTATCAGCACACAAACACTACCCTATACCTTCTTGTCAAGAAATGGTGTCAGTTGGCACAGTTGGTGGTAGTAACATCCCTGGAAACCATTTCTGAAAAGAAATGACCAACTATCACTCATCTGTATATGGAAGTGATTGCAAACCACACCTCTAAATTTCTTTAAAACCAAACTAAACGTGTTGCAAATTTAATTTCCTACTCAATACCTGAGAAGAAGTGTGACAACAATAAAGTTAAGTGGGAAGTCAGTGGGGTTCACTGATGCTAAAACATGTTTATTCTGCAAGTTATGTGAAATCATGTAACTGATAGAATTCATTGTTTGCCTCTTTCAAGCCTTAAGGGGCCTGTGCAAGTAAGAGCCCTGGAAGATTCAATATTACAGTAAATCCTCTTCTGAGCAGAAGTCTTGTCATTGCAGAAACCAAAAATCTTTGAAGGCATTATTTCTAACTTAAGGAATGAGTCAGGTTTTTAACTGAAGAGTAGCTATGTACCTATTTTTAAATCAAAATGTTTCCTAATGATCTCTTACTGTAGAAACAAAATTTAAGATGGAAATTATTTCCTGGAGCTTTAAACTGTTAAAATAACAACAATAATTATGACTTATTTACCACTTACAATGTGCTAGCACTTAACATATGTGATTTCTAATATCACAAAAACCCTATAAAACTAGGAGAATAGGCCTTCTAAAAATTCTTGTTAGGAAAAACAGATTTATGGAATAAAGCTTATGCATTTATACAGAATTGCTTGATTTAAATTTCAAAGGTAAGTTGGGTTCTGATAGATAAATCAATTTCTAAAGATTAAACAGGGACTCAGAGTAAGGCAATCTCTCAGATGTGTTAAAATTTAACAGGAAGTAGGGTTGAGATGCAGTTCTGTTTTTCTTTGGGGATAAACCATCTCCTAGCTGTGATGGATTTGTTGTATGTATGATTAATATTGCATATGTTTGTGCTTTTCTGTATCTGCAGAGATGTGTAAGGACAATCAAAACCTTCCATTAGCTTGTCCTTCAGCCTCCCATCCTTAACAGTATTTCACTTTTATTTTTCTGTTTTTTTCCTCAGCTTTATTCAGGTATGATAGACAAATAAAAATGTATATATTTAACATGTACAATATGGTGTTTTGACATAAATATTCCTTGTGCAATGATTCTATAATCAAACTAATTAACATATCATTATTTCACATAGTTACTATTTTGTGTGTAAGTGTGTGTGTGTGTGTGTAGTAAGAATACTTAAGACCTAATCTCTTAGCAAATTTCAAGTAAACAATACATTACCATTAACTGTAGTTGCCAGGCTGTACTTTAGATCTTTACAATTTATTCATCTTAAAACTGAGGGTTATAGATGACCCATATCTCCCCATTTCCATCACTTCCTCCATTCCTTGCCAATCGCCACTGTACTGTGTTTCTCAAAGTCTGATCTTTGAAGATTCCACCTATCAAGGATATCATAAAATATCTGTCTTTCTGTGCCTGGCTTATTTCACTTAGTATAACCTCCTCCAGTTTCATCCATGTTGTCATGACAGAATTTCCTTTTTTAAAACAGAGGCTGAATAATGTTCCATTGTGTATGCATGGTATGATTTCTTCATGTGCTCATCTGTTGATGGATGTTTTGGTTGTTATCATGTTTTTGCTATTGTGAAAAATGTTGCAATTAACATGACAGTGCGTATATTTCTTGGAGATATTGATTTTATTTCTTTCAGATATATACCCAGAAGTTGTTTGCTGGGTCATTTAGCAGTTCTACTTTTAATTTTTTTGAGGAAATTTCAAACTCTTTTCCACAATGGGTATACTAATTTACATTCCTACCAACAGTGTACAATATTTCCCTTTTCCTTCACGCCTTCAGCAACATTCACGATCTTTTGATGTTTTGATCCTGACCATCCTTACAGGTGTGAGGTGATATCTGACTGTGATTTTGATTTTCATTTCTCTGATGACTAGTTGATGTTGAGTGCCTTTTCCTATGCCTGTTGGCCATTTTTATGTCTTCCTTGGAAAAATGTCTGTGTTTTGGAGGAGTTTCATCTCTTTTGTAATTCTACTTAATACCTTCATTTGATTTTCAGTTTGCAACCTGTTGGAATAATGTTTCTACTCCTTTATGTCTGAATAAAATTTGTATTTCAACTATAGAAACTGTCTTCTGATTAACTTGATGATCTTGTTAATCAATTGTAAAAATCATAAGAAAGCCATTTGCTTCATTTATCAGATAAGTGAATGTGTACTAATACCTTATTTTTTCAGTCAAGCCTTTCAGAAATGGATAATTCCATGAGCAGAACTCTAACAAACACCGTGAATAAGCAAGACTTTTTGATATTTAAGTGGTTTTGGTGAGAAGCTGTCTAGAGTCATTAAACATTACCTTACTTTAACAAACAGTAGGAAACTAAGAACTAACAGAAAATAGGAATCTTGACTAGTTTCCTTGACTAGAGGAATCATTATAAATAATTATTATACTTTCATGTCACATGTGAGTGCTCTTGTAGCTGAATGTGCAGTTTTTGAGTGTGAGGAGTTATTAAGGAAACTACTAGATTTCTGTATGTTTCTGGTTATTTTCCTCATTTCTAGCTAATATTTCTTCTTGTGTGGGTCCTCAAAAGACTATTACAAACTTTGCTTGTTAAATGATTAAACTTGATGTCACGTGGAGCATTACTAAGTCTTTTGCTCTGCATATGGTGTCACTGTTCCCCAAAGATATCATGGACTTTATCAGAGTTTGCCCCCTGCTGAGAAGCTGTTTGCAGATCTGTGGCCATGTTCCTGTGACTAAGATTGCCAGACACTGGAGGCATTACTGACTAGTGCTTGAGGGATATTAGAATTTTTTTGTTTGAATTAGAAATATCCCTTCAGTTTACTAATGATTCTGCTCTTGCATGACTCTGTGCTTTTGACAGCTCCTCCCTTTGTTGGGAATGCTCTTCATCTTCCAATATGTTGGAGCCAAGCCCACTTATCCTTTAAGATTTAACTTCACTGTCGCTCCACTCTGCGTAGCCTTCTGTGGTACTCTCCTCTCTTCCCAGGAATGGTGTTTTTTGTCATCTATAAAATTTCTCTATTTTAAAACTTACTATAATTAGTATTTTCCTTCTCCACTGAAGAGTGAGATCCTTGAGGGAAGAAACCATGTTTTATTCATTTTTGCATCCCTGCCTGTTGGTCTAATGCCTGTCACACACAGATCCTCAATAAATACCACTATTTATTGAAGAATAAATAATGAAAGAAATAAATATGCTAATTAGCTGGATTGTGGAAATTATTACATAAAGAAGACATATAAAATGAACTTTCCATTCATTACTTCATGCAATAAATGTGACTTAAGGAATATTATCGAAAGCAAATGAACTATATTGACAGTTCCCTTAAGCAGTTGGAATATCCGATTTAGGATCTGTTATTACTCATTAGACAAGTTGAGATCTGCCTTAATCATGGGTCTCCTTTGCTTACCTTAAAACCTGACTTCATGCCCACACAGCTGCCTGTGTCCATGGCAACTGAAATGCATGAATACTGGTTCTGAAACATAATCTCTCTAGAAAGTTAGACCCCCTGTTAAAACTGTAGGTTGCATTTGTATCCTCCAAGACAGGTATTATCACAAGCTTGCATAGGTATCTGTTTCTACTAGGCAATGGTGATTTCATACATCATCTTGTTTACAAAGTAGCTTCCACTTGGAGCATAGTGAGGTGTTGATAGAGCTTGTGTGGTGGGAACCCAGGAGCACATCAATTGCTGAGAGAGCCACCAATAGTGAGGGTATAGCCCATGGCATTTTCTTTACATGTCAGGTGGTATTACAATCTCTTTACTCAGTTTAATAAAGATGGCAAAGCCATCTGTGCTTTCTGTAGACTTTTGGAGGTGAAGAAAGCATCGTATGTCCATGTCCCTCAGTGAAAGGATTCTACGTGGGAATGGCTCCTATGTGAGGATGGAGATCCTATTTTTCAATGTTGTTAACCCAATCTTATGAGGAAATTAAGATTCAAAGTGATATAGTGACTTGGTCAATATATGCTACAAAATGGTGGAGGTGTGGCTGGAACCACAACCTTTTAATGTGAGATGTCCCCCTCATCCTTCTGTTGCATTTTCCTCCTGTTTATAATTTATAAGAACATGAATTTAATGAAACTGGGGGTAGGCATGACTTTTATATCCTGCACTAGTAGATTTGAAATAAATATCTATCTCAAGTTTGAATGAAAAAAATGTGTGTTTTGTTCTCAGAGCAATCTAAGACTAAAATGGAGGATTTCAGGGATTCTAGAAGATAATATCTTAGCTGTGGTTTGCAGTTTATGGTAATATTAAATTCATGCTACCCATAATAAATTGTGGATCTTAGTTCAGAAAAATATCCCAAGCTCCTCTAAGTCAGATCCTTTGATTTCAAGGAGACAAGGATGTCATTTTATAGCAATTCTCCATACCTCACCATGGAGGGATGTCTTATCACTCAATGTAGGTGTGAGGAACCAGAGTGTGAGGAAAAGAGATCAAGCCTAGGGAAATCTGACTATTATTTTAACCTGGGTAGTGAGTGAACTCTGTTCTTTGTAGATTTTATATTTTATAAGCTCTGCTCTCATATGAGGACTTTAAATTAGATCCTTACTATGACTAGTAAAAACAGAGTTTTTAAAAAAGAACTCCGTCTTTACTTGCTCTTCCCCAGCTTAACTTAGCTTCACTAAATGCCTTCTTGAGAAAGCAGAACTACCCTTCTGGTTGAGTTAGGCAAGAGGAAGCAAACTTCCTGGGGTTTAGAAAGCATTAGTAAACTAGTAGAATTGGCACTTAACTTTTGCCACTATTTCTTTTCTTTTTTTTTTTTTTCCTTAAATTCTATCTTAGATAGGAAAACTATGCAATCAAAGAGTATCCAGTGACAATGAGCTTCTCTCCTAACCATTTTGTTCAGACATCCAATCTCTTTCTCCAGAGAAAAATTGTTACTAGTTTCTGGTAACCATTTACCTGAGATACTCTGTAGAGGGTAAGGGAGGGTTTATGACTGTCTTCACAGAACTAAGTCCTAAAGGATGGACAGGTACCTATAAGACAGTGAGCAACATTCCAGGCAGGGAGTAACATAGTGCAAAACATTGACATATGAGGTCATGGTTACATGGCAAACCTAATGCTCCAAAATTCCTTTTACTGGGCACATTATTTCTTCATTTTCCCTCTGCTTAAAGTAGTTTTGCCTCTTCTTGAACTTCATATAAATGGAATCATTCAGTATGTACTCTTTTTCTTTTTCAATTTGTTCACTCAACATTTTGCCTATTTCTTAATGTTGTCATGTTTAGCAGTAGTTAATTCATTTCAATGTTGTGCAATATTCTATTGTACAAATATAACAAAATTTATTCATCCATTTTCTTGATATTGGACATTTATTCTATATTAGAACTTCCATCACACTCCTCTGTATTAACGAGTTCACATTTGTTTCTCTGACAGATCTTGCGTAGTTTTTGAGAGGATACCTCTTTCCAGAAGTAAATACAATATTGGTTTGATACAGGGAAACTGGAAGGTGATGCCCCAATTTCGTTGCTCTTTCCTTTGGTTTTGATGACTGCGGCAGCACAGATGATGTGGTTTCAGATCATATCCACGTTATTATGCCTACCTATTTATATTGCCAATGACCAAGTAATTTTCCTATCTTTAAAAATTTCATTCTGGTGATTCAAAAACCACATTTTCACCAAATTTTTGGATAAATGGCTGTCTTTTACATTATTCTGCTTAAACTATAAGAGCAGTGATATCACAGAGACCACCAGCACTTGTGCCAATTTTTCTCCATGGGAAATGCTTTGCTGAAGTCTGTATGGACTATCTAGCTATCGGGAGCTACACCTCTTTTGTCTCTGCAAAGGCCTTGACTAGAGATCAGGAGTTATATAAAATCATGTCCACTTTACTGTCCTGCATTTAGACTTACAATTCCTAGTAATTTCTGCAAAGCATTTATTCTGCAAATTGGTAAGAGTAAAGTGTTTTTGTATTTCCTGGTTGGATCCTGCAGCTTGGGCCTTCTGATGTGGTGATGGAGGCAGCTATCCTGGGTGGGTCTGTCACTGGAAGGGATGAGTCTGCAGGAATCTCTGCTCAAAACATTTCCTGAGTTGTGCCCTCCTGGCAAACCCAGCAGCTTTCTTAGTAGGCCCATCTATCCTCGGAAATGCTTTTCAGCCTTCTAGACAAATCAAATTCCCTCCCCACTTCCTATAACAGCAGCTGCATGAATAAAAGCAAACCCAGCTAGCTTTCTAGCATGATAAAATATCTGGAGACAAAAACACCAAGGAGTTTATGCAAATGAAGCCACAAAAATATTGAAGTACAAAGTGAGCTGATGTGTTATAAGAACTCAAAAGGTCATATCTAGATGGTCCAAGGATAGATCACAGAATTTAAATTGGGTACCAATAGAATTCAGTTAAACCCGCAAATATTGACTCAGTGTCTAGTCTCATTGGGACACATTAGCAGGGAGGTGGGGTGTGATAGGCAGGGTGAAATGAGAGGTGAGTAAGACATAAACCCTGCTTTCAGGAAACTCTCAGCCTAGGGTGGAGAGGGTGGAAGGATTTAAGAAAAATAACTGTGATAAACTATGAAGGCAGAAAATAATAATGATGAAGTCCCAGGTGCTGGGGTCAGAATGCAGCCTGGTCTCATCACTTAGATCTGAGTGACCTTGGGCACATTATGTCTCTAAGCTCCAGTTTCATCATTTGTAAGACTGGGTTTAATGATACTGTCTACTTTATAGTGTCGTTTTGAAAATTAAACCACATAGCCTGTCCATAACATTTAACCCAGCAACTGCCACATAGTACTTCAGGGATGACAGCTATGAAATGTCAGGGGAGGGACAAAGCAAGAAGGAGAGGTTGCACCCAATTGAAGAATTTAAAACAAACTTCAACGAATAGGTAACATATGGAAAACAGAAATAGGATATCAATTGGAATGGAAACTGGGGAGAGACACACTTAATATATGTTCATAGTAGCTTCCTGTAGGGCTCAATAGTCTCTGAGGTCAGGGTCTGTGTCTGCCGCATTTGTCAACATGTCTCCAGTGCCCAGCACCAGAGAGGGGTTCATTTATGACTAAAATAATAAATTCTCTAGTCAAACAAACATCATGAGGGACAGAGGCACAAGATATGCTTGCAGTACCCTGTATAGGTAATTCCATCAGTGGTCTTGCTTCAGGCGAAGCTGGAATGTGAGACTGGAGGCAAATTGTGTAGGGCTTTGAGCACAGGACCAAGAGCTAGGCCCACAGGCAGTGAAATCATTGTGCTTGTATTTCTATCCCTTTGAATTTTGAAGAAAAAAAGCCACTGAGCTATACTGCAGAGTCAGCTGAATTATTATGAACTCATCTTTCATTTTCCTGCCATCAGTTATGTGCAAATTAGACAATCTCTTATGCCTATAAATTGCTTAAACTAAGTTTGTGCTGCAAATGATGCCAGTGGCTTTAGATGTGGCTGTCTGAGCTGATGATGAGGTTTACAGGGTCTGTGAGGATTATTTTCCAGAGCAGGCAAAGTCTGCAGCAATCAAACCTGAAATGCTTGTTAGATAAAAATGTGTGACTTCACTGGTCTCAGGTACTCAAATATCAGAATTTGTTTTTAATCCCTGGTTCTCTTTAACTTGTTATGGGCTTCCTTTGAGGTTGCTAGTCCAAAGCTACTATTGGTCAGTCCAGTGGTAGCTGCCTGTTGGGCTAAGTAGTCTCTGAGGTCAGTGTCCATGCCTGTCACATTCATCAATATATCCCCCAAATTATGGTCATTTCCAAGCCTTTATTTTGTCAGCCTTCAACTTTTAGTATTTATAAAGGCTTTTACAAATATTTCCCAAATATAACATATCACTTGCTTCTCAGAACAACTATGTTCTGTGGACTTTATCATATGACAGAGAGGACGTGGAGCTCAGACTCCTTCATGTGATTCCCAGTTGCAGGCTCTCGCTGCTCAACCCCACAGCCTGCGTAAAGCATCAGTGTTTTCTGAGCTCTCCAGTATTCTTCCTGCACTGACTACTTATGTGTGCAATGCTTCATCTTCAAGACACAAAATGGTTTCCTGCTTCTATGGGACTTCCTTTATATACTTTATACACCTATTCTCTTGATCACTTTTTATTTTAAAATTCAGTTATGACTTCTTGTCTTCAACAGAAAAACAACAGAGTAAATGGTCTAATAATTAACAGGGTTACCTTTCATAAGGTATCTTGATCTGATAATGGTAGCAGGCCCAGCCAAACCTGTAAGTAAGATTCTAATGCAGAAATCAAAAGACATTTATCTAGCTCTTCATGTGGAAGAATTTGGAGAAAGAAGGCAAATAAATGCCTGATACTCCATTACCAAGTGTGTTTGTGCCTGAAGCTGAGAGCAGCACAGGGTGATGTGGTAGGAAGTGCGTGTGCTTCTCAGTCAGGCTCACCTGGGTGAACTGGCTCAGCTGCTCTCAAGCCATCAAAACTTCATCTTGATCTTGAGCTGAATGCAGATGCCAACCTTCAGTTTTCTCATTTGTAAAGGGGATTTAGTAATAGTTATAAAATATTCACTCATTTCAATCATTCACAAGTCAACAGGTATTTACTGAATACCTATTGTGTTACAGGCATTATTCTAGTTATTGGGAATGTAGCCAAGGATAAAAATAAAAATATATGGTTACTATCTCTATGGACTTGGGGTCTACTGAAGAAGACAGCATTTTATAGATAATTATGCAAATAATTAAAATGTGGATGAAGGCTATGGGGGATGATATAGTTAGATACTTGTCCTTGGTCAAATCTTATGTTGAAATATTATAATCCCCAATATATTGGAAATATTAGAGATGGGGACTAGTGGGAGGTGATTGGATCATGGGGGTGGATCCCTCATCTATGCCTTAGTGCTGTACTCATGATAGTGAATGTATTCTCATGACATCTGGTCATTTAAAAGTGGGTGGCACCTCCCCTGTCACATTCTCTCTTGCTCCTGTTCTCTCCGTGTGAAGTGCCTCCTTCTACTTTGCCTTCTACCATGAGTAAAAGCTCTCCAGAAGCTGAGCAGATGCCAGTGCCATGCTTACACAGCCTGCAGAGCCGTGAGCCCATTAAACCTCTTTTCTTTATAAATTACTCAGTTTCAGGTATTTCTTTATAGCCACAAAAGAACAGCCTAATGCAGGAAAATGAAAACATCTTGATTGGGGGGAATGTTTGGGAGATCAAAACATCTTGATTTGGGGGATGTTTGAAATAAAAAATCTTGATTTTGGGGGAATCAAAAAGTTCTAAAATTGAGACAAAAAGGATGAACAGGATGAGTTGCCTTACAGGGTTGTTGAGAGGATAATGGAGTTTGCTTATTGGAGTGCCTAGCATAGCAACTGGGACATGGTACTCCCTGATAACAATGAGAACGATAATATTGGACTCGGTGACTGACCACTTCAGGCACTTTGGGGTATTCCAAGAAGTGAGTGTCCCCATCATCTTTCCCTTTCCCAGCTCAGATCTCTTCCTAGGGCACAAAGTCCTGCTTCCCAGTATTAGGCGGAAAATCCGCAGAACTTTATTCTAAGTTACTCCATGCTATGTTGTTACTGAATAATGTAAACTCAGTCCTGGGACTGATAGAAATAACACAGGAATCAGTTATTCCAATCTATTCTAAGTAATTAATAATTGATATAATATCCCATCTTGAGAGCAGCTTTTATTAAAGGGGAGAAAACATAAGAATGATTCCTGAGAATGGAAGAAAAATGATTCCTGAGAATGGAAGAGGCACCGCATAGTGTTGAGTGTGTGTGTACAGGGGAGGAAGGGGCAGAGAATGTCAAACAGAGATCCCAGGAGCTCTCACACTGACGTAATAGGAAAAGGTGGGGGCATCTGAAAGCATGCTGGTGCTTCCTGATGAATTTATCCAGGAAGCCTGTAGGATGTCTATTTTCTGATGGCAAAAGTGGTTCCTGCCACATTCACAATCCATGAAATTTTTTAGTTATACATGACCATATAGATGGTCCCTCATGTTTCTTTGGAGTTTTGGACTGAGATTATTTCACAGTCACAGTCACCTCTGACCATCTCCTCAGTCCTGGAGACTACTGACTAGCGCCGACTGTGCCAGTAAGAAGATATTGTTTCTGTATTGTTGGGCCTTCTGTAGACTGAGAGAAAACTAGGCTCATCTTTCCATCTGCCATCTATCTAGACTTCTTGAGCACCTGTTAATTCTTGGTCCTGAGTTAGAAGTTGTGGATAAAGAATAAATCAAAAATAGTCTCTGCTCTCAGGGAGTTTACAATCTAGTGTTTCGATGGAGCGAAGTAGCAGGACCTGTGAGAGCACAGATGAAGAAATGACTAAGTTGGCACAGGTGTACTAGGAAAGGGAAGGTATTTGGATAGGCCTTGAAATGAGGCCCACCTACCAGAAAGGTGGGTGATATATTCTAGGCAGGGCATATCCTGTGAAAATGCCCAGCAGAATGAGAAAGAACATATTTGTTAGATGAAGTGATCCATGATACAGACATATTTAGGAATCATTAGTTTAATTAAATATATTCTGTTTTGAGTCCCTTCGAGTAGTGCAGAAAGAGAGAGGAGAGAGAAAGGGAAAGAAAGAGGGGGAAGGAAAGGGGGATAAAGGGAAAAGGAAGGTAGGTGAGGAATAGGGCCATAGCTATCTCTGGTGGAGGAACATTGAATAAACAAAGGTGACATATTTGACTCAAAGGTTCACAGGTTAAAGATGTCCAAATTCTTGTTAGTCTTAGGTACTTGGCCATGTTGTTAATCTCATTTTTCCTCATTTATGTACTTGGCCATGTTTTCAATCTCATTTTTCCATTGGCATGGAAAAGATAGCCTGACAACATGTTCCCATCACTGAGGATTCTTTCCTGCCCTCCTAATTCTAAAAAGCAGTGATTTTAGAGCTTGATAACCCAAGGATTGAATCCCAACTCTTCCATCATTTGTCATATGACCTGAACAAGTTTATCAGCATCTCTGGGCCTCGGTTTCTCCTTATATAACATAAGGAGGTGGTCTCTCTCTTGCATTGCTCTTGTAGGGATGAGGCATAATTTATATAAAGGTCTAGTGTGGCCCCTGATACACAGGAGGCACTCAGTGAATGGGTATTGCTGTTATTACTTCTGTCTTTATTTATTTATTTATTTGGTTTTCAATAGTAATTATTCTAGTATTATTTCACTTTTTTTGTGATTTTTTTCTATATTAAATTATAAAATCTGTGGAGAAAGGCTAGACTTTACTCCTCCCTAGGCACCTGACTGGTATTAAACGCTTAGCAAATACCTGATAGCTCACTGATAGAAAATCCTGTGATGCTTGAAAATGTGGAGTTGAGAGAATAAATTCCTGTTGACTTTTCTGGTATAAACAATTTTATGTAATAATTTTATGTGCTGTATAGAATTTATAGGAACTTCACCAAAGAGAAAAACAGATAACATGTAATCATAAACGTGATATGCAATCTCAGAACGATTCAGAAAGAGTCCTTAATCTGTTCATGTTGCCAGAAAATGAGTAAGTTTATCTATAAAGGGGCAAGATGAAGGGAAATATTTTGAGGGCATGCTGTTAGTTGGATCTTATGTAAAATTATTTGTTTTGACCAAGGCTTCCTTCTAATAGGATTAATACTGAATGGAAGGCATTCTCTTTCACTAGAGAATCCCAAAAGTTAGTGTACAAAGGAGTCACATGGAGAAGCTTAGAAGATGGCAGGGTTCTAACCTCAGAGATTCTGCTTCAGAACCTCAGTTCTGTTTGTGTCCACTTATATCCTGAGGTTCTGCTCAGGCCATAGGCTTGTCTTGGGTCCTGTTCACCCACCCTTCCAGCCCTGCCCCAGGCTGAGACACGGATGTGCTTGTGCTCCCACAGAGGCCACCTCAGCCAATACTGCCACCTGATGACCATTATTCTCACTGCCATGTGGCCTTCTGAGCCAATAGATAATTATCCTCTTTAGTATCCCTGCAAGCAGAGCTGGGGTTCAGGAATTTGCTAATTACTGTTCCCTGTTGACTAATTATCCACATCCATCATGTATATACTTGGACACATTTAGTTTTAAAATCAATTCAAATCCTGAGTGGATGCCCATGATAAATTTATATGTTGCTGCTACCACCAGCACTGAAGACCGCAAACACTAATAATTACAGCTATAGAAGCAACTATTGCTTACAGACACCGACCACTTCCCAGGAGCTTTTGTGGAGGCTCTAACGTCTCCCTTTGAAGTAAATTTTTCCCTTACTGTGAATACAGAATCCTTGGCTCAGAGAAATTAAATAGCATGTTCAAGGTCACAGTGTTGGTAAGCAGAAGAGCTGTGATCCAAACCCAAATCTGTCTGATTTCAAAACCTCTGCTACTTCCACTAAAATGAAGGGAAGGCAAATAGTGTCTTTTCAATACTTGTGTTAGTTGAGTATGAATTGTAGCATTTCAAACTTAGGTCTGGATGAGAAAAGGAACCAGTTTTACTTTTTCAAGATGAGAATTTAGAATGATTTCTCATATTTATCATATTAGATTATTCTTATTCTTTTATTCCAAAGATTTGCTGCAAGCCAGGTTGAGTCAGTGCCGTGCCCTGTAAAGGAGCATAAACATCAGGTGTAACCCAAGCCCCGGACTCCAAACGCAGAGTTTGAATACAGGAAGCAAAATATAGCCTTTTGAAATCTTCTTTTTCCTTTTCTTTGTTAAGCCAAATAATATAATTTGCTACACACATTTCAAGGTAGCTTAGAAATGGAATAGCTTCATCACGAGCCTTTCTGCAGAGGACAGGCTGAGAGTCGAGTGAGAAAGTGACAGCCAGAAGCTAGTCCATCTCAGGCAACAGAGGAAATCTACTGCATTGCGGAGTCCCAGGGACGACCTAATGGAAAACAACAGCGAGAGTGTGAGCCAGGGCTCTGTTGGTGGAGTGGGGAAATGCAGCTGCAATTCCAGGACACACAGAGACTGCACATGTGCAGAAGTATGCAGAGAGAATGCATCTTTCGTGTAAGGTGAGCAGAAAACGACCCTCCCTACAAAAAGATTGCAGGAGAAAACTTCCTGGAGGTTGAGAATAACATGCAAAAATAATGTCCTGTGATGAGGAAACTTGGGCCTCAGTGTGCACAAAGAAATGATCTTTGAGAGGAACCACTCACACCTAGAAGTCATTCAATAATGTGTGCTGGATGCAGTAAGATGAGAGGGTGGTGGGACATGAAAAGTGAGATTTTTAGAGGTATCTGAGGTATAGTCTTTTACAAATACTCAGTATGGGGTCACTTCTCAGGTTGCAAATTTTGTGTCTCAGTCTCCTATTGAGATACAAATATGGTACTTATGAAGCTTCCTGGCATGAAGGATAGAACATTCAAATCAGAATAGGATCTTATTCCTTGGGCAATTCATGCCCTCTTTTTGGCCTCAGTTTACTACCTCTAACAAAAGGGATATGGACTATCTTAGTGTTCTCAAACTCTAATTGTGTAGGAATCACCTGGGAATCTCATCAAATGCAGATTCAGGGCCAGACACAGTGACACATGCCTGTAGTTCCAGCTACTCAGGAGGCTGAGGTGGGAGGATTGCTTGAGGCCAGGAGTTTGAGGCTGTAGTGTGCCATCATTGCACCTATGAATAGCTGCTTCACTCCAGCCTGAGAAACAAAGTGAGGCACAGTTTCTTTTGAAAAAAAGGAGATTCTGATTCAGTAGTTCTGGGCTAGGGCCAGAGAATCTGCATTTGTAACTAGGTTGCAGGCGATGTGTATGCTGCTTTTCTGGAGTTCACATTTTTGAATTGCCTGGGATGAGATTTTCTTCAAAAGCTCTTAACCTTGATACTGGGTTTAGAAAAGAAGGAAACTAGATGCCTTGATGAATAGAATTCAATAATCTCAGAACTCTTAATGTTTTAAAAAGTCCCCATTCATGTATTAATTTTTAAAAATATTTATTGGGCCAATATTATGTTAAGGGTAATTTTCCAGAAACCAAGTACTATACACAGTGAGAAAAAAATTGCCAAGATGCCTGCAATTTGGCAGTCCAGAGAAGGGAGACAGGCTACAAACACAAAAATAAGTGAACCTGGTAATTCAGACCATGAGTGAGAGCTTTAGTGGAGATGTAACTCCCATGAGGGCATTGATTTTGCTCTCCTGTTCATATATCTCTTTCCATTGCCTGGAAGAACATCTGAAACATAGTAAGTGCTCAGTAAATATTTGTTGAACAAACAAATAAGTCAATTATGTTAAGTGCTATTTATCTAAAAACAACATAAAATAGAGAAATGTGATTCAGAGAGTAACAGAGTAGTGTGGGCATTTTAGCTTAGTAAGCAGAGGAGTTTTCTCTCAGGAGGTGGCATTTGAGTCAAGTGTTGCATGACAAGAAGGAATTGATCAGGTGCACATTGGTTTTCCAGACAAAGAGAATGGCAAGTGCAAAGGTCCTGAAATAGGTTTGCTTGGCAAGTCCAAGACTCAGCAAGGAGACTTGCGGCTGGAGAGGCGGGTGAGGACTGGTTTCAGAGGATAAGGGAAAGATATAGACTTAGACAGAAGCAGACAGGGATGAGATCAGAAAAGGTCCTGCCTGACATGGTCATGGATTTTATTTAAATGCCGTGGAAGATCATGGAGGATTTTTATGAAAAGCCTGGAATAATGTAATTTCATGTTTTTAAAAAGACCAGTCTGGCTGTTCTGGAGGATGTAAGAAGGCAAAGGTAGCAGAGGCGTGTCAGGAGGCTATTGCAGTTAAGGAATATTGCAGAATTCCAGAAAGAAATGACAGTGGTTACTTAAGGATAGTCCTAGAAGAAGTAGATTATTAAATATATAGATTCAAGGTAGATCTGGCAGGATTGACTGAGGGATTAGATGTTGGCTGGGGCCAATGGGGGTGATGGGTGAGAAGGAATACAAAGAATAATCAAGGACTCCTCCTTGCCAACCCTTTAGCTGATACAGAAATATGTGCTCCTTTGTAAATTAACCTATTTTGGAACAGCTCAATTTGCAGGCAGACTTTTCATAAGTCGAATTTAAATTTGTCTCCCTGCAACTACATTCACTGATCTGAGGCCTAGTTTTGCAATTACACAGATCAGGTATACTGATTCTTCTTTCCAACAATCCTCCAAATATTCAACGACAGCGATTGTAAACTCCTTCACACACACCATAGATTTGATGTCCTCCAGACTCAAAGTGCTCTGTGTGTTCATGCAATCCTCCATACCAGGCATGGCTTGACTTTGCTTCTAAAAGACACTGACTGAGTGGACTAGAATCTCTCCATGGTTTATTGTTTCTACTTACTGGATGAAACCGGGTCTGGAATCAGCAAAAACTGAAATCCTCAATCATTGTTGCACAAATGTTCTACACATTGGAATCACCTGATGAGTTTTCAAAAATGTTAACATCTCTGTGTCATCCCCAGCAAGTCTGATTTAGTCGATACAGGCTGCAACCCAGGCATTCAGAGTTTCATACATTCCCCAGTTGATTCTAATGGGCAACAATGCTTGAGAACTGTTGATATTTTGATCCTTGCTATTCAAACATGGCTCATGAACCAGTAGCATTAGGAATTCCTGGAGCTTATCAGAAATGTATGTAGAATCTCAGCCCATTTTCTGACCTCTGTCCTACTGAATCAGAATCTGGATTTTAACACAATCCTCAGATAGTCCTGTCCCATATTAACATTTGAGAAGCATTTGTGTAAATTAGTGATTTTTTTTAACTCTTATTTTAAGTTCAAGTGTATGTGTGGAAGCATGTTAGGTAAACTTGTGCCATGGGAGTTTGTTGTACAGATTGTTTTGTCACACAGGTATTAATTCTAGTACCCATTAGTTATTTTATCTTGATCCTCTCCCTCCTCTCACCCTTTACCCTCCAGTAGGCCTCAGTGTCTGTTGTCCCCTTCTATGTGCTCATGAGTTCTCATCGTTCAGCTCTCTCTTATAAGTAAGTGCGGTATTTAGTTTTCTGTTCCTGTGTTAGTTTGCTAAGGATTGTCTTGCAGCCCCATTCATGTATCTGCAAAGAAAATGATCTTGTTTTTTTCTGGCTACATAGTATTCCATGGTGTATATGTACCATGTTTTATTTATCCAGCCTACCCTGATGAACATTTAGGTTGTTTCTGTGTCTTTGCTATTGTGAATAGTGCTGCAATGAACATACCCATGCATGTGTCTTTATTATAAAATGATTTGTATTCCTTTGGGTTATACATAGTAATGGGATTGCTTGGTCAAATGGTAGCTTTGTCTTTAGGTCAAATGGTAGCTCTGTTTTTAGGTCTTTGAGGAATCACTGCACTGTTCTGCACAATAGTTTAACTCATTTACCTGCCTACCAACATTGTATAAGCATTCCTTTTTCTCTACAATCTTGGCAGCACTGGTTATTTTTGGACTTTTTAAAAACAGCCATTCTGACTGGTGTGAGATAGTATCTCATTGTGGTTTCGATTTGCATTTCTGTAGTGATCAGTGACATTAAGCTTTTTTTTTCATATGCTTGTTGGCTGCATGCATGTCTTCTTTTGAAAACATACGTGCAACCTACAGCATGGGAGAAACCTTAAGTAGGTCCCATTTGTCAATTTTGCTTTTGTTGCAGTCACTTTTGGCATCTTTGTTATGAAATCTTTGCCCATTGCTAAGTCTAGAATGGTTTCCTTCCAGGGTTTTTAACATTTTGGGTTTTGCATTTAAGTCTTTAATCCATCTTGAGTTAATTTTTGTATATCATGTAAGAAAGTGGTCCAGTTTCAGTCTCCCACATATGGCTAGCCAGTTATCTCAGCACCATTTATTAAATAGTGAATCCTTTCCCCATTGTTTGTTTTTGTCAGCTTTATCAAAGATCAAATAGTTGTAGGTGTGGGGCCTTATTTCTGGGCTCTCTATTCTATTCCATTTGTCTATGTGTCTATTTTTGTACAAGTACCATGCTGTTTGGTTACTGTAGCCTTGTAGTATAGTTTGAAGTCAGGTAGCATGATGACTTCAGCTTTGTTCTTTTTACGTAAGATTGCCATGGCTAGTCAAGCTCTTTTTTTTTTTTTTTTTTTGGTTTCTAATGGATTTTAAAATAGCTTTTTCTAGTTTTGTGAAGAACGTCATTGGTAGTTTAATAGGAATAGCATTGAACGTACAAATTGTTTTGGGCAGTATGGCCATTTTAATAATATTGATTCTTCTTTTCCATGAGGATGGAATGCTTTTCCATTTGTTTGTGTCATCTTTGTAAATCAGTGATTCTAAACCTTGGCTGCACATTAAAATTGTTTGGGGAGCTTTTAAATAAATACTTATTCGTAGTTCTAACTTAAGAGATTCTGATGTAATTGGTCTGAGTGTATACCTGGGCATTAGGATTTTTAAGAATTCCCCAGATGATTTGAATGTGCAGACTAATGAGAACTATGGCTCTGTATCTTATCTCTGACAGTAATTAATCTAGTGGTTATGAGTAAACTGCTTATTTTCTCCTAAAATTTCCTCTGTGTCAAAATAAACACTGGCCCTGGCACAGAGAACCAAAGAAATATTAAGCATTTAGAACATCTTTTATCAGCGGAGGCTTTGTAGATATATGATTAGGAATTTAGCCACCAAGAAGATCCTAATATTAAAAAATAAGGCTAATAAGGAGAGATGAAACCTGAGTTAATTTGTCTAGAAAAAGTGAAGGGTGGAGATTGGTTACAGTGCTTCAGTTCTCAGCAAGGTAATTTAATAAATGTTGACCAGCTCTTCTCCTTTGCCAACAGAGGTACTGCCAAGCTGAGACTGTAGCATGAGAGATGTTATCATGGCATCTGAGGTTATTTCCAGATCACTACTGAGCCAGTCACTCATGTGCTATTATCCATGTAGCAGCCTGTGCCAGATACTGTAGGAGTGAGAAGGACTATGCTTATGACAACTAGGCTTTCCAAGGAAAATATGTTTATGGCCCCAAATCCTGGGAGCTGTGGAATCTGAAGGGAAGGGCAGAGGTTGGTTAATATCTTTAAAGAAATGTCACCTTGAAGGACGTTGAGACCATCCTCTGAGGATCTTATGAAGGTTTTTCATAAGAGCAATGATTTTCCATCTTGATGGTCAAGCCACAGAAGATTGCTTTCTTGGACTCGCTTCTCTGGATATTACCATTTTGTTTTCTAAATTTGAAAATCTTGTCAAAAAGCAGCTTCCCCTGTGGCGTTCTAGAAAAGTGATTCATGTCCGTATATACCTTTACTTACACATTTCAATATTTTATTTGCTCTGCTTGTAAATTCTGCAAATATGGTATTATTCCCTTCTATGTGTTCACTGGTCATTAGCGAAATGCAAATCAAAACCACAATGAGATACCATCTCACGCCAGTTAGAATGGTGATCATTGAAAAGTCAGGAAACAACAGATGGTGGAGAGGATGTGGAGAAATAGGAACGCTTTTACCCTGTTGGTGGGAGTGTAAATTAGTTCAACCATTGTAGAAGACAGTGCGGAGATTCCTCAAGGATCAAGAACTAGAAATACCATTTGACCCAGAGATCCCATTACTGGCCACATACCCAAAGGATTATAAATCATTCTACCATAAAGACACAAGCATATGTATGTTTATTGTGTCACTATTCACAATAGCAAAGACTTGGAACTAACCCAAATGTCCATCGATAATAGATTGGATAAAGAAAATGTGGCACATATACACCATGGAATACTATGGAGCCATTAAAAAGAATGAGTTCCTGTCCCTTGCAGGGACATGGATGAAGCTGGAAACCATCATTCTCAGCAAACTATCACAAGAACAGAAAACCTTATGTTCTTACTCATAAGTGGGAGTTGAACAATGACAACACATGGATAGGGTGGGGAACATCACATACCAGGGCTTGTTGGGGGTGGGGGGCTAGGAGATGATAGCATTAGGAGAAATACCTAATGTAGGTAACAGGTTGATGGATGCAGCAAACCACCATGGCACTATATAGCAAAACTGCACGTTCTGCACACGTACCCCAGAACCTAAAGTATAATTAAAAAACGAGAAAAAAATACATGGAAAATATTGTATAATAAAAGTAAATCAATTAGTCCTTGAAAAAAAAAAAAGAAAATTAAGGGAAGAGGTGACATGTTCTATGGACAGAGTGCTAAGTGGTGGTTTCTCAATTTGAACCCAGGTCTTTCACCTCTAATTCCAATGTACTTCTGAATTCTAAAGAATGGACCATGTTTTATTTTTGGAAGACTTATCAACATCTTTGGGATTTTAAAAAGGAGTAACCTGGGCAGAGGGAAGTAACCCTTAGATTCATCCATGATAACTCTGGCTGTGCCCCCTTAGTGATCACTGTACATGCCAACTTGGCCTCTAACACCAAGAGGTTGCCATGAGAAGGAATAGGGTACGACTACTAACAGGTATTATTTCTTTTGCAGGTAATGAAAATGTTTTGCAATTAGAAAAGGGTAATGGTTGTACAACCTAGTGACTATACTAAAAGCCACTGAATTATGTAGTTTAATGAGCACATTTTTATGGTATGTGAATTACATATCAATTTCAAAAAGAGTTGGAGACTTCAAAGGTGATAAAACTAAGCAGAAGATCAACAAGGAAATAGAAGACTTGAAAAAATTATAAACAATCTAGATGTAATAGATATCTATAGAACAATTCACAATAAATTGGCAGAATATGAATTTTTCTCAAGCACAAATGTAGCATTCTCCAGTACAGACAACATGCCAGGTCACAGCTCTCAATGTGTTTAAAATGACTAATCACACACACATGTTCTGTGACCACAATGGAATGGAATTACAGAAGGAAATTTGAAAAATTCACAAATATGTGAATACTGAACATACAATCCTAAATAGATCAAAGAAGAAATCTCAAGGGAAATTAGAAGTACTTTGAGATGAATAAAAATAAAAACTCAAGAAATTAAAATATATGGGATGTAGCTAAAGGAGTGATTAGATTGAAAGTTGTAGCTATAAATGCCTGTATTTTTTAAAAAACAAAAATAATAATCTAACCTCATACCATTAGACACTGGAAAAGTAAGAGCAAACCAAACTTAAAGCAACCATAAGGAAGGAAGTAGTAAAGATTAGAATATAAATCAACAAAATAGAGATAGGAAAAAATAGAAATGGAGTGAAATGAAACCAAGAGTTGGTTCATTGAAAAGAGCAACAAAATTGACAAACCTTTAACTAGACTGAAGTGTTTTTGCACTGAGGATCTTTTCCTGAATCTCCGAAGTAAATTCAGCCATGTAAGCCATCAGGCTCTATATGGAGTCACTCTGTTTTATAAGTGAAGCCCTAGACATATCCTAGTCCCTGTGGGAGGTAGAATAGTAGATATATCTGAGCTTGTTCTTACTGTTAAGAGCAGGAGAAAGTATCTCTTAGACCCAGGTATGTTCCAAATACAGGTCATCCAATCTGAGAAAATGTACTCTGATAGGAGATCAAATTAAAAAGCATAATTATTCCCAAGGTCAAGTGTAGAATGGAAGGATAATCTTGCAGCAGGATGACATCTAAGTGGATAAACCATTAACAAAGTAGCCAGGGGAAGTAGAGTTAGATTGGGGTCAACAGGTAGCAGCCAATGGCCAACTGCATTTGTTGATAGTAAGTTTCCAGGGCTGTGGTTTGGTGAGAGTACATCCTGTGCTGTCAAAGATATGATGAGAAAATGACTTTCAAATCAAAACCTATAGACACAAATCCTGGCCCAGTACTTATTAGCAGATGACCTCAGGCAGATCATTTAATTTTTTCCAAGAACTTTTTAGTTCTAAAAGGCAGATGATAATTCCTGTCTTACAAAGTTGTTGTGATGATAAAATGAGATCAAATAAAAAGTGTCATTTATAGCATTTTGTACTGAGAAGATGTTTAATAGATGGTAGATATTAGTGATTTTTTTGCCATCATCATTATTGTATTATTACAATAGTTTTAAGAAAATAACAGTTCAATGGATAATTCAATCAGAAATTCTTTTGCACATATAACTCCACAGAAGAGATGGGATTTCCTGGCTGGCAAGAGCACAATGTACAGTTGTCAGGATCATTCATTAGAGATCTTCCCCACAGCCCAGATGTTCGCCCATATGAAATTCCCTTGGATTGTCAAGTTTTAAAATGGACTCTTCCATGTAGAAACTTTAACAGCATAATGGAGTGAATGCAAAGTGTCAGCCTACTTAACCATGGGTGTTGAGAATTAAAATTTAACTCTAAAATTCTACACTTAAACCAGTTTCCCTTATGCCAGACAAAAGGTTTTCCGGTATGCCAGATATCAGATTTTGCCCTTGGGTATTACCTTTCCTCCTGAATTTAGAAACATTCGCGCAAAGGTATTGTGCACACGCCTAATTCTTGCTTCTCGTTAGATTAAAACAGAATAATTATATAGTTAAATTAAGGATAGTTACTTTCAAGAGCTATCATCACTTCTTTTCACAAATGGAGAAATATAGGCTTAGGTATTTTGTCCACAACCACGTAGCAGGAGTCAAGCCCTAGTCTGCTGCATGCTGGATTCCAAGGCCCATTCTAGTCCTCCTCTACCACCTCTGCTGCCTTTTATCGACATCTGTAAATGAGACTTCCAGGCAAAAAGCCAGACTTCCAAGCAGGTCATGTTTATTAAAATAAGCACACTTAAAAAATCATTTATAAACAGCACTGATGGGGCATGATCATGTCTAGGAAGAATGGAGAAGTGTGCACAGAGGACATATATCTCTATATTTCATCCTTCAGTTTAACGCTTTCTCTGAAGTGCATCATTTATTCATTTATTTATCAATTTATATACTAATTTGTTCAATTATTGAGCATCTGTTGCATGGTGGGCACCTTGTGCTTTGTAGGGATCCAGTAGTGAGCAAGAAAGGTGACGAAATGCAGTTGTGCTCAGTTTGTGAAACCTTCTTTGATCTCTGTGATGAGAGGAATATCTCCCTCCTCTGAAGTACCTCACCACTTTTACCCAACTTTTTCTGTGGCACACAGTGCCCTTGGCAACAGCACATTGGAAAGGGCATACAGCCTCCTGCCACACCTCCAGGCCTCTCTGCTTTCAGAAAGCCTTCCCTGTCCATACTCCCAAATGCAGCCCTAATTTAGTCTACTATTTCCCAAAGTCCTGCAGCCCTAATGTCTGACTTCCCCGAAACCTCGGGACACATTACCTGGACTCAAAGGCTATGTGCATAGTAGTTAAACATCATGGGTTTTGCACTGGGTTTGGGTTCTACTTGGCCACTTAGAAGCCATGTAATCTTTGCAAGTAAGCTAATTCCTTATCATTTCAATTTCCTTCTTTTTACAATAGAGATCATGCCAATACTTACCTCAGAGGGTTGTTATCTTAATAAAATGTGTTAATCATGTGAAGTTCTTAGAACTGTGTATACATTCTTTCTCCTTCTGCAGGAATCTCCATCAGCTCCTTTTCGCACACGTAGTCAAACCCAACTAAATCTGGTGTTAACACCCTCTGCTACCCTACATTATCTTTTTTACTTTTCCTAAGCTCTCAGTCCACTGGACCAATTCCTGCTCCCGAAACACATGCTGAGCTCTCCCTTTCCTTTGTCTCTTTACTCAGAATCCCTTCCCTTCACTCTGCACTGCCCACCTTAGCAATCATCCAACACCCAACCTGAGTGCAACATCTCCACGCAGCTTCCCCAGCTGCTGCCGTCAGATCATCGCAATCAACTCTTCTTTCTCATGCTTGCCACCTCTATAATCCCATCTGCCTTCTGTTGGAACTCCTTGGGGAGATGTTGACACATTCTTCTTGATGATGAGCTTCTCCAGGTCAGGGAATGTGTTTGTTACTGTTTGTTGGATAAAGTGAAATTAAATCAACTCTTTAACCACTTTAAGTTGAAACAGCATCATCTAACTCAGTAGAACTGAACGCTTGGTTTAGGGTTAATCCTTCAATTTTGTCTACATAATCTATTTTCTTTATGATTCCTAGGGCAATGGAGCCTGGTATAATACTGGGTTTTTCTGGTCGATTTATTCTTATATCATTATGGTCTCTCTAACAAGATATTTACTTATGTGTCAGGGGGCAGACATTCGAGGAAAAGTTTGGCCTGGATGCCAGAAGGTTTGAAGCTTGCTTTTTGAGGCAGACAGAGACATATTGCTCGAATGCTGTCTTGAATAGTTTAAAGCATCAGCGCCTATGGTAGAGCACAGTCAAAACTCTGAATTATTCATCACCACATCCTGAAAAGAGCGAAGATGTGAAAGAAGGTCAGGAGGAAAGTAGAAGAATCAGAAAGGAGGACCTGGGGCTTCTGCTTGATTTGCCCATAAAGGAAAGATTGATGAGCAGCTCTCCTGATGAAGAAGATATTCTGAGGAAGTGGCAATTAGGGGCATGTGGGGACAGGTCTGCACATCAAAAAGAAACCAAGAAGGATTTATCAATGCTTCAGCAATTCCACCCCAAAGTAGGTGATGGAGCAACCATGGATGCCATAGGAAGTGTGTGTATATAAGTGTGGTGAGCACTGGGGGAAGCTCTGAATCTAAGTGAGGAATAATCGGCTTTAGGACCAGGAAAACAAAGGAAGGTTACACTAGCCAGAAAGCTAGCGTCCAAGAAAAAGCTATTTGGACTGAGAGAAACACCAGGTCTCCCATGAAGAGTGGGACAGTCAGGTCAAAACAACACAGTGGTGGTTAAATATGCTCCTGCTTCCCTATTTAGTCAGGTGTCTTCTTGGCAGCAGGGGAGCAGAACTCTAAGGCTACAACTTAATTACAGGATGATATCCACTAAGATTCTTTCCTTTCTCATCAGACTCACATTTAAGGTTCAAAATGAGAATGACAAGTGTGAAATATCTCACATTTTATGTTGGCCTAGCTATCACCAGTTGGGGCCAGCCACCTTCCTAGGAGATTTCCTGAAGGACACCAGAACTAACCCAACCATGACAGGCCCTGCAATGTAGCAGCTTCTCAACCAACATGGGGCTAAACAAGGAAAATGAAACTCTGCATTTTGAAGGATGTTACTTTCTGCAGAAAAGTGCTCCTCTTTCTACAAGGTAGTGAAGAAGATGACTTCCAAGAGAATCTCTCCAAATGACGTGGAGAGCCTGTGAGATGGACACTGTCATATTCTGTCCTTCCTTGCCTTATTTGCTGGTGAACTTGACTATCACCCACCCACCGTGCAGCCTACATAGTCCAAAAGAGAATTAGAAGATAGATCATGGAACTGAGTAGGGGGTGTTGAAGCAATGCTTTTTCACTCTCCGTCCTGATAAATATAAATTCCCTAAGAGCTTAGTGAAGACTGTGGAACATAACTTGGATTTAACTGTGACTTATGAGTTCATCCAGGATGGTCACCTGCTGGGAGAGTGGGCTCTGGCAACAAGAGGCCAAGGGGTAGACCCTCTCTTGGTCCATAAAGGGAAGATTGATGAGCATTTCTCCTGATGAAAAAGATATTCTGAGGATGTGGCAATTAGGAGTATGAGGTGACAGGTCTGAACATCAGAAAAAAACCGAGAGAATTTATCAGTGCTTCAGCAATTCCACCCCAAAGTAGGTGATGGAGTAACCATGGTTGCCACAGGGAGTGTGTGTATGTAAGTGGTGTGAGTACTGGGGATTGATCAGTGTTTCAGTAATGCCATCCCTCTCCCTCTTGGGAGAGGACACACTGGGACAGGATCTTCTACATCAGTGTGGTGGAAAGAACCTCTGGAAAGCTCACTCATATATGTCACCCCCGCGCCTCTGGAAATTCACCCAAAGAACCTCAATGGCCATTAGCGTGAGAAGTAGTAATGACTAAAGATACTGGACCTTGTTCTGTCCAACCATCCTTGCTCAGGATCTGCAACATCTAAGAGACTGCTGCCTGGAAGAGGGAGAGGGATCTCAGGCTGTCCAGAAGGCAGGCCAACCTCCTCACTGCCCTCCCCAGCTCCCACTCCACACTGCAAGCTAGAGTTCTAGCCTGTATTGGCAAAGGAGCAAAGAAGAGCTTTGATCAAGAATGAGCTTGTGATATTTAAATGAAGCCTGTGTGCCAGAAGTTTGTGTACCAGAATAAGACTCCCCTAATAACTTTAAGTGACAGAAAAGTTGAGGCATCAGACCAAAATGCCACATTAAGGGAGGTATTACCCATTAGGAAAGGGGAGTGACACAGCACAGTTGGGAAGCAGGTTTTGGAGAAACATATACCTATTTCATGTTCATAGCCGTTGAGCTGAGACACACCAATAAACATCAAAATCACATTTTGAAACTAGTATAAAGTTAAATGTGAACTTTGAGAAAAGTGACACCGAACGATGATTCACTTAGCTTGGATTTTTAGCAAATGTTACAGAGTGAAGTTTGTTTAAGAGAAATTTTCTTGTTTTGAAAGCCTGATATATTAGAACAGCAAATAAACAATTGAAGAGGGAATTTGAGCTGAGGAGCTGGGGCTGTAACTGTATGCTTCATCATATTTTCCATTAAAATTCACAATTTGCAGTCAATTACTACCACAGAGAGAAACATTAGAGAAATGCTTAAAGTTTCAGGCTTAAATGAAACCAAAATTCAATGATTTTCCATAAATAATAATTTGCCTCTCTGCCATCAGCTTGGAGCAATTTGTTGCCACTCTTTCTCACTTTCTCTTTGCAGATGCTGCTGAGTCTGAATATCCTTGTTAAATGCTGGGATTCTTAATTAAAAGAACCAGGGTCCATTATATCTTCAGGGCAGTATTTGTATCAGATAGAGGCTTGTGAAGGATGGTTCAAATGGATAAGCCAAAGTTTGGCTTCTAGGAAAGAGAAAATTAACTTTTGAAACCCACAGGGAGGACCAACAGGTAATCCCTGTATTGTGGTCAGTAAATACAGGTATTCAGTAAATACAAGTATTCTTCTTTGCTCATTTCAACACTCTCCAGATTCTGGAAAAAATTTCCCTTCCTCTCAAGAACCTTAGCAACTCCTCCAGGTGATGCAAAAACTGGTTAGAGAGAGGAAAAGGGAGAAGACAAAGGGAACAATCAATGTCCCTATTCTAGGGTTCAATGTTCTAGATCCCCAAAGCAGAGGGGAGGCAAAAGAAATCATAACTAAGGTATAGAACCAAAGATTTTACATTTGAAAGAGACAGATAGGTGTGTCTGAGGAGCTCCTGTTATTGAAGCCAACTGTTATTTTGGTAGCACACAGAACTTGTTTTGAGCACTTTGTACATGTGTACCATCATGCGTATACATGCACATACACACAGAGACACAGCCACAAATGTAGATGTGCTTCTAGCACACAACCTAAGTGTGGCACTGCCATTACAAACAATAGGCACCTGGCTTCCTTTCTCTTTGCTCTAATAAGAGATGGCCTTTGTAATCAGGAAAACGATCATAATGCTTAGTCCAAAGAACCAATAGAGACAAGTGAACTGAAATAATACTTCCCCTCTTGATTTTGTGTGTTATTTGCTGATTCTTTCTTCTTAACTCCCCTTTTTCTCACATGTCTGCTGTGATGCTAAACAATGTTGCAATGTGAACAGTTAATATGCACCTTTGCTTGTGGCTATCTTTCCCACATGTGCCTTGATTTTAGTGACTGAATGTTAGCAATTGCTGTTACATATCTGGACTGATTGATGAGTGAGGCAGCCTTGCATGTCTTTGGAATCTGTAAAAACAACGTGATCAGGCCTTTCTACTTTATCTTCTCTGAAGATCTCATTTTTATACTCAGATTTCTTCTATTTGACAATAGTCATTGGAGATAACTTTGTGTACATTTTAATGAGATTAATACTGTTCTGTAAGTGGAAGACTGGCTTGGACTTGTGGTTAAGGTGCAGAGTTTTCTAACTAAAAAATAAGAAATGAGCTCCAGAAACTAATAACATGAATATGGCTCCTCTCAGAAATTGTTTTCACATATTTCTATTAAAATCTGAATTCCTAAGTTGATTTTAATTAACCAGAATAGCTCAGATGAGTGGTCACATTTTAACTGTAAAGTTACCGAGTCCCCAGAGTGGCAGATTTTGCAATCTCAATGTCATCGCCGATCCTCAGTGCTTAAATAGAAAATTCCGTAAGTCAGGGACGGCTTGTCATCTGTTTATTATAGCTCTTGCACTTCGTATTGTGCCTTGATATAGAAAGTGATTAATAAATATATGCTGAGTAAAACAAAAGTCGATTGAGTAAATGTTGTGTTTTACGTATCTTTTTGGAGTATTCAATTTAGTAAGTTTACTTTTTTTTTCACTTATTTAAAAAATATAACACAGTTGTGTCCTTTTTTTCACCTAGTACTGTTACGTGTGTGTGTGGTTTTTTGTTGTTGTTTTGTTTTGTTTTGTTTTGTTTTCTGAGACGGAGTCTCTCTCTGTTGCCAGGCTGAAGTGAAGTGGCGCGATCTCGGCTCACTGCAATCGCTGCCTCCCCAGTTCAAGCGATTCTCCTGCCTCAGCCTCCCGAGTAGCTGGGACTACAGGCGCTCTCCACCATACCCAGCTAATTTTTGTATTTTTATTAGAGACAAGGTTTCACCATGTTGGCCAGGATGGTCTTGATCTCCTGACCTTGCCTCGGCCTCCCAAAGTGTTGGGATTACAGGCGTGAGCCACGGTGCCTGGCCTGCTGTGTTTTAACAAAACATGTTTGGTTAGTATAAGGATATGGTAGAAAGAGGATTAGATATAAATCCAGGAGAGCTGAGCTTCGGTCCTACTCTGCTAACAACTAATTCGACATTTGCTAAAAAGATTGCCTTTGGTTTTCATATTAAAAATTAACAATGGTAGAAAGTTAAGAAAAAACTGCCCCATTTCGTTCTGGTCTACAGATAGAATATGTTTACCTCAGTTCTCCTTTCTGCTTTAGTTTATAAAATGCCTACATAATTTTTTTTTTAATATGAAGAGAAAGTGATGTTTTTTGAATCATTGGATCTGTAATTACAACCTTAGTTCTATTTTGGGTGTTCTAGTAGAGACAGAAAGTATGAAAGGGATATATTAACTTTCATTCATTTAGCTCTGCCACTTACAAGCTGTACGATGTCAAGGAAGTCATTTTCTTTGAATTCTGGACTTCAGCTTCTCCATCTGCAAATTGGAAGATGTGACCAAGTGAATTCTCGATGTTTTTTCAGCTGTATCCTCCGCTGATTCTTGATTCTTCAAAGCCCCAGTGATTTGCCACTGGTATTCTTATTCTCATCCCATTATTCATGTATCCAGCAAATATGACTGAGAATCTACTGGTACAAGCACTGTGCTGTGTTCTAGAACAGAACCAAAAATGATATGGTTCCTGACCCGTTAAAGCTGTCTTTTCTTTATTTTCCCTTTTCTGAATTTTCCCTGAGAACACTTGGTATACATTAGGAGATGTACAAAGGAATATAAATAAGAAGGAGGAAGGACTCAAATTCACCTACAGGAGAAATATTGTGAATAAGTGAATACAATGCAGCAATGACAGGAGGGTTGGAGGGGAAACAGAGTCAACATGGAGTTCACATCATGACAGGATTATGAACTGCTATATTCCCTTTCTTTTAAAAGTTTAAAAAAAATGTATACTTCTTTTTTTTGTGGCAAAGTCTTGCTCTTTCACCCAGGCTGGAGCGCAGTGGTGAGATCTTGGCTCACTGCAACCTCTGCCTCCTGGGTTCAAGTGATTCTCCTGCCTCAGCCTCCTGAGTAGCTGGGATTACAGGCGAGTGCTACCACACCTGGCTAATTTTTGTATATATACGTGTATATATATAAATTGTTTTGTCTTTTTTTTTAGTAGAGATGGGGTTTCACCATGTTGGCCAGGCTAGTCTTGAACTCCTGACCTCAGGTGATCCACCTGCTTTGGTCTCTCAAAGTGCTGGGATTACAGGCAAGAGCCACTGTGCCCAGCCACTATTTTCTTTTGTTATCTTTTCTGATATATCCATAATTAAAAAAAATTTTCACTCTTCAATTTATTAAGAATTTATATTGGAAAATGGTCTCACATTAAGCAAAATTAATTTAAATCCCAATTGTTACTCAGCCACAATAATTTGATAAATCTGTTTCTCACTGATTTATGATGCTGTCCTAATTCCATAGAAAGTTTTATTTGAGGAAATGAACTTCTGCTAGAATATGTGTCTTTCTCCATCAGGATCTACAGATTAGTCCTATAATGCAATCATTTCAACTTTTTAATATATCTGAATATATTTGGGGATGATTTCTTCCTTGTTTCTTTCAAAATATATATTGTAGATGAACTTTACAACTTTTAAAATAACAAATAAGAAAAATACTATTGCTATTTTGGTTGGACTTGATTTACTAACAATGGAGAATTGATATCCTTGTGATATTTAACTTTCTTTTAGGAACATAGTACATTTGTTCATTCGTTCAAGTCTTCTTTGATAACTTGCAGCAGTAATTTGTACTTTATTTAGGTCATGCTTTGTTCTCTTTAGATTTATTTGTGAATATTCTCTTATTTTACTGCAAAGAAAAGCAAAAGTGTGTTTCAGACAGTTTGACAGGAAATAAAGTTTTATAAATGTTTCAATTGGAGAAAATAAAAATATTTATCAAGGAATACATTGAATATTTTGAAAATATTTGTCCAATTTATTTAGTCCTAAATCATCCATTTAATATTTTGACATTTCTATTTATTGAAAATTTATTACTGTCTGAATTACATATATTCTGAGCAAGAAAAAAATCACTTTGCATTTTAAGATGTGTTAGTAAATAACACTGTAGAAATGGGGACTATGTAGATGGTCTCTGCCTTTTCATGCTGAGAGGCTAGTGCTTTGATTATGCCCCAGCTGATTTTAATTAAACAACTCAATTAATGTGAGGAGAATAAGTAACAAGGTGTTTTTAAATGGCTAGATAGTAATAATGACAGCTCCTAATCACAGGACACTTACTACCTACTGGGACGAGCATTTCACATACAGTGTGTCTTTTAATTCTCACAATACCTTAATGAGATAAATGTTAAGGCCTCTTTTTTACAGATGAGCACCCTGCCCAAATCATTAGTTCCAACTTGCTTCTCCCCATCCCCTTTACCTTTGCTTTGATCCACTGCAGATACTACATCCCTTTAAATAGAAAACTAATCAAGTAGTCAAAAAACTCTGAAGCATCTGCAAGGACACTAGAAAATTTGTCTAGAATTTGGTCTCTTCATAAAGAGGAACTGTCAGTTCTTTTCCAGACAAGAGTTATAAAAAACATCAATAGCTTTTGCAACTAATTTATACCATATTTTTAAAAGAATGTAAAAAATTAACAGAAACAGCTCTTCCCACAGCCCACATCACAGATGCATGCACGCACACTCACATTCACACACACTCACTCACTCATACACTCACATATGCACATGCTACGTATCAACTTTATAAAGAATCTGGTTACTTCCAAGGTCAGCAGAATGACATATTTGTACTTGTATTATTTTATGTAAAATTAAAATAATTTTTCACTTTCAGCTTTCTAAAACCAGCAGACTAAGTTGATTTATTAAGAATATTTCTTCAAAACAACATTTAAAAATTTTGTTTTGAGTTGACATATAATTGCCAGTGTGTTAGATAGCTAAGTGGTCTAAGGCAGGGGTCCCCAACCGGGGGCCACGGACCAGTACTGGTCCCAGGCCTGTTAGGAAGCAGGCCGCATTGCAGGAGGTGAGTGGCAGGCCAGGGAGCAAAGCTTCATTTGTATTTACAGCTGCTCCTCATCTCTAGCATTACTGCCTGAGCTCTGCCTCCCGTCATATCAGCCGTGGCATTAGATTCTCCTAGAAGTGCAAACCCTATTGAGAACTGCACATGCAAGGGATCTAGGTTGTGTGCTCCTAGGTTGTGTATGAAGATCTGTCATTGTCTCCCATCACCCCCAGATGGGATCGTCTAGTTGCAGGAAAACAAGCTCAGGGTTCCCACTGATTCTCCATTATGGTGAGTTTGTAATAATAATAGAAATAAAGTGCACAATAAATGTAATGCACTTGAATCATCTCAAAACCATCTCCACCATCCCTCCTCCATCACTGTGTGTGGAAAAATTGTCTTCCACAAAACTAGTTCCTGGTGCCAAAAAGGGGAAAAACATTTTTTTTTTTTAACATTTTTTCAAAGACCTCAGAAGAATCCAAAGCCTTTTACAAAGAGTATGAGTGTAACTCACATAAATATTCCACTAATGCACAACAAAGAGTGCTTAGTTTAGGAAAAACAATGATTGTCATCCACGTGAGTGAATGCTGCGCTAGAGTATTACAATCTTACAGAAAAGAGAAAGTGGCCAGGAGCGGTGGCTCATGCCGGTAATCCCAGCACTTTGGGAGGCCGAGGCGGGTTGATCACTTGAGGTCAGGAGTTCAAGACAAGCCTGGCCAACATGGTGAAACCCCATCTCTAATAAAAATACAAAAATTAGCTGGGCATGGTGGAGTGCCCGTAATTCCAGCAAGTCGGGAGGCTGAGGCCGGAGAATCGCTTGAACCCAGGAGGCAGTGGTTGCAGTGAGCTGAGATCACGCCATTGTACTCCAGCCTGGGCAACAGAGAGAAACTCTGTCTCGAAAATAAATAAATAAAGAGAGAAAGTAGATTTGTGCATTTACTTACTAGCGCACCACAGAGATACTGGGTTTGACTGTGATTACCTCTCAGGCTTCCCTACTCAACTTATATTTCAGAAAAACAGTTTCAAGTCCCTGTGCTTCGATCGTGGAACTTATTGTATGATATTGTAGTCTTCTGTCCATTATGGGCAACGCTGAAGACACACAGGTATGTGTTTCTATCTGAAGCCCCAGTGGCCAGCAGAGGTCCTGGTTCATAATAGATATAAACAAATGTCTTATCGTTTGTGTACAGCTGGGTAAATGGATATAAATAGATAATATAGCTATTCAGTTGAAAACATAATTTTAACATGTTCAGTAAGATTTTTCCAAAATATAGTAGTACCTCAGAAATTACTGAAGTGTTAGAACTGCTGTGATGTTAAAAGAATAGAAAGAGACTAAGTCAATCAATTACTTTCAGCTGAAAAAAGTTGGTCAACCCGTTTATCACTTGCAACGGGAAGAAGTATTCAGAGGTTTTTCCTACATGAAACACTGAGGGGTCTCCTTCTGATGGAAAGGAGAAATCACTCCAAGGAATGCTTTTGCTCTTTGGCAGCAGTAAAGCAAACAACTAAAACAACCTAAAATATATAAGCACCTGTTTCAGAAAAAATTCATGCTTGAGATACTAAATGAGATGTCAAGTATGTACATATATGCATAATATATACATATATTTTTAACATATATACACACATGTATATATGCCTATATATAAACACATACACACCAGCTTCCTCTTCAAGAAGAGTACTATTTTGAATCAGTAAATTGCTTTGCTAGCTGGAATTGCTAGGCCAAGAATACCAACTTCAAATCAGATTGCATTTTTACTTCATGCTATATTTTCTTTCTCCCTAAAACTCAATATCCGAAAGCAGAAAAAAAAGCCTCTTTCTTTTGACATTTTGCATTTTTATAAAGGAAAGATACATAGTTTATAAACCAGTACTTAAGCATATCACCATAAGGTTCTTAAGCAATGGCTAGGATAAAATAATGAATGCAAACTCATAAATTGAATCATTTGGTACGAATAAATCAGCACTACCATAATTTTTGTCTGCAGGTCTCTGGTTTTAGAGCAAGAAATATTTCTGTGTTACTGGTAGGGAGGCTGAACACACTAACTTGTTTTTCTTCCTGTTGTCTTACAATCTATTCACATAGTAATTTATAAAAGTTTTCTTAGGCCGGGCGCGGTGGCTCACGCCTGTAATCCCAGCACTTTGGGAGGCCGAGGTGGGTGGATCACGAGGTCAGGAGATCGAGACCATCCTGACTACACAGGTGAAACCCCGTCTCTACTAAAAATATAAAAAAATTAGCCGGGTGTAGTGGCGGGTGCCTGTAGTCCCAGCTACTGGGGAGGCTGAGGCGGGAGAATGCAGTGAACCCGGGAGGCGGAGCTTGCAGTGAGCCGACACCGCGCCTCTGCACTCCAGCCTGGGTGACAGAGCAAGACTCCGTCTCAAAAAAAAAAAAAAAAAAAAAAAAAAAAAAGTTTCTTAAAACGCCAAAGTAGCATCATTTTCTAAAAATAAAGGTTGATAATTGTGACTGAGACTAATATTTGTGCCCTCTAGAGTCATTCTTCCCCCTTTTTCTTATTAATAGAGCTCCATGGGGGAAATCCCTTCCAGATGGGGCAGACACAGCAGTTGTCTTTGAGACAGAAGCAAAAGTTGCTGGACGCAGCTTCCGGGAAAGCTGAGAAAGGCCAACTCAGTGGGTGTGTACCCACTTCCCTCTGCTTCTC
The DNA here is from genome assembly GCF_043159975.1 of Macaca nemestrina. NCBI lineage: Eukaryota > Metazoa > Chordata > Mammalia > Primates > Cercopithecidae > Macaca > Macaca nemestrina. The sequence goes on along the minus strand of NC_092137.1, from coordinate 17,166,560 downwards.
CCTTTCTTCCAGCCCAGGGCACAAGTCACATCCAGAATAGCCACAGCTCCCTCAACACGGACTATAAGGACAAAGCAAGGAGAAACAATCCAAACCAATTGAAACCAATCCTAACTACAGTTTACTCCCAGACTTTGTATTTTTATGAGGAAAAACAAGCACAAAAGTACCTTACCTCTGTTTGCCTGGTATCTGTTGTTCACAGCAAATTCAACTCCTAAATGATAACATTTGTCTTCAGATAAAAATACTGTATCTTCAGAAATCTGTAAGAAGACTGAGTTCTGGAAACCAACAGTAAACAAGCCAGTATATTTTGGTCTTCTTTTAGTCAAATTTATAGTAGAAACACTTTTATTATAAAGTCATTAGACTCTTTACAAAAGTGTCTCCTCAGCATTGATTTATTTTTCCTTTGCTCCTAGATTGACCTATAGCTGAACAAATGGATATTCCTGAAGAGGCAACACTTTCACCAACACAAGCTGTTTGTGAAGACAGTGAATGTAAGAGCCCCTGTGGTCCATAGTATCCATGTAGAGCACTGGGACGTACTCACTCATCTCTGCATCTCTCCCTTTATCCACTCCCATAGTTGTGTCATGCTCCCTTTGCCCTTGCCACACTGCCTTGTAATAATTGATTCTCATTTTTTCACCCTCACTAATCTGTGAGTTCACTGAGAGCAGAAAGGTTGCTTTATTGATTTGTATATTCTGAATGCCCATCATAGCACATAGCCCATAGATGGTGACCACCAAATGCACATTGGATGAATGAATGCGTGAATTAAGATTATCACTAGGACACATTGGCCCTCTCTCTGTGGGACTGAGACCCAGCATCAGGAAAGGACATATATCACCACTTTGCTTTAGGGTATTCTCTGACAGTGATTAGTTTCCAGGTATGGTAGTAAAGGGCTGCTGGGCTCTGTTGTACTAGCCTGAGGTCGTGGGTCTGATCCCTGTTCACTGCAGAGCCACTGAGCTGGAAAGAGCCTTGCTGTAAGCTGAAGCAGGGTGTAATTTGTCATGTCCTTTCTGAACCTTTTCTAAGGAAGGGCCATGGACCAAAGAGACTCTTGTTTGGAAGGCAGTGTGACACGGTGGAAAGATCACAGGGTGGGCAGCCACAGAGACAGCAGCTTACCTCTAAGATACATTATTTATCACTTAACCTTTCCAAGTTTTCCTCTCTCCAAATAGGGACTATGTCTTCCACATAGGGCGGATGTAACGACTAAAGGAAGTGACATGTATAAAGCACATGCCTGACCCACAGCAGCCCCTTAGTAAAGTTAATTGCAATGCTGTATTATGCAATGTATCATACTGATGTTATGTGAAACACAATGTCAGCATTTTTCAGGGACACTTCTAGGCTGCATGATGAGGAAAGATTGCACTTTAGGCTGAAATACCTCTGGAACATGACTTCCTTTCTAATACACATTGATCAAGGAACTTCCTGTTCTCTGAGGCTATCTCAACTGCTCAAACCAGCGCCTGCTTTTCCCAGAGGGTGGCGCCAGGAGCAGACTGACCCAGCATCTAACATAAAAGAACTTTCCCTCTTCTAGGACTTTGCACACCAAAGGAAACAAGGGAAGAAACTAGGTACTATTGTTTTCACAAAACTTTTCCTTGCCATGCTTCTTTCTCTCCCCTTGTATGCTATTTTAAGAGACAGTGAATCAAATTATTTCAGCAAGAATAGGCTTTCATCTTGACATTCAAAAAGATTGATGTTCGTATTAATTATGGACCGACTCTGTCTCTCTCTACTAGCAGCTCTTTTATTTTATTTTTATTTCCTGCTGCAAACATCTTTATTCATTTTAAAGTCACCTTCTCATCAAGTTTCTAGTTCTAGAATGTTTCTGGATATAGCAAATTTTGGAAGCTTTAATAGCCACTATTTAAGTTTTCGATGACTTTTTCAATTCAGATGTAATGACAATGCCTTTTCACATATCTGCTGTCATATAACCTGCTACTTAAATCCATAAAGTTTGGACAAGTATGTTTGTAAACATGTAGCTATTTGTCTATTTATCTATTGAGAAAATACCTTCGTAAGTCCATTTATGTAAAATGAAAATCCAAGATCTCGGCAGCCTCCCTCTCTTTGCTCCCCTTCACCCCTTCCCTGTACTCCAGGCAGCAGCACTTGCGGGTCTGAAACTTGCTGCCTTCTTCTGGGTGTCTGTGGCCTTGCATAGGTGTTCTATCTGCCTGTAATAACCTCGATGCATTGTTCCTCTTGCTTTTCTCACTTTTCTTCCTCCTACCATACTTGACTCTTCCTCTCCATTTCCACTCAAGCCATTATACTGAGTAATTCCTATGTCTGCTCTGATGACCATTCCAAACCTTGACCTCATTGGTCCCAATTGCACCTTCTGTCCACCCAACTTTAGTTACATATTCTCAGGCTTTGCTGTACCTAGGAACCATTCAGCCTTAAGATCTTGTATTAAATCTGCTATTCTCTATCTAGAATCTTCTCTTCCCTTTCTGGTGCCTTATCCATGACTGGCTGAGTAACTGAATTCTATACTCTTCTTGAGATCCTCAGTCTGAAAACTCCCATTCATGTACTTTATCTGTCAGCCTCTTCGTTTTATTTCTTTCTGTGTCCAGCTTATGCAACAGGGTCTGTCATTTCAATCAACCTTACTAACAGCCTCAGAATTTCTTCTTATTTTCTGCCACATTGACTTGAAAAATCACTGTTATGGACCGGGCGCGATGGCTCACGCCTGTAATCCCAGCACTTTGGGAGGCTGAGGAGGATGGATCACCTGAGGTCAGGAGTTTGAGACCAGCCTCGCCAACATGGTGAAACCCGGTCTCTACTACAAATACAAAAAATTAGCTGGGTGTGGTGCCAGGCTCCTGTAATCCCAGCTATTCCAGTGACTGATGCTGAGACTTGAACCCAGGAGGCAGAGGTTGCAGTGAGCCGAGGTCATGCCACTGCACTCCAGCCTGGGCAACAAGAGCAGAACTTCGTCCAAAAAAAAAAAAAAAAAAAAAAGGAAAAAGAAAAATCACTATTATGAAGCAGTCCAGCGGTCCAACTTCTTTGTATTAGCTTAGGTTCCTGAACGTTGCTGAACTAAAGGATGCATCTATGGAGTTCCATGCTACATATACCCCAGGTAACCAACATGAATTAGGAACTCAGCAAACTTACATGCTGCTAGTAGCCTCCTCCCCATTTTTTAAACACAGTCTATTTTAAAATTGTCCACTTTTAATACATTATTTCTCTTCCAAGATTATTAGCAGTGGCCTCATTTCTTATTAGACACACACACACACAAATGTGAATAAAAGGGGGTACTAAGCAGGAACTCTTGCAACTGTCGGCCATCATACATACAAGCATGCTTTCTGAATACAATGGAAAAGACATCCCTCCCTCAGGGCTAAGCTGTGGTGTGGGTTTCAGCTACCTCTTGCCTTTCTCTCTCTCCACCACCCCCCACTCCCCATCCCCCACACACATATACACATTCCTTACAAATCACTATGTGAATTATTCTCTTCTTTTGCTATAACTCTTCTCTCCCTGTCTTCTGGCTTTCTTGCAATATATTTAACCATAAGTAAATCTCTCTTATCTTAAAAAAATATATATATATACTCTTGACCCCTTGTTTCCCTTAGTTACATACAGCCTTTTTTACTTCTCTTCACAGTTACTAGAAATTTCCAAAACAATATGACCTATTCTCCTCCTATTTACTGTCTAAACTACTGTAATTCATCTTTTGCCCCATCACGATGCTGAAATTACTCCACCAAAGAGTAATTTCATTACTCCATTCCTTCTTATTCAAACCCATGGACATCTGCACCACTTTTCCTTTTGACTATGTTGCAACAAAGGACAAGATGAGGCAGTTTTTCCAACTTGTAACACCCAGAATGATAGAGGACATCTTGACTTTTTACCCTTTCCCACCCTCCACGTCTAGAAAGCAAATTCTGTCAAATATCTTTCAAACTCATTCTACTCATTGCTCTCCAGACCTCCTGCTGCTGCCTCGTTTAAGTGATGAATACCTATCATCTGTACATTTCTGTTTCTTTACAAAGAAATGCAAAGCATTTATACAAGACATTACTACTTAAAATGAACAAAGAATTAAAGGACTGAAATTCTGGTTTTAAATTTTCTGTAAAGTTACAGTATCAAGACAGCATGATGTAGGTAAAATGGTACGCAAATAGATCAATAGAACAGAATAGAGCCTGTACAGACCCATACATATATGATTAAATAATTTTTGGATAAAGATGCCAGGGCAATTTAATTGGAAAACAAATGTCTTTTCAAAAACTTCTACAGCAACAACTTGATAACCACATGGAACAAAATCCCAACTCTCTCTAACATTATGCAAAACAATTAATTTGAGATGATTAAAGATCTAACTGTAAAAGCTACTACTGCAAAGCATCCAGAAGAAAATGTAGGAGAATCTCTTCCCAACTTTGAGGTGAGTAAAGATTTACCAGATATTACACACAAAAAAACTGGAAAAATTGACTATTAGATAACAGTAAATTGGCCATCATTAAAATTTAAAACTTTTTTATACATCACAAGCTATTGTGATAATTGACTCTAGTTTGGTCCACCACACCCCTGGCAACAAACACAATCTATTCTTCATATTATCACTAGAGAATTTCTGGTGCATCTCATTATTTCCTGCTAACGGCAAACAAACCAAAGACTTCACTGTCTTCCCATTGGTGCTAGCATAAAAATCAAATGCCCTAAATATAGTTTACAAAAATCATATCCTTCTTTTGTATCTAGCTTATTTCTCACCTCTGTCTTCAGCTACACCTTACTGTGCTCTGTGCTCAGTCATTCCAAATCTTATGCTCCATCTTTCTGTCTCCCCAGAACCTTTGCATATATTTTTGTTCTTTCTGGATAGAATAGCTCTTCTCCATTTCAAACTCCCTCCACTCACCCACCTCTCAAAAGTCACACTTTATTTCTTCACCTGGTAAATTTCTCTCTAGCCTTTAGTTCTCCATTTAGATATGAATCTCTGAGTCCTAGAACAGGCTTCGATCAATGACTCTAGTATCCTAGACTTACTTTCAGAATAGCTCTTCTCACATTGAATTGTAAATGTAAATTAGTAGATGGCAAGTTCCTTGAGCTGGGCAGAGACCATGACTTGCTTACTTCTTTATTCTTAGAGCCTAGCTTATTGCTTGGACATAGTCTGCAATGATAAATGTTTGCTGATAGAATACATATGAGTGTAAGGGTATGAAGACTATCCATTGAAGGAAAAAAATGTGTTTAGTGTTTATATACTTTAAAATATTTCCATGCCCATTATAGCATTCAATTATCACAATAGCTTGTGATGTATAAAAAAGTTTTAAATTTTAATGATGGCCAATTTACTGTTATCTAATAGTCAATTTTTCCAGTTTTTTTTTGTGTAATATCTGGTAAATCTTTACTCACCTCAAAGTTGGGAAGAGATTCTCCTACATTTTCTTCTGGATGCTTTACAGTAGTACCTTTTACAGTTAAATCTTTAATCATCTCAAATTAATTGTTTTGCATAATGTTAGAGAGAGTTGGGATTTTGTTCCATGTGGTTATCAAGTTGTTGCAGTAGAAGTTTTTGAAAGACATTCGTTTTCCAATTAAATTGCCCTGGCATCTTTATCCAAAAATTATTTAATCATATATGTATGGGTCTGTACAGGCTCTATTCTGTTCCATTGATCTATTTGCGTACCATTTTACCTACATCATGCTGTCTTGATACTGTAACTTTACAGAAAATTTAAAACCAGAATTTCAGTCCTTTAATTCTTTGTTCATTTTAAGTAGTAATGTCTTGTATAAATGCTTTACATTTCGATAGAAATTACAGAATACGCAAGACACCTCACATATCTGCAGCTTCACTTTCCACAGTTTCAGTTATCTACCGTCAACCTCAGTCCCAAAATATTAAATAGAAAATTCAATAATAAAAAATTCTTAGTTTGAGGTTTTACATTTAAATCTTTAATTCATCTTGAGTTAATTTTAATTTTTACATGTGGTGAAAGATAAAGTTCAGTTTAATTCTGATGTGGATAGCCAATTATCCCAGCACCATTTATTGAATAGGGAGTCTTTTTCTCATTGTTTGTTTTTGTCAGCTTTGTCAAAGATAAGATGGTTGTAGGTGTGTGCCTACATACACATGCACTCGTATGTTTATCACTATGTTGTTCACAAAAGTTAAGACATGGAATCAACCTAAGTGTCCATCAGTGGTGGATTGAATAAAGGAAATGTGATTGTGTGTGTGTGTGTGTACATATATATATACACACACACACACATATATATATTATCCTAAGCCATTATCCTAAGCCATTATCCTAAGCAAATTAACACAGGAATAGGAAATGGTCTCACTTCTATGTGGGAGCTAAACATTAAGTACACATGAATATAAAGATGAGAACAATAAAGACCAGAGACTACTAGAGAGGGGTGTGAGGGAGGGGGTTGTGAGTTGAAAAATTACCTATTGGGTACTATGCTCCCTGCGTGGGTGATGGTATCCATACCCCAAACCCATCACACAACAAAACCATGTAACAAACCTGCACGTGTACCCCTCGTATTTAAAATAAAATTAAAATTATTATAAAACAAAGAAAGAAAGAATCATAAGTGTTAAATTGTACATTGTTCCCAATGGTGTGATGAAATTTCACGTCATCTTTCTGTGCCCCTTCCTCATTACAAGAAAAAAAAAGGATAAGTGCAGTACAATAAGATATTTTGAGAGAGACTGTACTCATGTAACTTTCATTACAATATATTGTTAGATTTGTTCTATTTTATTATTAGTCTCTTGCTATGCCCAGTTCATAAATTAAACTTTATGTTATATAAATGGAAGAAAAAAACACAGGGTATGTAAAATTCAGTACTATCTGTGGTTTCAGGCATCCCCTGGGAATCCTGGAACACATTCCCTGCAGAGAAGGGGAAGACTACTACAAACAATTTGTAGAAAAAAGCCAACTGAGATTTTGATTAGGATTGTGTTGAATTTACAGGCATCTTAATGTCTTCTAACTCGTGAAGTTGGTATATCTTCAAGTTACTTACGTCTTCCTCAGTTTCTTTTAGCAATATTTCATGTTTTTAACTTAGAGGTTTTGCACATCTTTTGTTATTGTTAGTCTAAGCAATGTAGCGTTTTTGATCCTATCCAAAATGATTTTTAAATTCATTCTCCAACTGTTTAATGCTTAATTATAGAAATATAGTTTGTTTATATTTTTTCCTAACTTTACTTGTACTAAAAGATATTTAATTATTTCTAGAGATATTATGTTTCCTAAACATAATATAGAGTTTACTACGTATTATAAAATAAAGAGTTTACTACTTATTTTCTAGTGTTTATATTTTTATATATATTTCTTGGGTTAGAACACTGGCTAGGACATCTAATAACAAATAGAGAGCAGACATTCTTGTCTTGTTCCTGAATGTGAGCGGGAAGTGTTTAGAGTTTCACTACTAATTGTGTAAGCTGTTTTTCTTTCACTTGATCAGGGTGATGATGTTGAATTCTATTCCTATTTTGCAGAGAGCTTTTTTAAAAATTATGCATACCTGGTGAAAATTGCTAAATGATAGTTCTACGTTACTAAAATGTATATTTCTTATTTTATAAATAAACAGATTTAATAATATATTCTATAAATATGATGATTTGCATTCATTGTTCTTTTAAACGTAAGCCAACTCTTCATGCCTGGGATAAACCCTATTGATCATAAAGTATTATCATTTTTATACACCGCTGGATTCTATTCAGAAAAATTTGTTTAAGGATTTTTTGAGGTATGTTCTTGAAGTGTACTTGATTGTAACTTTATTTTATTGTTTTTGCTACAATACTCTATTGGTTTCCGAATTATGCTGTCTTCAGAAAATGAGTTAACAACCATTCCCTCCTCTAGTTTCTATACAGTTGCTATTATTTCTTCCTTAAATATTCAATAGAGTTTAACCATGGAGAAGTTTTTATTACAAGTTCAAACTTCTTAATAAATGTAATCTTACTCATATTTTCCATTTCTTCTTTTAAGTTATTTATTTGTTAGTTTATCTATTTTATATAAGGCATCAAATTCATTTATGATTTGCTATTGGGCATAAGATTATGCATAACAATCCTTTTTTTTTTAAGGTCTGCAGTGACTACAATGATGTACTCTTTCTTTCTTGCTAGTGATAACTTGTATTTTTCACTTTTATTAATTCCAATCAATTTATCAATTTTATTAATTTTTATTAATATTTTATTAACCTTTTCACAAAAACAAACTTTACCTCTGTATATTATATACACATATACTGTTTTTATGTTTTCAATTTTATTGATTACTGCTCCCTTTAATTCTGTCCTTCTTTCCTTAGGTTTAAATTGCTCTTTCTCCAGCTTCTTAGAATTGGAAATTAAAGAATTATTTATAAATATTTTGTCTTTTCTAATACAAGCATTTAATTAATAAATTTCCCATTACATCTGGCATTACACAAATTTTGATATTTTTATTTTCATGTCACTTAGTCCAAAATGTTGTCTATTTCCACTATGGTTTCTCTGATTCTGTAATTCATGGTCTATTTCAACGTGTGCTATTTAATTTCAAAATATTTGGAGTTTTTAATGTATCTCATTTTTATAAATGTCTCATTTAATGATGTATTCAGATAACAGTAAGATTTTAATTTTTGAAATGTATAATTCTTTATGATCTAGAATATGGTCTATTCTGGTGTGCACATGAAAGCATATTCCACAGTTTTTTTGTACATGGTGCTATTAAAAATGTCAACGTCAAGTCCTGTTATAATGCTGTTTAAATCTTCTATAATCACTTAGTTTATTTGTCTACTTGTTTTGTTAATTACTCAGATTCATTAAGTTGTCCACTTCTGATTGTATATGTGTCTACTTCATATTTTATTTCTGTCAGTTTGATTTCTTATACTCTTAGCTCTATTACTATTTTCATATGCAATTATGTTTGTTCTTTCCTTTTTCACTATAAAATATTTTTCTTTATGCCTAGAAATACTCCTTGATTTGACATCTGCTTTGTCTGATATTAATAAAGCCACACCAGGCTTCATATGCTTACTTTACACTTGGGACTCTTTCTCTTTCTTTTCAGTTTCAGCATTTCTTGAAACCTCAGAAAAACTATACCATAGAAGTAAGAACCCCATCCTCCAAGACCAAAGGTGCCATAGGACTAATGATGAACCAAAATATACCAGCCCTTATTCCAACATCATGTCATCTCAGTTTTTTAGAGGCTTTTTTTTTTTTTAAGAGTGATTCAGGGTTTACAGGAAAATTGATCAGAAAGTCCCCTATGCCTCCTATCTCCCTTCACCCCTGCACAGTTTCCCATATTAACATCTTGCATTAGTGGGGTACGCTTAATATAATTAATGAACCAATACTGATACATTATTATTAACTAAAGTTAATAGTTTAGAGTTCATTCTTTATTGTACTTCTGTGGGTTTTGACAAATGCACAATGTCTTGTATCCATCATTACAATACCATACAAAATAGTTCCACAGCCCTAAAAATGCCCTGTGCCCCACCTGTTCTTCATTCCTCCTTCCCTCCTCCTGGATCCCTGGCAACTACTGATTAGCAACTACTGACCTTTTTATTGTCTCCGTAGTTTTGACTTCTGCAAAATGTCATATAGTTGAAATCATGTATTATGCAGCCTTTTCAGACTGGTCTTTTTCATTTAGTAATATGCTATTAACATCCATGTCTTTTCATGTCTCTGGTCTATAGACGTCACAACTGCTTCTCAACTATTTCCACCTCCTTAGGAGAAATGGGACGGCTTGGGGGTGAAAATGGGGTTGGGCAGGGTGGTCATTTGACCTAGGGTACTTCCCTTCACCTGGGTCTGACACCACACCCAGACAGAATTTGCCACAGGCTATCACCTCTTTTTCTGAGGGCTTACTCATCTTCCCCCAAAATCACTTACTCTCCCCTAGTTGCCTACATCCTCCCTCCTCTCTCCCCTATGGAGAGGGTACCTAAAAGTTTCTAGCTCTCACTGGGTTTTGGGGTACTCACTTTTCTTTCATGTGATGCTATCATGCAAATTATAAATTTGTATACTTTTCTCCTGTTTATCTGCCTACCATCAGTTTATTTCATAGACTTAACTATCAAACTCTCAGACGCTAGAGGAAAATCTTTCCTCTCCTACAGTATCCACCTATCTTTAGTTTTCAGGGCACGAGTTTGTTCTATGACCTAATTTCTCGGATGGATATAAGAAGAGTTGATTTTCAGTTTATTCAGATTTTTTCCTTGTGACAATAGGAGTGATGGCTTCGGAGTTCTTGACATGTTGGACTGAAATGGAAAATCTGAGTTTGTGTTCATCAAATGCTTCTTGACATGGGTAGTAACTTTTAAATCATATGCCAGATATTTTGGGTGATACATTCCAGAGAGTATGAATTATGCTGTTAATTTTTCTGATGCTGTGAGACTTTATATGTAAAATTCTATATACCTTACAAAATGATCAATTAAGTGTTAGGTAAAATAACCTTAGAAAATTTACTACCTTATGCAACTTTTTAGAAAGCAAGATAAAACATGGTTTTGTGGAAGGAAAATAAACTCTTGAGACCCCAAACTTACTGTGCCAAAGGAAAAGTAAAGCCAACTTGGAAACTGAGTTATGAAAAAAAAAAAAAAAAAAAAAAAAAAAAAAACAAAAACGCAACCCAAACCAAAACAAAAAAACCTGTCTTTCTTTTTGCTTCTAAACAAATAACTACAAGATAGAAGGCAACATACCTCCCCAGGTAGCCTCCTTTATTCTGACAACATAAATTAATAGCTTATCTTCCTGGTATGGGACAAGAGGAGACTGGAAGTCATTCATCCTTTCTCTGCTGTATGATTACTTTATCTTATGTAAAATGCAGATTCACTGAGCCTGAGATATTAGACATAGTCGGCTATTCCTCTTCCCACTCCTTTTCACATGCAACGTGTGGATTCAGTGAGCACTCATGAAAACCTCAGAAGAACATCACCGTCTCTTTTGCCCTACCCTCCATCTTCTTTTTTCCTCCTTCCCCTCCTACCTGCTTTTTCTCCTTTAAATGTTGAAGCCCTCAAAACTTTCTTGGGAAAAAGTGTAGGCCACAGATCCTCCTGTGGCTTGTGTCATTTTTTTCCCAGCTACATCCTCAACCTTGGCAAAATAAGCCTCTAAATTGATTGAGACCTGTCTCAGACACTTTTTTTTGGTTTACAGTTGTATCTCTCATCCCTCAAATGATATCTGGTTGTACTAGGATGTAGCAAAGAGGGAGAGTCTCTCCCAGCTCCACTGGATATCCAGTGCACTCTTGATGGCTTCCACTGGGATGTCATCTACTTGGTCTTTGAATGATAGCCTCTCTTAGTGCTGATACAACTTGTAAAATTTGGTCTTGAGTATGTGCCACAACGTGCTGCTGGTGCCTATTGCCTACTATGGTTTCAGCTTATGTTGTCTATACTCATTTTTTTTTTTTTTTTTTTTTTTGAGACAGAATATCGATTTGTTGCTCAGGTTGGAGTACAGTGGTGAGATCTTGGCTCACTGCAACCTCTGCCTCCTGTGTTCAAGCTATTCTCCTGCCTCAGGCTCCCGAGTAGCTGGGATTACAGGAGTGGGCCACCATGCTTGCCTAATTTTTTGTATTTTTGCACAGATGGGGTTTCGCCATGTTGGCCAGGCAGGTCTCGAACTCCTGACCTCGGGTGATATTCCAGCATTGGCCTCCCAAAATACTGGGATTACAGGCATGTGCCACTGCCCTCAACCAGTTGTCTATACTCTTTACCCTCCCATTCCCATTGTCATGCACCTTTCAGTCTTCTGCCTCTTTCAACATTCCTGGGTCTTCCACTGTGTTGTGCAAGAATGTGGATTCTTGAGTCTACATTGAGCCAGTAGGCCCTGTTTTGGAGCTACCACTTCTATTCCATTCACTAATGAGTTTTATCTACCCTCAGCAAAACAAGGATCTTGTGTATGAAAAGTCTCACAACAAACTGTTTCTCTTGAAATAAGCTTAAGAGCCTATCTTTGAAGTAAAATATGCATATATATATATATATATATATATAAAAAACACTAACCCTTTTATTCTCAGCTGAGTTTATCCCACCATCTGATGCAACAGAAATCTCAAGCTCAATAAACAGAAATCAATAGACAATTTAAATAATCGTAAGTAACAATATATAGAATTATATATTTAAATATTGTATCAGTATACTATACATGAAAATCATAATTTAAGTATAGAAGAAACAGAATTGTGTCACGGCATGGATTTTATGAATTGATGTCATGAAGAAAAAAGAGAATCTACTTGACCTTGAAGCCTAAAATACTCTTCTCCATGCGGCAAGAATTTAGAAATAGCGTTATATTTTCTTCTCTAGGAATCAATCACATTGCTGAATGTATGGTGCATAATGCTGAAAAACATTACAGTATTTTAAATTACTTTGCTTTGTTTTCAATTTTATTATCCCCCTATAGATAATGCTTGAATGTCTTCATAAAGGTTATGCAGCAGAATTTAAATATTACAAACTTAAGAATGTGAAAATAATATTAGAGCTAACAACAGTCAGTGAGACTAGTACTGGAGAAAGAACGGGGCATCCATCACCTTATTTTTTGCAGTGGTGAAGGATAGTGAAGGAGAGAATGGATAAAGAAATGCAGGTTTACGTATTTTTTTTTTTTTAGCTGTGAAATAGTAACTGGAAGATTTAAATTAATAGCATAAAGTCGAACATTCGATAGAGAAGGGACAAGATTAAAGAAACTAACATTTTTATAATTTAAATAGGGAGCCAATATTTAAACAACGCTTATAGCTTAAGAAATTAAGCTGAGTATATTCTTTGAAATTGTGAAGAAAGCTACCAAAATTATTAAAAGATACAAATAGTCGTAGGGGAAATTAAATGGGGAGTGGGACTAGAAGTGCAAGAAAATGGGGTAAAATATTTCAAATCTTTTATTCTTCCATATGGATTTTTTTTTACTATGTAATATGTTGCTTTCTGTACATTTAAATATGTTAAAAATCCAGTTTCCCAAAATACTTGTATATCATTCTCCATCACAGTTTTGCTATTTTTTAAATTTGGTTATTATAATATTTTATAGATAAATTTTCTTAAAAATAATTTTGAACATCTGCAAGTTTATCTCCACAAAAGCATAATCCCTACCAGATGTTTCTGGCTGGCTCTGAGCCCAGAGATATTAATGGAATTATAATGGAGAAGGTCTTGGGCAAATATATTTGTCAGGCTAACTGTGAATTTGATCTTAAACTGTACTAAAGCCTGTGATAGGGTGGCATTAAGTAAAACTGCCGTGGGGCTTCAGTAATTTATCCGAACATCTGGCTGATTCTATTCTCTTCTGTTCTCTGCTTCAAAAGCCATGTTTGTCCTTATATCATATTATATAACCCAAGATTAAGATTTGTTTTGCAGAGAATTTTAGAACTCTTTATCTCCATATGTATTTGAATGTCAACTATCCCTTGGACTTTTGTGATCCCAATGTTTGCTTTGTTCCTATCTACTTATACCTCCATTTTAAATCTTTTTCCCATCTTGGTAGGATCAAAGAAAAATAGAAATTAATGGCTGAAAATATATTTCACTAGCCATCAAAGAAGATCAATGAGAATCAAATCGTTTCAGCGTTATTTTTAAGCCGGATTTAACTCTAAAGTCTCTTAGTTTGCTCTGTAAGGTTTTATGTAGTCTGTTCTTTTTATAGGAGTTTATTATATTAAGATAAGACACCTGCATCTAGGTGGCAGTTCTAGGTTCCCCACGAGCTCCTAACTGCCTGAGAGGTGGCTGACTGAACTGCCATCAGGTCAGGCGCCAAGCCACAGTCTTTCACAGAAGAAATTCATGTTACCTTTACTATGCAAAGCTGAATAGGGGAATAGCAGAAATAATTCGACACTGGCTCTTTTTACTTATTTCCTTATTCCTTCCCTGAAGATTGTAAGCTCTTTAAGAGCAGGAATAAATTCTGAGTTTTTCTTGTAGTTCGCTGATTGTCCTGGACACCAAAGAATTTCCAGAAACATTGAAGCTGAATTCATTCCTTATAACTAAAGTTCTCACTTCTTTCTTGATTGGTTTGATGTGTGTATACAAACATACATGTTTTTACTGTCATAAAAAGAATCCTGGACTTCCAGCTTCTACTTAGAACACAGAAAGTTGGAAAGAATATCATTCTCATAATCATAACAGGGAAAATTCAGGAAATGTAAAAATTATTAAACATATTAACCTCAAAGAGGTGAGGTTGCCAAGAAAGCAACTAACCTGAAATCTAAGGAAAGGCAGGCATTTCCACCAAGAGAGGGAACTAACCTGTCCATAGGAGGGGAGGAAGACAGCCCCTCCATTTAAGTGAGAAGGAAAAAATTTCACTAACATATTTAATGAATTGTTAAAATTTGAGAGTGGGGTAATGTAAGGCTCCTGGGGACTTAGACACAAAGCGAGTTCACAAGAACTTACTTAAAAAATACAGATGGTAGGGCAAGAGACCGTAGAAAGCATACCTTGTAGTTTAGGCCTGGAAGACACAACTATCTTCACTAATGACCAAACAGAACAACAGGTCACATGTTCAGGCATAAATGCTATTTACCTCAGTCTCTACTGTCCTGAACATCTAACTTCTACTAAAGATATATAGCACATTTAAAAAATGAGAAAAAACCTCACCCCATTGCCGAGAGGCAAAAAAAGACTCATATATGAAGCAATGAGATGGAGAATTAAAAATTACTATAATTAATATGCTAAAGAATCTTGTGAGATAAGTGTAACACATGCATGAACACATGGGGAATTTCAGAAGAGAGATGAAAAACGCTTAAAATGCTCAAATTCAAGGGCTAGAAATAAAATACAGCAACAGAAATTAAGCACGCCGTTTAATAATTCATTGGCAGACTCAACCAACATAAGGGATATAAAAATTAGTGAATAGGTCAATAGAAATTACCCAAACTGAAACACAATGATAAAAGATACTGGGAAAAATAAAAACAGAGCAAAGCATGTAAGTACTGTAGAGTAACATCCAAAGAGCTAACATTAGTGTAATTAGAATCCTAGAAGGAAATAAAAAGATAATGAAACTTATGAATTATTTAAAGAGATAATGACTGATCGTTTTCCAAAAATATCAAAAGACGTAAAATCATCCATCAAGAAAACTCAGGGAACACCAAGTGGAATAAAATGAAAACATTGTCTCACTCCCATACACACACATAAACCCCAACACACCCACACAGACTTCTACATACATTGTATTCAAACCACAGAAAGTCAAAGAGAAA
Organism: Macaca nemestrina; assembly: GCF_043159975.1. Classification (NCBI taxonomy): domain Eukaryota; kingdom Metazoa; phylum Chordata; class Mammalia; order Primates; family Cercopithecidae; genus Macaca; species Macaca nemestrina. The sequence continues at coordinate 17,151,015 of NC_092137.1, read as the reverse complement.
GGGCAATGTTTTTCATGCAGTTTGGCAGAAAAGGCATATATATCTCTCTCTAGATACATGTAATATGACTTTTTTCATATATATATATATATGCACTGTGTGTATGTCTGTAAATCAGCCAAAATGAGTTTGTGGTTGGTGGTCATTTATCAGGAAGGAAAGCTTTGTAAGACTGGTCAAATTTCATGACGAAGCTATGATAGAGGTGGGCCACTTGACCAGCATGTCAAATGGCTTGCCTAGATTGAGGGAGAAAACTTCTACACTTGTTTTTCACAAACTGGTTTCTGTTGAGTTATAGGAAAGAGATCTTGTGATGGTTAGCAAGTTGGGAGAGTATTGAGAAGTGACTGACCTCTTGCCTTGTTGAAGCTGTCGAATCTAGTTTTTAAAGTTTTCTGGGGTCTCCTTTGCCATAAGGAGTCTGTTTCATTTTGCCCGGGGGCTGAGGGGCTTTATGTATATTTCACAAATGGGAATGGCCTAAACATTCAATTAAAATATAGAAACTTACAGGTAGGATAAAACAAGAGCAAGACTCATCTGTATGCTGCTTCAAGAAACTCATCTTAAATATGAAAACACAGGCAGGTTAAATGAAAAAAATGAAAAGAAGTATGCTGTGCTAACACTAACTGAAAGCTGGATGGAATGGCTATATTAGAATCAGGCAAAACAGACTTCAGAACAAAGAACAATATACCTGATACAAAAAGAGATATTACAGAATGATAAAGGAGACCATTAACCAAGAAGACGTAATTCTAAATGTGTATTTATCTAAAACCAGAGCTCGAAGTGCATATTAACAATATTCAGCTTTCTAATCTATGAACATGATGTAGCTCATCATTTATTTATGTATTCTTTATTATCTATTATCTTTTTCAGGGTTATGTAGTTATCAGAATACATTTCTATACGTATTTTACTAGATTTATACCAAAGAATTTCATGTTTATTAGTGCTAATTTAAATAGTAATTTTTGAATTCAATTTCCAGTTGTTTATTGCTAAAATATACAAGTACTGCTGACATTTATACATTCACTTTGCACACTGCAACATTCCATTTCCCAGTTATAGTAGATTTTTGAAAATTCTTTGGGATCTTTCTATATAGATAATCAGGTCATTTGCAAATAGACTGAGTTTTATTACTTACTTTGGAATCTGCATGTTTACTACTTTTTGAAACTTATTCTCCTGTTACACTAGCTAGGACTCCCAGTATGTTGTTCAATATGGGAGGCGAGAGTAGATATTAATTTCAGAGAGAAAACAGTCTTTGGTAGATGTTTTTAATTGGACAGAGAAAGTTTCTTTCTATTCCTAGGTTGCTAAAGGATTTATACTATTAAAGGATTCTGACTCATGTCAAATGCTTTTTGTATACCTGTTAAAAGTATTATAAGGTTTTTATAATAATTTTCTCATATGATAATTTATATTGATTGATTTTTGAATAATGAACTAACCTAGCATTCTTGGGATAAATCCTATTTAGTCATGATACATTATCCTTTTTATATATTGCAGACTTTGATCTAAAATGTTTAGAATTTTGCATCTATTTTATGAGGGTTATCTCTCATTTTCTTTTCTTATAGTGTTCTTATTTGTTTTGGATTCAGGGTAATCTTAATCTTATCAAATGAGTTGGGAAGTCTCCCTTCCTCTATGTATTTTCTGGAAAAAAAAAAGTGTAGGATTGGCATTTTGTTCTACCTTAACTGTTTGGTAGAAGTTTTCAGTGAAGCCATCTGAGCCTGTTTCCTTTTTTGGAAGTGTTGTTTTTAAACCACAAATTCACTTATTTAAAGTTATAGAACAATTCTGATTATTTAGTGAGTGAGCTTAGGGGTTTGTGCTTTCAAGGAATTTTGCTATTTTATCCAAGTTGTTCAATGTACAGACATGAAATTATTTGTAATAGTCCCTTATCATCTATCTAACGCCTGTAGCTTCCATACTAGTGGCCTGTCTTTCATTTCTGATGTTGATAATGTATGTCTTCTCTCTTTTTTTTCTTAGTCAATCAAGTTGAAATCTGGTTCTTTGGAAAGGTCAATAAGATTGGTAAACTTTCAGTTTCACTGATTTTCTTTATGGTTTTCTTGTTTTCAATTGCATTTAATTTTGCTGTCAATTTTTTCCTTCCTTGCTTTTAGTCTAATTTACTTGTATTTTTCCATTTCGTAAGAAAGGTCTTGAAATCTTTTCTACTATAAATTAGTGATCTACATTTTCCCTCCTTTAGCTGAATCACAGAACTCTTGTTGTCTTTTTTTTGTTCAATTCTGAAGATTTTATAATTTTTCTTGCTATTTCCTTTTAACTTGTAGAATATTTAAAATTGCGTTTTTAAAAGTAAAAAATATTTAGGAATTTCCGAAAATGGAATCGTACATATATTGAAAAGTGATATTTGACAAAGGTACAAGGGCAACTCAATGGAGAAAGGATAGTGTTTTTGACAAATGGTGCTACAATAATTGTATATCCATATGCAAAAAAGACTTTGACCCATACTTATGAATCATATGCAAAAATTAATTCAAAATAGATAATTGTTCAAATGCAATACCTAAAACTATGAAGTTTCCAGGAGAAAAAAACAGGAGAAACTCTTTGTGCCCTTGGATTAGGCAAAGATTTCTTAGGTATGACAAAAAATATTTAAAAAAAAATACATAAAAGAAAAAAAAGGGAAAAACTGGATTTTTCCAAAATTAAATTTACATTCTTCTGAAGGTTTTTTCCCCCTTTGACAAGAAAGAAAAGTAAAAGACTGTAAGAAAACGTTTCTGAAACCCATGTCTGACCATGGACTTGTATCCAGATGTGGTAAGCAGAATTCTAGGATGGTGCCCAAGGTTTTCACACTCTGTTTTAAAAACCCTTTATAATTCTTTTTCCTGAGTGTTGGCAGAACATTCTAGTATGATGGGATAGTTATTCCCTTGATTAGATGACATTCTATGAGAAATGTGATTGATAGTCACTTAACTGCTAAGTATCTATCATAGAGGTTGGCAAGATTCTCCTTCCAGCTTTAAAGAAACAAGCAGCCATGTGCAAGAGGGCCACTTGACTAGGCCTCAGGGTGGTCTCTAGAAACAGAGCAACCCTGGCCAACAGCCAGCAAGAAATCAGTGACCTCAGTCCTGCCTACAGGAGCAAGAAACTGAATTCTGCTAAGCACTTAAATGAGCTTAGAAAAGGACCCCGACATCCAGATGAGACCAGATAAAAATGCAACCAGCTGACACCTTGAAATTGTCTTCTAAAACAGTGTGCAGAGAACCCAGTTACGCCATGGCTGGACATTTGACATACACACCACGTGATAATAAATGAGTGTTATTTTAAGCCGCCAAGTTGGTGGTAATATACACAGCACTAGGAAATAAATACGCCAGAATATATGAATATACAAAATTCAATAACGAGAAAATAAATAACCCAATTGAATTTTGGCAAAAAGAAAAAAAAAAAGCGAACAGACACTTCATCAAGTCAAAATCATTAATCATTATAGAAATGCAAATAAAACCACAATGAGACGCCACTACATACTATCCGATTTGGACATACAAACAAACAGACAGATGAAAGATTCCCTGCCAATGCCAAATTCTGGTGAGGATTCAGAACCACTGGAACTTGAATACATTAATTATAAAAATGCAAAATGATGAAGTCACTCAGTGGTGCAATTTCTAATAAAGTAAATGTACATATCGTACAACCTAGCAATTCCACTCAAGGGAAATGAAAGCTCAAGTTCACACAAAAACCTATACTCTACATTTTACAGTGATTTTTTTTTCACAATTACTAACAACTGTAAACAGCTCAAATGTCCTTCAACTGGTATGCTAATTCTCTGTTACTGATGTAAGAAATGTCCACAATCTTACTGGCTTAAAACCGCACAGATTTATTATTCTTAGTATCTAGTAGATAGATGTCTAGTAGGGAACTCACTAGGTCAAACCGAGGTGTCAGCCTGCCTGCATTCCTTTCTGGAGGCTCTAAGGGAAAACGTGTTTTTTCTTGCTCAGGTGTTGGCAAAATCTGGTTTCATGGGGATGGAAGACTGAGGTCTCTTTCCTTGCTAGCCGTCAGCTGAGTGCCCGCTTTAGATCCTACAGGCCTTTTTCTGATTCTTGCATGTGGTTCCTTATATCAGAACCAGCAACAGGGCACCAGTGACTTCTAATGCTATCATCCCCCGACTTATGGGACTATATTTGACCCACCAGGATAATCCAGGATTCCCTTCTCATCTTAAGGTCTAAAACCTTTATCACATCTGCAAAGTCCCTTTTGCCATGTAAGGTAATATTTTCACAGGTTTCTGGGATTAGAACGTGGACATTTTTGGGAGTTGATGAGAGTGCTTGTCACAACTGGTGAGTAAATGAATAAATAATAAGTAATAAATCCATACAACGGAACACTACTCAGGAATAGAAAGAAATGAATTACAACTACACACAACAGGAATAAACCTGAAAACATTCTGTAAAGTAAAGGAAGCCAGGTTCAAAAGGCTGCATTTTATACTATTCCATTTATTTGACCTTCTGGAAAAGGCAAAACTGTAGATACAGAAAACAGATCAGTGGTTGCTCAGAGCAGGGGACTGGGAAAAACTTGACTACACTGGGCACAGAGAAATTCTTTGGGGTGTTCAAGCTGTATTATATTTTGATTGTACTAGTGGTTACACAACTATATAACAAAATCTAATCAGTGCTATCAAAATATAATACTGATACTATCTACAAGGGTGTCAAAACTCAGCACTGCACACTAAAAAGGGTGCATTTGAGTGTATTCATATTATGCCTTAACATACATTGCTCTATTTTTTATTGAAAACTTGCTATATATCAAATTTACCACAGTAATTCTAAAATACATAGAAGCATAAAACTTGCCTTCACTGATACTGATAAATAAAAAGAATGAGATTTTAAAGCTGCAAACTCAGGACAGTCTAGCAGACATGGCAGACTTTGTGGATAATCGTGTGAGACCTCTACAAATGTAAATGTCGCTTTACATAAATGAACAGGACATCTGTATCTGGGACAACCACCATAAGAAGCAGAGCAACCCAGCTCATTTTGAGGCCAGTATAAAATTGATTTAAAAAATAAAAATGTAAACATCACAGATAGCACGAAACAAATGTCTACCATTTTATTTCACATATATTTATATATAGTCATAAAAATTGCTACTGGATGGGAAAAAAAGAACAAAAGAAACTAGAATTTATTTGGAATATAATATATTCTCTATCCAAATGTAATACCCTTCTTAAACGCAAAACAAACTAACAAACAAAACTGGGAGACCAGACAGTTTCTTTAAAAACAAGCAAGTAAGGCAAAGAAATAAAAACACTTCCTGAGCATGGTGCTGATAACTACGTTAGAAGCTGAGGATATACATATGCATGGACATAGATTGTAACTAAGCAAGCTCAGAATCTTAATTTGAGGGTTAAACCAGGATAATGAGGTGGGGGAACTCAGAGAGGAGGAGACTTCAGGAGAGAGGAGTGGCCAAATCATAGGGAACGCTGGGTGGGAGATTGAACAGGATTAAATTACAGCAATGAGGTCAATGGTGATTTTAAGAAGAACAATTTCTGCTGACTACAGAAAGAGGGAAAGGATGAGATTAAAATGAATTGAAGACAGAATAGGTGGTAAGGAAGGGGAGACAATGAGTGTGAGCGATGCATGTGATAAACACACATAGAGAGGAAGAGAGACAGTCAATGACTGGAGAGGTATGTGGGGGGTAAAAAAAGACTTATTTTCAATGGAAGATTACTGCAAGGTGTGTATGTTGATGAATATGAGCTAGGAGAACAGATGAGATTAAAGGTCTCTCTCTTTCAGGAAAGAGAAAAGAGATCTAAATGGAACAAAATTCTTGAGTGAGGAGGAAGAAATGGGATGGAGCAAGGCACAGCAGATGGCTTGGACTGTGGTGGGAGGAGCCTTCATGCTTCACCTGAACAGAAGGAAAGGAGGAGGAGATGGAGATGCAAGCGCAATTGCAGTTTGGGAGGAAAAATGATGGCATTTGTACTACCTAAAACTTTTCAATATAGGTTGCTTCTTTACATTCAAGTATGTCCTCTTTAGCCTCATCACAATTGTGTGAGAAAGGAGAGTAGTTATTATTACACTTAAGTCATAAATGAAAAAACTGAGGTCAGATACAGCAAATGACTTTCTCAAGATGATAAGCTAGTAAGTGGTGATACAGGGCTTGAATTCCAATTTAGGTTTCTTTTGTCAACGTCAGGAAAACAGTCAAACTCTATATCACTAGACATGTCAAACCTTAATTCTTAGACCTGAGATGAAGCAAAAATATTGCTGGCTTCACTCCCGCTTCTGTACTCTTTCTTTTCCTAGTACTTACTGGAATGTGGAAATGGTGAAGTAAGGCTGCTTTAGGTATAGCTGGAAGAAGGCACAGTCTGGAAAACAAGAGGTATGGAAGATGGAAATTTTATCCTTAAATGGCAATGAGATGCCTGGATGGCACCTATCCTTGACTCCATTAATGGGCAGATTTTAGCTTATGCAAAAGAAACCAGTCACAATCATGGGAGGAAAAGAAGAAGAGCAGTTTTGGTGTAGAGGCTGATAAGTTTAGTAATGGATTTGTTGAGTGCAGAATGTCCAACTGGCTGTTGAATGAATGAAGCTGAATCTCAACAGAACCATCTGGGCTGGAGCTATAGTTTGAAGAGTCACCATATAGAGAGCATTTGTTGTAAATTAGAGGGTGGTGATAACCTGCAGTTGAAAAAAAAACTGTTTAAAAATTGCAGTGACCCTTATAAACTCTTTCAATTCACCTGTTGGAATAAAGGTCTTTCATGTCCCAGGGAGATGCTGTTGACATGGTAAATTTCTGTGGGAATTTTTTTCTTTGCTGAGCAAGGTTAGTTGTAAGCAATTGCAGGGTTTATGTCATATCTAAATGGTATTTCTTTCAAGCACATAAATGGTCTTTACTGACAGGAAGCCGTGCAAATGTTCACCTTTTACAATTTGCTGAAATTGCTTGTTATTTTTAGAGGGAGTCAGGCATTAGTGAACCCACTGCTGAAAACAAGTCTTTCATAAGCTGACAGCTTAAAATTCAACATAAATTGTACCATTTCTAATATCAATCATTCCAGCAGATTTTATATTGTGCTTTATATTTTCAATAACATTTTAAAAATGTGCCCTCAATAGTCCTGAGTGATACTAGGGCAGCCATCATCCCATTTTTATAGATGGGTAAACTGAGGCACTGGAGGATGAAGTGACTTGCTCAGGGTCCCATAGAAACTAACAGAGTTCAGGTCATGTGACTCTTATCAGCTCTTTGATATCATTTGAAATGATACCATTTTAAATCACCTTAATAATGCTGAGAGCCCTCTATTATGTATACAGTGAGCAAATCAAGACATGACTGTAGTTTAATTTTAATAATTTATGACTCTGCATAAAGTTGCGAGCTTATTTTCTAGAGGATATTAAACTCTGAAATTGTAGGTGATAAGAAACTTTTTATTGTTCTGAGCTAGTAATCTGATGTTATATCAGGATCCAATGGGGCTTGAAAATTAATCATCTTCTTTTATTGATAATATGGTTTGAGGCTCAGGAAAAAATGACAGTGAATTTTGTTTTTCCAGTGACTTTTAAATGATGCTGCAAGTTCTCAATACCTATTGACTAAAGCAAATTAATTCATATACTTGCTTGAACTTCCCTTTGATAAATTAACAAAGGCTGTTGAACATGGCAGTAGCTATCAATAACCATATATTGCTTTAATAAAACATCCAGTAGGAATTATTTTGAAATATACACTATGTTATTGGTCCTTAAAAGCCATATTAAAATGAGCCCCATGGGATTAATGGCTTCTTAGAAAAGTACCTGCTTCTTAGAAAAGCAAAAGGTACCCGTTTATTAGAAAAGCAGCCACAGACTTCTCTTCTAACAGTAGAGAAAAGAATGATATAAAAGAAAAGCCTTTAAAGGACCAATTGAGAGAGCTGGGGCCGGATTTGATGGTCTTTTGTGTCAGGGCTGGATGCCTCAGTTGCTTCTCCTATACTTTTGAGCTCCATAGAGAGCTGGGATAAAATCATCAAGATACATGTGCTTGGTACCTCCAGGCTGCCAGACCTGGCAGGGCTGTAGGGGAGTTAATGTGTTTGGATTGGATGTGATTCACCATCATCGTGTCACATGTTTAACATATATTATCTGTTTCTCCTTTACAATAGTCTTGCAGCATAAGTACAATAATCACCAGGTTACAGATAAGGAAACTGAAACTAAGAAAATTTCAGTAATATAACCAAGATCACACAGTTGCAAATGGATTTGGAGTTCAATCTCAGGTTTTATGTCTGTAAAGCCAGTGTTTGTTTTCCTGTCTTGTCCTGGAAGCATTATTCCCCAGACTTGGTCCTTTATATATGTGTTTCTCCTTCTCCCATATATATTTCCCAGACATTTTCAAGAGGAGAACTTGTCCTTAGGGTAATGAAGGCAGGACTTCTCACTGGCTCTGTTTTTTTCTTCTCAGTCACTTCTCAACCTCTCCTTTTACCTCTCAAGAGTACTTCAGATATACCCTTTCTCTTTCCTCCTAACTCATAGAGGACCTGGCTTTGTGAGCCCTTGAAAAATTCCATACGAACTCCTCCTGACCAGTGGATCAGGGAATAAGCTTTTCTCTAACAGGAGGTTTCTTATTTGGATAGTTTCTTGAGTTTCCATCCAACATCATAAACTCCAGGATCTGTAGCTGGTATTTCCCTTCCTGTCTCCTCAGAGCATAGCTCTGTGAACTGTGTATGCGCCTTGACTGAACATTGAGCTATCTCTTCTGGAAGTGTTATTCCTTTGGGAATTTTCTTGACCAGGATAAACCCCCATTTCGCCTATGCTGCCACAGGTGTCTTGCTGTCTTATTTCATGGTCATAACCTGAAGACTTGTCTTTCTCCTGCTTAATATCCTTCAATTCACCATTGTCTTCAGGGTAATGTATACACCCCCAACACGCCATTCAATGGTATCCAAAAACTGAACTCATCTTTTTCTCAGCTGAATTATTGTAGTCCTACGTCTCTTCCACTGCTTGCTTCACCTCAATCTACTTCAAATATATAAAACTGTAACAAAGTACTTTATCTTTTAAAGAAAAAGAGAATGATTTACTTTTAAAAATCATTTTCTTTTCTCTTTTCTCCATTTTCCTCTGTTCCCCACTTCCTGTTAGCCCTTTAGAAATGCCAATATAGCCTTCCACATCCACGTCCCCTTCAGCAGATACTCCCTACAGGATAAGTTCATCTAACTATGTGTTTAGAAGCTCTAGGGCAGAACTTTCACCCACCAGAAGATTGCCTCCAGAGATAACAGTCAATTTACAGCCCAACATCCTGCTATGAAGCTCTCTTCCATCTGGAGAGTTTTTGGCCACCTGTATAACCTATTTCTGCCCTTGAGGACGCCAACTCAACTGCCTGGTAGATAAGGCACCAAGTTAGCACAAGGATCACCACACCACCTGCTGACTTTCCCCCATGCCCCTACTTTATGAAAGTGCCCACTTTCTGCTTCAAAAGCAAAATGGTACCCTTTAGACAGAAAGCCTGTACTTCTTCCCCTACGCTAGCTTTGGAATAAATGTCACTTTCTTTATACCAGACCTTGCTCTTGTTAATTGGATTCTGCAAGGGGCAAGTGACTGAACCTGCTTTCGGTTACACTACTCACTCTGTGCTTTTTGGGCACTTCCTCCTCAGGAGCATTGGGTTCAGTCTTTAGGACACTCCTGTACCAATCTCTACTTGAAAAATTCTCTCTCAGGATGTGAGGGTTATCTGGCTATGACATCTGTCACCCCATGATAGCCAGGGTTGACTCAGCTGGTCTGGCTGGTGAGGCTGGTGTCCACTTCCTCCCTCACTGTTCCGTGTGCATCCCTCCGGAAGCTGTGCGTCTGGTCGAGGACAGTGACATTCCCCAGTAGATGAGCAGCTGCGTTCCCCTGCTAGAACCTCCAAACAAGCTCTCAGAATTCTCCCTCATCTTTGAAGCACCAACTCAAATACTTTTTCTTCTGTGAAGCCTTTTTAAATGCCTCAATACAGATTTAGTGACCTTTTTCTCTTGGAGTTTCACTGCACTCAATATGTGTCTCTGTTATTGGAATCAAAGCATCAGCTTATACTTACCTGTACCTTTCTCTGTACAGTGAGCTTCTAGAGGACACTTTTTCTGACTTATTCCTATAGTCTTCTTTGCCTGTGACATGGCCTCATTACTCCTTCCTACTAGCTAAGTTTACAGTTTTAGACCTGGCCTGGGCATCAACCTTTTCTTGCTCCTACAGTTAAGTTATTTTTGAAATCATACCTTAAAAATTGTTAACATGTATCAAATAATAAATAGTAGACACTTTGTCAAGGTTTTCGTGTGCATTTTATCTTCTAATCCTCAAACAGCCCAATGAAATGGAAATGATTATTGTCCTCTTTTTACTCATAAGGCATTTGCAGTTCAGAAGATTTGAATACTTTGCCCAAAGTCACACCCATAGTAACTGACAAAGTGACATACTATTTCCTGGAGCCCAGACTAATGATCATGAGCAAAAAACATGTATCTAGTACAACTGCATGAATTGCTTATATATAAACTGCCAATTTTCTCTTTTTTCTTTTCTTTTTTTTTTTTTTTTTTGAGATGGAGTCTTGCTTTGCAGCACAGGCTGGATCGCAGCGGTTGCAAGCTCCGCCTCCCGGGTTCAAGCCATTCTCCTGTCTCAGCCTCCCGAGTAGCTGGGACTACAGGCGCCGCCACCACGCCCGGCTTTTTTTTTTTTTTTTTTTTTTTTTTTTTTTTGCATTTTTAGTAGAGACGGGGTTTCACCTTGTTAACCAGGATGGTCTCGATCTCCTCGTGATCCACTCGCCTCAGCCTCCCAAAGTAAACTGCCCAATTTTCTAGGTATCAGTATTTGAAGAGTAAAGGTTCAAGCATTGTTTAATGGATTTTGATGGAATCAGCTTAGCCTTCCCCCGCTCTACACCCCCCTCCCAAATTGTAGTTTGCAAATTTCCTTATCTGTCTGCACAAGTTGTAGATTCACTAATGTCAGTTTCTGGGTCTTCTTTGCTTCCATTATTTCTATTTGAAGCGTAGTAAAAACAGAAAAACTTTCTTTTAGGAGGTTGTTTTCCCTCTTCCGAGATGAATCTTGTGTTTGTTGTTAATCACCACCATCCATTTTCAATTTCCTTCTTTGGGTCATTTCTCTCTAGTTTATAATGCCATCCAATTTAGAACAGCAAATTTAATTAATAAGATGTATCTCTTTTAAGATTAATGAAAATGAGAAGACCAAAGGCAGCACTGAGCTCCTTGGCAGCTCATTCTAACTTAAAATATTGAACAAATCAATCTTTGTACTATGTTATTGTTCGTAAGAGATTCTTTTCAAGGCAAAAATATCATTCTAATGAGCTTTTTGGGGTGATTAGTCTAGATAAAATACTTGGTTTGTAGGGTAAAGAGATCAGTTTACCACAGAGTACAGGGCCAGTTTCAGTTGGTTATTCCCCACTAGCAGCAAAGAGAATAACCAGAAATTGAGGTCAAATTCAAATTACCAAGTCAGAGTCTGGATTTAAAGATCAGGATACAAGCAGTGAGGAAACAGCGTGGAAGGGTGTGGGTTCAGAGACAAAATCTCACCCCTAGTGAAGTTATAAACTAGTAGTAATAATAAATCACATTATGTAAGGGTCAAAGATAGGAAGACTTGACCCTTACATAATGTGATGTATTCATTGCTACTAGTTTTCATTACTAGGGGAAAAGATCTCCAACTATTTATCTACATGAGTGGAATCATAAAGAAGCTAAATTTATAAACCCATCATGGCTATAATGATTCCATATTTAGCGTTATGTATTTAAAATCTGTAAAATACAAGATTCTTAAGAGGAAATGAAGAACAGAGAATTCAAGCACTATTCATTTGAATTCTCATTATTTGGAAGTATTTTTAGGGAATTAGAGAACAGAAGACGCTTACTATAAATTTCTCTTATAGTTTCCAAATCTGAATTCAGAGAAAAGGGCTTGAGAAGCAAGTATTCCTCAATTTTATAAAATATTAAACTCTGGAAAATAATAGCAAATCTATCAATATGAATCTGTAAAATTATTCATTTATTCATTCTTTGGTATATGTGTATATATATGTAAATGTGACTAAATGTATACTAAACTTTTTCTATGTGACCTATTTTGACACATTATTTATAAAATCACAAACCTAGGGTTTGTGATTATTAAGCAAATTATGTCAAAATTTGTATTTAGGATAAAGTTCTTTAAAAAATCAAACTTTATAAGGCATTAAAAATAAATTTTAGATGTTTAAAGTGGTTGAGAAAAGTGAAATTATAAGCTGCAAAATATATACATGTTTAGTTCATTGATCTTGCAAAGAAAATAAACTTTATAAGGATGTAAACAATAAGAAAAATCATGAAGCCAAAGGCTGATAAATTTGACTAGATTAAATTTAAAACCTTGATACATTAATAATATTGATTTCACATATAAAATACAAATTGATATATCTTCTTTGTGAAATATTGTATACACCAATAAGAAAAGCACTAAAACTGAAAAAGTGAAGAGAACAATTTATAGAAGATTAAATACAAGTTGATAATAAGCACAAATTTTAAAACTAAAAATTTGTTAAGTTACCACATATGCAAATTTAAATGAAAGGATACTATTTTACTTGTTTAACAGAAAAAAGAGCCAAAAATCTCACCAATTTAGAAAAGAATAAGAAGAATACAATGTATACAACTATTGTTCTTGTGGTAAACTGGTTTCAGTTTCTGAGAAAAGTATTTAACAACATGGATTGAGCCTTAAAATACCTGTATTGTTTTGCCTAGAATCTTCGCCTAAGGCAATATGTCCCAGAGTACTAATCACAAAGGCATACAAAATACACCTACAAGGAAATTAAGAAGAAAATCCTGAACAATACAAAAATTATCAATAAGTACAATCACATGATGGAATATTATACTGCCATTAAAATAGGTTTTCAAATAACATTTATTTTAAAAGAAATATTTGGATAATTTTTATAAATTTAAAAGAAGAGAAAGTGAATAGAAGATAATGGGATCGTATTTTTACAGTGCAAATCTGGGAGATATTTGAGAGACTGAGTCAAAATATAGCAGGGTTTTAAGACTGCATTCTCCATTCGGTCTATGACACAGAAGGAGTTATGAAGTGCATGAGGGCTTTGATGAGCTAAGTTCAGCTGTGGAATTTATATAACTTTGGATATGGGAGGAGGTGAAAAGAAACAACCTCTGGCAGGCTTTGGGGATAATCACTTAGCAAAGTTTAGTTAAATATGGTAATATCTTTGAAATCAGTGTTTTGTTTTGCTTTGCTTTTTATACACACTAGTTTTATACACAAGACTATCTCACAAAGGGAAAATGTAGTAAAGATAGGAGTAGAACAGAAAATTTTAGAAGCTGGCTAAGGATTTAATTTCAAAATATCATAGACAAGATGCAAGTGGAAGAAGCTGAAGTAGATGCAGGGACTCAACCTAGGCCATAGTCTGCTCAAAGGGAGGCTCCAAGTCTCAATAGGAAATGTGAAAGTCTTGTGTCATTGAAATCAAAGCCTGCAGGAGTTAAATAGCAATCAGATGTAGGATCTTCAGTAACTACCAGTTTAAGAGCCCTATGGATAATGGTTTATTATGGTACCCTTATGATTATTATTATTATTTAAGGTAAATGTCTATACCTGGCACACAGTAGAAATGCAGATGATTGGAAGGAACTGCTGAACGGACAATCAGAAAACGAACAGATATGTTTATGTTGTCAATCAAATTATCAGCCTAATGCTTTGCTAAATGCTTTCATTAAGGCTTCATGACAAACAGTATTCATTTAAAGAATTCATGCTGTGTCCAACTTCTCAGAGGAAATTTACATACTTAAATACATTTATCCAGTTAACAGAAAAATTCAAAACATTGAATAAAAAATAAAATAAAACCCGATTCTTTTATAAAACCAATAAAATAAATGAAAAGAGAGGGCAGAGATTTCCAGTATGAGGACAATTTTACAAATGCTACAGATATTAGAAAGATGAAAAGGGAATGTCATAAACCACTTTATGCTAATTAATTCAAAAACTTAGTTGGAAAGAACAGATTCCAACCCTCATGCAAGAATAATTCGATAGGAACATTTAATAATTCTGCAAATCCATTAAGGGAGATATAATACCAATTTCACACAAACTCTTCCAGAAAATAAAGAGAAGTTCATATATCCTAACTCATTTTATGAGAACAGTGTTACCCTGTTACCAATATCAAAGTCACTACAGAGAAAAATAACTGCAGACTGCATCCTTCGTGAATATAGTTAGTATTCTTTAAAAACAGCACTTAAAATAAAAATATATGTAAAGAGTATAATGCATCATGACTAAGAGGAGTTTATTATAGGAATGCAAAGTTGGTTTAACATTAAAAAATTAATTGATGTGATTTCCTTTAGCCACAGACTAAAGCACAGAATCCACACAATCATCTCAATATATGCAGAAAAAGCAGTTGTCAGAATTCAGAATCCTTTCATTATAAAAACTCTCAATAAAGAAAGAATGAGAAGGAACTTCCTCAATGAAATAAAGAGGATCTATGTAAAACTATAACTAACATCGTATGTATTCGATGTTGAAAGTCTGAATGTTATCCTATAAGACTGGGAACAAAGGAAAGATATTCACTTTAATAATTCTATTCAATTTTGTACTAGGTTCCAGTTGATACAATAAGATGAGAAAAAAAAAGTTTCCTAGATTGATAAGCAAGAAATAAAACTTTATTATGACATGACATGATAACCTATGAAGAAAATCTTAAAAAGAATCTGCAAAACCATCTCCTAGATTAATATGTAAGTTTAACAATTTGTGGTTCATTTTTAAGAATGTTGGTGGGAGTAATGTAAAATAGCTTGCATATGTCCATTAGGTAATAAAAAATGTTGAAATCTACAATAGTATTTTTTGCTTATTGTTCCAAAGTAAGAGAGATTTGTTATATATTCCCTAGATAATTTATTCTTATAGTCACATCAATTTTTGCTTTGTACATTTTAAGGCTATAATATTTTATTCATGAAAATCTAGAATTGTTATATCCTCGTACTGAATTAAAATTGTAACATCTTAAATTTAGCCTATTTAATTCTCTTAATACTTTGTTGTATATTTTGTCTGATATTAATATAGCCTCATCAACTTTTACATCCAATTCTTTTTAGTCTTGCTAATTTTGACATTTCTATTTCTTTACATTTTGTGGCTTAATAGTTGATCTCTTCTAAGAAGATTAAGTCCACTGAAATTTATTTCATTGCAGTTGTGGGTATACAATACACACATATTTCTAGTGATTTATTTTCTTCTATCTAGTCAGTTTTTTATTTTCCCCTCAGGCAGTGGCACTATAAAATAACATTTTATAGTTATTTTCTAGTGGGCTCTGATAAAATAACATTTGTGCCCTTACTACTATTGGGATGTCATGGTTTCATGGTTTCTAGGCCAGTGCAAAGTGCTAAGAGAGATACATTTAAAAATCCTGATATTGCCAATTCAAGTTAAACCTTATACATCCTTTCTTAACTTTTGATTTTATACTTCATTTCTATTCTTATACTGAAAATTTGATTCCTGGTAAAATTAACATACTGTCTAATTTTCTACGTCCTTCAACATGTATTTTTATTTCCTGGTTAAACTCTGTCTGCAAAACAGATAATGGTTTTAAGATGAAAAATGATGATGTTACTACTAACAAAAATAAAATTACTGATTGCTGCTTAAGTTTTTTTAGTTATTTTGGCCTCAAACTATATTTCACCTAGAATGTAAAGTTCCAAGTTTTGTTTTCAAAAGTAACCTGAAATATTTTATTTGCAAGTTTTGTTTCTAGTCTGAAATACTGTTACATTTGATATACAATTGCTTATATTTGTTTTCAGTTTTAGGATTTGCATTTACTTCTCTGTTTTACATTTTATTTTCTGAATATGAACAACATTTGTAGGGTTTAAAAGGCAAAATTATTCTCTCCTTCCCTTAGTGGGCCAAAGCTCCAGTGCACAGGCTTCCCTTAACTCTCAGGATGAGAAGTGGCTCAGATGTGCCTGCTTTCCTGTTCCCAATATTCTCACTTTTCGATATGAACAGAATTCCTTTAAAAAATTCTTTTTTTAAAATTATTATTATTATACTTTAAGTTCTAGGGTACATGTGCATAACATGCAGGTTTGTTACATATGTATACTTGTGCCATGTTGCTGTGCTGCACCCATCAACTCGTCAGCACCCAACAACTCGTCATTTACATCAGGTATAACTCCCAGTGCAATCCCTCCCCCCTTCCCCCTCCCCATGATAGGCCCCTGTGTGTGATGTTCCCCTTCCTGAGTCCAAGTGATCTCATTGTTCAGTTCCCACCTATGAGTGAGAACATGCGGTGTTTGGTTTTCTGTTCTTGTGATAGTTTGCTAAGAATGATGGTTTCCAGCTGCATCCATGTCCCTACAAAGGACACAAACTCATCCACTTTTATGGCTGCATAGTATTCCATGGTGTATATGTGCCACATTTTCTTAATCCAGTCTGTCACTGATGGACATTTGGGTTGATTCCAAGTCTTTGCTATTGTGAATAGTGCCACAACGAACATACGTGTGCATGTGTCTTTATAGCAACATGATTTATAATCCTTTGGGTATATACCCAGTAATGGGATCGCTGGGTCATATGGTACATCTAGTTCTAGATCCTTGAGGAATCGCCATACTGTTTTCCATAATGGTTGAACTAGTTTACAATCCCACCAACAGTGTAAAAGTGTTCCTATTTCTCCACATCCTCTCCAGCACCTGTTGTTTCCTGACTTTTTAATGATCGCCATTCTAACTGGTGTGAGATGGTATCTCATTGTGGTTTTGATTTGCATTTCTCTGATGGCCAGTGATGATGAGCATTTTTTCATGTGTCTGTTGGCTGTATGAATGTCTTCTTTTGAGAAATGTCTGTTCATATCCTTTGCCCACTTTTTGATGGGGTTGTTTGTTTTTTTCTTGTAAATTTGTTTGAGTTCTTTGTAGGTTCTGGATATTAGTCCTTTGTCAGATGAGTAGATTGCAAAAATTTTCTCCCATTCTGTAGGTTGCCTGTTCACTCTGATGGTAGTTTCTTTTGCTGTGCAGAAGCTTTTTAGTTTAATTAGATCCCATTTGTCAATTTTGGCTTTTGCTGCCGTTGCTTTTGGTGTTTTAGACATGAAGTCTTTGCCCATGCCTATGTCCTGAATGGTACTACCTAGGTTTTCCTCTAGGATTTTTATGGTATTAGGTCTAACATTTAAGTCTCTAATCCATCTTGAATTAATTTTTGTATAAGGAGTAAGGAAAGGATCCAGTTTCAGCTTTCTACTTATGGCTAGCCAATTTTCCCAGCACCATTTATTAAATAGGATATAACATCAGCACCATGTCATATTTATCTCAATCTCAAATCTAGAACAAACATTATACTGCTTAGTTTTTTGGTAAATAGTTATTAAATGAAGAAGTAAATTGATCCATCTCTAATTCCATATTTTTTAATTAACAAAGACCAATATTTCTCAACAGTAATGCTATCGACATTTAAGCCAATTAATTCTTTGTCATAGGGGCCTATCTTTTGCACTACGGGATACTTAGCATCATTTCTGGTCTTTGATTGCTAGGTGTCCATAGCAACCCTCCCCCTCACCCCGTAATCATGGTATTCAAAAGTGTTTCCAGACATTGTTAAATATTCCCTGGCAGGCAGGGCGGCAATGGGATGTGGTGGATTTGGAACCGTCATGTTTGACAATATGAGAAGACATTTTGCTCTGTTGATAAAAATGATATTCTTATACTTTGAATATCAGATTTTTAGCCAACATGGTTGACATTTGTGGTGAAAATGAAATTACTTGCAATTATTTCTTGCCTTGATTGACTTGCTCCTTAACACTGTTTTGAGGAGCAGCTATGCCAGAGAAAGGTATCCCTCTAAATCCCTTGAGAGTGATAAAAACAGGCCAGTGGACATTAGGAGTGTGTGTGTGTGTGTGTGTGTGCATGCCTGTGCGTGCGTGTACGTGTATGCATGTGAAATATACTTTCCTCTGTGTGGCTGTAACAAAGCCAATTAATGTAGGAAGCTTTCCTACCCAGATTATGTTCTGTCTTTCTATGCTCTTCTTTCTCTGTCACTGTCACCCAGTCTCCTACCTGATCTGTCCCAGCACAAGTTGACCATTGCACTAGTGCACATAAGAAATTTAGTTTCGGTCTTGGATAAAGCAGTTGGGCCAGTCATGTGGCATGGATTTATGAGTACTGGTGACAAAGGAAATTAAAACTCTTGCTGTGAAAGGCAGATGAACTCTATTGGTGAGATTTATGTGGTTAGTAATGCAGCTTTTATTTGTTCTGCCAAAATATTCACTGTTTTTCTCCACTCCATGTATCACTCTGTTTACACTGACAGATATTTTTAAACCCATTAATTATTTAAGGACAAGAGAAGCATTATTAAGGATATGTCAAAATGAAGGCTTTTGGAGAAGATACTTCATTCGGAGAAGAGCTGAGGAAAAAAATGTATGCAGACAAGAACACCTGCCTCTTATTAGACTGATTAGCAAAGCACTATCCTTGTTTCAACCAACAAACATCTGTTGAGAGTAAATTTTGTGCTTAGGAAGACCAGTGAGACAGAGGGCATGCCTCTCCAGTAGCTTATCATTAGGATGGCCAAAGTGGGGCATTTTTGAGAGTGAAAAGGATGCTATTAATAAATGTACTGGATAAGAGGCATGACAAAGACCCAGTTGGCTCCAAACCAAGATGAATTAGCTTCAAATTGTATCATACTAGTTAGGGAGTTAAGATACCTGATTAGCTAGATTTTTATGATCTTCTACTTAGATGTATTGCAGATGAAACACCGAATTATTGAAGAAGGCTAGAAGAGTGCTGAATTGTTGTATGCTGGGCGCAAGAGGTGGAAGGAGATAAAATTTGTAAAACACTCTCAAAAGACCAACTGACATTGGTTGAGCACCAAACGTGTTATCCGTGCAAAACAAAGCATGTTCTCACATTGTCTTCTAGAATGTCATAACTTTCTAAGGGAAGTAATTTTATACAAATCACATTCTGTAACTTAGTGATGCATTGATGGTATTGTCATTTAAAGCTAGATCCATTCATTTCAAAGCTAATTATTGAGTAACTGCCAGGCACCATCAGCTCAGGACTCAAAGAAAGTGCCTCTCTTCAGGAAGTTTACCATCTGTAGGAGATGCTTGCAGTACAGTGAGTGTTTCCTTCAAGGGATATTTTAGAATCTGTTTTACCAAAGGGAGTGATTATTATATGCATTGGATTTGAAAGACCTAAAGAAAGTGAACATTTTAACTGCTTTCTGAAATTTGTACTTTTTTCCCACAAGCTAGGAATCCAGAAGTATTTGTAGCTGCTATTTAATGGCATTTCTTGGTACATATATATGTGTTTGATAAGTACATATGGCATCGTACCTATGTTATCTCATTTATTCCTCAAAATATCATTTAAAGCATGTGTTGTTATCTCATTTTACAGATGATAATACCAGGAGTTTAAATGGCAGTGGGAATTTTAAATCACAGAATGAAGTAGAGCTGGAACTATCCACTGGACTTACGTAAAACACTTCTCTCAAATTCACTCTGACACCATTTTCAGCTCTATAATGGACAATGGACGACAGACTAAGGGTGGCTTCATGGCAGTGGCAGAGGAGGCTTTAGGGCAGGTCAGCAATGCTAATCTCAACATCAGTACAAATGCTCTGTCAGAGTGCAGGTGGTAGTCCCATTGTTTACATATTCTATTCTATTAAATATAGTAAATTATGTTTATTTTAAAAACAAAGACCTTAAAGTTTTTTTGTTGGTAGTTTTCGTAAGTTTTTTCGTTGGACAAACAAAATAGAGAGAGCAGATTTAATCCACTGTTTTCTTGTCCATTGTTTGCAACATGAGGTAGAAAAAGAGCCTGCATAATTCTCAGTTTATTTTGAGCATCAAGAGACTGTATTCTTCCATATTCTCTCACTTTCAGCAATATTTATGATGCTATAATGTCTTAAAATTAAAAGAATAGGAAAATGCTGTGTGGTCTTTATTTCTAACACCAACACTGTAAATGAGACTGTGATCTAGGCATATGATAATGACAATACAGGGATTCGATAGGAAAGGGAAGGAATTTGAGAAATGATTTAACCAATATGCTTTGGGTGGCCTAATGAAGACTGAAAATGACTTTGTGGCCTAGGCAGAAAGCGAAATGGCAGAGGAAAGAAACAAGAGGGCAACTACAAGGAGGAGTCATCAAGTTCTTCTCCTTATAAAGAAGTTTGGTGGCATCAGCACCTTGAGTAGAGGAATGGAAAGAATAAAAATCTATCCTACCTTTCCTGCCTATGCTGTGCCACTGAGTAACCAAATAGCAGATAAAGGCAGGTTTCTCTTTTTACTTTCTCTAGTGAATGCACGAAGGTCTAATGCCATAGTTAGTGGAACTACATATTGCTCATCAATGGCTGCTAATATCATTGAACAAGATGCAACAATTATATTTTTTTCCCAGTGCAATAACACACCACTACCTGCTCCTGTGCTGAAAGTCTGGTAAATAAGATCTGGTAAAAGCTGTGCAAGGACTGGGGAGGTAGAGTGGGAATCAAGGTCACCTGTCTGGCTGTTGCAGCGCTGTTCCCGGATCCTGTTCTCCTGATTTTAAACACAGTTGACTTTCCTCCCCCAGGCTTTTCTACTTCTTGGTTATTGTACCTCCCCTTTGCTCTGGAGTCCCAGTGATGATGGCAAATGTTCTATAAAATCAGTGGACCAGAGTAACAGTAATGTGGTCATATACAGGAGAAAAGAGGGCTAATCTTTTTCCCCAGCCATATCCTTCCAACCTGTATAACCTACTGAGGTTGAAATGGGCTCTCTGTATCCTCTACCCTTGACAGTCTCTTTGTGTTAACTAGCTTAGGTTCTATGTTTCTAAGATAAGTTGAGGCATCTATGGTTTCTTCTCCTATTGAACCCCTGTGATTTATTTTACTGAAAACTCTGAACTCTAGAAAGAAGCCAAAGGATGTTAGTGTCCCCATTGCTGAGGAATAGGCCATTTTCTCGAAAGTCTCTGACTAGATAAGTGTCATTACATTTAGAAGAAAATTTATTTCTCAGAGCAGACGAATGCCATGGCCAAGAGCTATTTCTTGGCTGGAGCTTCTGGGCAGATGGAGCAGGCAAAGACATGGGGAAGACTGAGCTACTTGGCATCCTCTAGTCCAACTCTTATGACTTTTTTATTTGTTCAGGGAATATCCTCTTACGTTCACACTTGGGTTTGAATGGTTGGAGTTGACTAAAATATAAATTAACAAGCTCTCCTGGTATAACAGATGAATCTATGTAAACTAGCTGTTAGTAGGTTCTTCCTAAAGGGAATGTTATGTCATGGTTGACAGCATATGCTTTGGTAAAAACTGTGCTTAAATCTTAGATCCATAATTTTATAGCTATGTAATCTTAAAATAAGGTACCAATCCTGCTTATGCCTCAATTTTCTTGCATATAAAATAAAGATGATAATAACATTTATTTCATGGAGCTTCATCAGACTTTTATGAGAATTAAATTAGTGAAAAAATATGAAGCCTTAGAACACAATTTAGTATCCAATAAGCAGTAAATCAATGTTAGTGATTATTAGATACCTAATTGTGTTGAACCTGCTCAAATCATCTGTTGCTGAGAAGCCTCTCTTGATAACTTTGTTGCACAACCATTACTCTTCTCTGGTGCCATAGAAAGGTGAGAACATTAGAAGATGACAATCCTGGCTTTAAATACATATAGTAACATTTACAAACCAAGTAACTTGGGTAAGATATGTATTAATAAGTCCTTTAAACATTTTTTTCTATGACCTGTTAAGTTGCTCTGATAATTAAATAAGATAATGGAGATAGTGTTTAGTAGAATCCGGGAGACTAGATTTCAGTAAAAATGAATAGCCTTCTCTACTGGAGGATTTACAATCTGCCTTTTTACTTCTGAGGTATTGACCTTACTTCTAGGGATTTGCACTGCTGTCCAACGTGATCATTCTACATTCAAATGCTTGATTTTATCTTCTCGATTCCTTATGGGTATCTGATATATAGACCAGAAATCCTGTTGCTTTGAGTAACTTACAGGGACTGCCAAAGGGTAAGAAACTGATTTCCTTAAAGCATTCACCATTCAACACATATTTATTGAATGACAACTATGTGTCAGTACATAGTTGTGAAAGAGAGAGATGTGGTCTGTCAATCCAGACAGTTTCTGTTCTAATGGGGCTTGCAGTCTTATGAAGAAAATACATGGAATTCATAATTACACAAATGGTCATTAAATCAGTGCAATGGGAGTTACTATTTTTGGATTTTACTCCAGAAATACTTTTGATAGAATATTCAACCTTAAATTCTTAAAAACATATGGATTTTATTGTTTACTGTTTCTAGAATTATTAATTAGAAGATGTTATTGGAAGACAGGGTATTGTCTCACTTAAGAAATTAGCTGTTTGATGAAGTAACAGAATTGCCATCTCTGGAAGGGTTCACGATGGTCTCATGGAATGTTACTACTTCTTTGGATTTTGTAAACCACATAGTATGCATTTGTAGTACATCAAGAGTCTTGCTATAAACTGAATGTTTATGTCTACTCAAAATTCTTATGTTGAAGTCTAATCCTCAATGTGGAGATATTTGAAGATAGGGCCTTTTTGGAGGTGACTAGGTCATGAGGAAGTGGCCCTTGTGAATGAGATTAATAACCTTATAGAAGAGAGACTGCAAATAGCTTCCTCACCCCTTCTACCATGTGAAGGCACAGCCAAAAAATGGCCATCTGTGAATAAGGAAGTTGACCCATACAAGGCAATGAATGTGCCAGCTCATTGATCTTGGACTTCCCAGTCTCTAGAACTGTGAGAAATAAATTCTTGTTGTTTATAAGCCACCTAGTCTATGACATCCTGTTATAGCAGCCTGAAGGAACTAAAAAAAAAAAAAAAAATTCCTAAACTGAACAACATCTCCAGAATACTAATTCTCTAGACTAAGGAAATATATGCATTTGGCTGATACACTGAACAGTGACAGTAGGTTGACAGACTTGATTTTGGCAACTGAATCCATTGATTGTCTGGCTCACACTACAGGTGAACACTGCAGGTAAATGAGGGTCCTATGACCTAGGATAAAAAACCTGCAGGTGTCTTTACACCAACAATGAGGGCAAAAAAAGATTGAAAACCAAAAGAGTTTTATGCCAAAATTGAATTTTGTCAAAAGTTTGAAGTAATTTCATTGTAAAAATATATTTTGACAAAACTTGTAAGACTCTGGTTCCTTCTCAGAATAAAGTTCATATTGGTTAATATTGCGCCTATTGTGACAGAATGAGGTTAAGCGAATTTCCACTGAATCTAAGGAAAGGATGTGTGTCAGACATTGTGAGACCACACTGGGTAACTGAGTGGGGCTAAAGGAACCTTATCTATATTTTAGGGGGATGCGGCCCGTAAAAGCTTGCGAATTAAAAGGAGACATGATCTGGCTGAGCAGGGTGGCTCACGCCTATAATCCCAGCACTTTGGGAGGCCGAGGCAGGCGGATCACGAGGTCAGGAGATCGAGACCATCCTGGCTAACACGGTGAAACCCCGCCTCTACTAAAAATACAAAACATTAGCCAGGCGAGGTGGCGGCGCCTGTAGTCCCAGCTTCTCGGGAGGCTGAGGCAAGAGAATGGCGTGAACTCGGGAGGTGGAGCTTGCAGTGAGCCGAGATTGCGCCACTGCATTCCAACCTGGGTGACAGAGCAAGACTCCATCTCAAAAAAGAAAAAAAAGAAAAAGAAAAAAAAAAAAAAGAGACACATAATCCTGTGGAACAAGGAAATTGAGTAAGTGAAAGTGAAGGAGGGTTCTCCCTTCCTTCCATGCCTGCTTCTCTCTGCATTTCTGCTGACTAACTTTCCTACGGCTCAGTGAAGGTGGCCGGCAACACCTGTCCTGCAGCTTTGGGATTCTACAGCTTTTAAGTTCCAGAAATCCCTAGCCACAATTCCAAATGCTTAAAAAGTGACTGAGATCTCTCTAGGTAGTGTTAGGTGTCCATCCTCAGCCTAGTTAATCTTGGCCACAAGAATGGGATCTTCTGTGTGACTTGACAGTAGGGAGCCCACTTGCATAAACGGGGTAGATGGTTCTAAGGAAAATAGAATGTCTTTGACCCACAGCCTGGGAGGACACCTGAAAAGGTGTCTACTGCTTTATCCATTTTAAGAATAATTGCACTAAGAGAGTAGATTTTAAGTGTTTTCACCACAAGAAATGATTAAGTATGTGAGATGAGGCATAGTTAATTAGCTCTATATTTCCATTCCATGTATATATATTTTATAGTGTGATGTTGTATACAATAAACATCCACAATTTTTATGTGTCAAATGAAAAGAAAAACAAGTAAATAAATAAGGATTGAGAGGATAAATTTTTATTCTAAGTAAAAAATACGCATTGCAAATAAGTCTTGCTCAGCACCACAGATAAGCAAAACAAAAGATAATGAAAATTAATCTTTATTTTGCCTGAGCATAAAATATAATTAAACAACTCCTCAAATTAATAATAAGCGTAATTTGTCTTCATTGAACACCCATCTGCATGCCTTCCAGCATTCTTATGATTAAAGATGAAGTCAACCTGAATTGCCACAAAGAATGTTGTGAGGTAGGAATTATCCTTTGGGGAGACTTTCAGGCAAAGGTGACTAAATCACTCCGCTAAGGGATCACCTCTGATACCTGAGGCACGCTCAGAGCCCCAGAGTTCCCAAAGAATGGGGAGCCAGGCATAGAACCAAGTTAATAAGGAACAAAGTCACTTCTTATTCATCAGAACTTAGCTGAGTGGCACAATCTCACTCAACCCGTCCCAGTGCCGTAAGCTCCACATTCCTGTTAACTCTCCTCTGATTTCAATTTGCTTTATCTACCTTTTAATGCTTCTAAAATCTCTGCGGCCAGTCTTCACCCATATAGGCCTTAACATGTTTTGGCAGTTACTGAAAAAGTAATTTTTATAAATAATTAGAAGTAATTTATAAATAATAATTTTTATAAATATAAGTAATTTTTATAAATAATTTTATAAATAATGTTTTTAGTGAACAAACATTCTAAAATACATTCATTTTGGGGTTGTCTCTGGAATAAGTAAATGGAAAATACATAGTTTCTGCCTAGTAGAGGTTCTCCTGGACTTGGTTCTGATCATCCTTATACTAATTTTTATAATTATGATCATTACTGATTCCTTACTAAGGAAGAAGTTTTGGAAGCTATTGGTGAAGGTTCAGCCAGATTGGGTGCTGCATTGGTTTGATCAGATTTATTTTGGGTACAGATCAATAGTTCTTAAAATTTCAGTATAACTCTTGTAGCTTCTCCAGTGTCTTAGAGTTGTGTGTTTGGTTTGGGTTGATACTAGAATATGGAGTTCTGCTTTCACCAAATACTAGATATATTCATTTTACTTACTCTCACCAATCTGCCATTCTTGACAAGGACTCCTCAGGCACAATCAGGTATAAAATAGAGAACAAAGGCCTGTGTGATATTTTGTGATTCCTGTTTTCTAAGATTAAGATACAAATTCACAGGAAATGAGAGACATTTATTTGAACTTTTGACTAATTTCGAAAGTAGAGGAAATCAGGCCAGGCATCCCTCAGCCTTTTGCCTCCTACCCTGCTAAACTCATCGGCACGTGCACACAGCCATCCTTCTCTTTCTCCTCCCTCGTGTGAAGAATCCCTCTCTGTGCTCTGGAATGTGCTTCTGCACTTGATCCAAGTAAATATACAAATTTCCATCTGATTAAATACACAAATATTATAATACACACCGCTGATAACATACACACATCTCTTCTATTTAAAAAAAAAAAAAATCCAAGTTCCCCAAGCTCTCCTGCAACTTAGCACCTGCATGAGGCACAGCTCCATCTCTCCTCTTCTCTCACTGTCACCCCCTCTCTTCCTGTCCACTCTTTAGTTAACTTTAATGCAGTTTTCAAGTCCTCCCAGCCTGATTATAATTGCTCATGCTAAGGTCAGCAGTAACCTCAGAAATGCCTGAAGACTTTTCTTTCTCCTTCTTGTCCTTGCTGCTGTCCTTGATACTTTTTACCACACTTGTAGTTTCAAACCTGGCTTCTTCCTTGACAGACTGTCAACACCCATTTCAGGTTCTTCCTGCTGTTGGTCTCACAGGGATGTTCTGTGTGACTTCCTCCTCACCTGGCATTCTTGCTACTCCTATCACCTGATGTCTCCAAACCTCTTTCTCCAGCCCCATCTAAGCACCAGCCACATGGCCACCTCTGTACTGAACATCTGGTGTTCCAACCTGGATACCCCATGGGCATCTCAAATCAACATGTCTGGCCTAGACTCATCCATCTCCATGTTGCCCTGCATAGACCTGCTTCGCCTCCTGCACTCCATAGCTCAGCAAATAACAGATAGCAGCCTGTATCCAGCCGCCCAGTCCAAAACATCAGTCACCCATAACCTCTTCAAGCTCACCTCAAACATCCAGTCAGACACCAAATTTTACCTTCAAATGCCCCTGTGATTTATTTTAGCTATCAGAACTCTCTTGCCTGGATTATAGAAACAACACTTGGAAGTCTCATTTCACTGATTCCAGCTTTTGCCCTTGTATCCGTCCAACTGCACTGAAGCCAAGGTAATCTTTCTGAAACACAAATGTGGTAATACCAATTTCCTGCTTAAAATTCTTGAGAAGCTCTCAGGCATGCAGAGTTAAGTCCATGCTCCCTAGCATAGCATGCACAGCCTTAATCTGTCATTTTCCAACCACATTTCCTGCCAGTCCCTCCACACTCAGCTGTATGCTCTGTGGTTTGCAAGAGGGCAGATGTTGTTATTATTATTATTATTATTAATATTTACTTATCTCCATCTCACCAGTCCATAATAGTTCTATTTTCCTCTTACAGATTTGCCAGAAGTTATGTAGCAACCTCAATCCCCTGTAATATAAACAGTCTACAATTTGCTTCGGTATGAAAATATCTCTGTTTTTCATGTCTTTGGTTATTTCCACTTCTCTAGTCTCCACTGCTCTGAAGGGGGTTCAGAGCCTGGAGTACCGCCAGTGATGAGACCAGAGAGTTTGCGACCTGGTAGATACCTAGCAGTTGTCATCCATTTCTTCTTTTGTCTGCTCCTGTTTTATAGTTTCTGCAGGATTGGAAGACTGGTTTCTGGGCACCTGGTGATTGGTCAGTCCAAGTCCAAAGTGGTTACTCTTCATGAATTTGCACAAGTAAATATCAACATTTCAGGCCAATGTTACTTTGTGAATGCCAATCCCTGGGCATACATTTTTTTCCCAGCCCCTGTGTTCTTCCCTACCACCACCCCGACTCAGCACCGGGTGAAATCTCACTCTGGCTTCCAGGTCCAGCTCATGTACCTCCTCCTCTGTGCATCCTTCCTTCACACTCACCCTTCTCCAGTGCAGTTTATTATGTCCTCTGCAGCGTACACAGAACCTCAAACATCCCTCTAACATTGTGGTTACCCTGCTGTGTGCTGAAAGCCACTCTGGTATCTACTTGTTTCTCTCTCTTGCACTTGATGAAATATTCACAGGTGGTCACAGTCTCGGTCACCACTGTTTTCAGTATTAAGCCTGGTGTTGAACAATTGCTCAGTAACTGTCCGTCAAATGAACAGTGGATACCTACTTGGGAAAACATAATAAAATGTATTTGTCCTATCACCTAACTTTATTTACAAAGGAATTTTAAATAGAATCATAAAGCATCAGAATAGGAAAGAAACCAAGAAGTCGCCAGAGGAAGTGGTGGTAACTGTCTCCCAGTGAAAATCCCCAAATAGGTTTATGTGGGCAAATGAGAAGGAACCTTGGAAAGATTCCACTGGAAGGCATTTTGATCTCCCAGAGTGGGCTGGCCCCTGTAATGCAAACGCAGATCTGATCATGACCTCTGAGCTGAGAAGACTTGCTCTTTTTGAAGCTCCTCCTGCTAGGATTCCTTGGGCCCTTCAAGGGGCACTCCCAGGCTAGGGTAACAGAGGTTTCTCCCCTACAGAAGTGTGGAATATCATGGAATGCTATAAAGTGACTCAGTTCCCTCCACATTCCTTCACTTCCCGCTCACCTTTCCATCCACTCTGCCCCCATTGACTGATTTCCTCTGGTTCCGAGGCAGTCTCTCCTCCAGATTCAAGGCCAGTCTCTGGCCCTGCACAACCATCATTCTCCATGCTGCAGGAGCACCCTCCCCTCCCAGGCCCTGCGTGTAGTGGCTGATCACGCCATGCTTAGCTGTGCCTAGCACAATGCTGATGCAAGGACACATCCCTCTTCACTCTCTGGCAACCCCCTGGACGCATCTGCCCTTTCAGGATTTTGTTTCTGACAGTCTACCTCCAGCTGGCTTCTTTTCACTAGTTTCAGCAGATTTGGGCTGGATCCAGGTTTAGGACTCCGGAGAAGTCTCATTCCCCCTTCCTTCCCCATGGGAAGGCTGTTTCTTACTTCCTACTGAAGACGAGATGTCTCTTCTAGATTTTATAGCTCAAGTGTCAAATAAGGTGGGGTTTAGGCCTTAGGATCAGCATGAAGAGATTTGACTGCGCTCCTTCCTCTCATTCAAGGCTGTGCAGGTGTCCCTAAGAGCTTGCACCAGCTCCACCCCATCTCAGAATTCCCTTCTGATTCTCTGTTCAACTTTTTCCAATGAATGTGCTTAGGTTGTGAATATCACTGTGGGGCTTAAAGCAGTTAAATTCTTCAAAAGAGCTTTTGACTTTTAGCTTCTGGGTCCTCAAAAGTCCCCCAATCCCACCAGCTCCAGGCCCCTACACACAGTTGTTACCCCATTTATACACTGCTATCTGAAACACAGCAGAAATTGCATTCATCCCTCAGAGAGTGTGCATATTTTGAGAAAATTGCTCAGCATTTAAATGTCAAGATAATCTAGACCACACAGCCGCAAATAAGTACATAAAGGATAGAGAGGAGGCATCTCCACTGCCCAGGCTGCCAGGGCCCTTCACAGGGCCAGGGAGTCCAGCCCACACCTTTCTCCGGTAAAGAGGAAAGAAACAGTAGCAATGGACCACGTCTCTGCCCCACAGGGAAGCTCCCCCTGACCTCTCCTGAGGTCTCATCTGAGGCCCATAAGCACTTAGACCAGATGGATATCTCACCCTCATAAAGCCCTCCATGGCAATCAGTTTTATTTAGAAAATTATTCTACATCTCCCCTCTGCTAAGACTTGAAAAAAAAAGGGAAAATTCTTAAGGAAATATTGCGATGCTCTTTGAGTCCTGACGAAGCAGCCATACTCATTCACTTCTTCCTTGTGGGAGGTGGTGAAACACCACACAGCTGTTCAAAGCCTATTTTGGAAGTGGATGCTAGAGAGCAGCAGCCCCTGGGCACTCCCTCCTCTGAAGGCCTTCACTGGGTTTCAAACGAACTGGAGGACTTGATTCAAGCAGGAGATATTTTCCTGGTTTGTTTTTTAGTTGCACCGGCAGCAACTGGAGATGTTTAAATTGTGAGGCATCAGGAAGTGAGAGCGTGAGTACTTACACACAGACTGGGGGAAGACTCCAACCACAGGATTTGCATTTAGAGAGAGGGCTGGGACTAAGATAACTGGATTTCACAGGACCATTTCTATTTCAGAGAGGTATCCTCCTAATTAATTTCTTTACAAATAAAGAGCTGTCCTTATCCTCATTATTAAAAGCAAAGACAGAAACACACTTATGGCAGGGTGCGGTGGCTCACGTCTGTAATCCCAGCAGTTTTGGAGGACCAGGTGGGTGGATCACCTGAGGTCAGGAGTTCAAGACCAGCCTGGTCAATATGGTGAAACCCCGTCTCTACTAAAAATACAAAAAATTAGCTGGGCTTGGTGGCACACACCTGTAGTCCCAGGTACTTGGGAGGCTGAGGCAGGAGAATTGCTTTAGCCTGGGAGACGGAGGTTGCAGTGAGCCGAGGTCGCGCCACTGCACTCCAGCCTGGGCAACAGAGCAAGATTGTCTCAAAAAAAAAAGAAAAAAAAAAAAAGCAAAAAACAAAACAAAACAAAACAAAAAAACACTTATGATTTTCTTGTCATGGTAATTGATATACATTAGGTAGGTGCCAAGGTGCCAAGCTCCAGCCTGCACACAGTGGGGAGATAGCACTCCCACAAACTCGGACCAAGATCAGCTAAATAGGGTACATGTAAGTCAATGGCATCTTGGCAGCTGAGACCGTATGTGCCTGGGGCAGTCAGAGAGAGTGAGAACTGAGCCTGGTGGTAAGTTGTCTAGGAATTCAGCATTCTGTCTACATAAGGAATCCACCCTCTGTGACTTTACTGCCTCATGCATGATGTTACATCCTTTAAGGAAGCCTTTAATTCCTCTATTGTCAAAACAGTGAAGGCTCATAAAACTCTTAGAGCCCATTCAAACAGCTTCTCTTTGAGAATGCAGCTGGACACTGGTTTGGTTGATGGTGTCTTTCTTGGAGTTTTCTAATCAGACTGCAGATCTCCCCATTAGCTCATCAATGACCATGCGACAAAATCTGTAAGTCATTTCCTGGGCCTTGTCCTACTTGACCTGTCAGCAGCATTTGACCTTGCAGACCATGTGCTTTCCAGGATACCACAGTCTCCTAAGTTAATTCACCCCTTTTTATTTCATTCTTCTTCATGGAGTTCTCATTAACCTAAGCTCTAAAACATTGCAGTCTCCTGGTTCTTAGAATTCTTAAACCTCTAAGATGCTGCGTGGATTTACACTAGGGGGCACATTCACATAGCTATCTTGGTGCTATCTGGAGTTCTACAATGCCCAGTTATTCACTAAACCATTGCTGAAGCATGATCATAGACCAATCGATGCTGGTCTACCAAATGTTTGCTGCCAGCTCACAACAAGCCAAGGACAGATATTGAGAGCACTTACTTAGAAACATTTAAAGCAATGTGACAGTGTTGCTGCATCCACACTACCCTAGTTAGACTCTTCTAGTGTTCATGATCTCATCAGGTACAGACCAATTTAGGCATTGTTGAACTCGTGGAGAGACACACGTGATGTGAGCTGTGTACCAGGCATGTGAAATAGGATAGCGTGTGACATTTTAACTTAAATTAGTCAAGTGAAAGTACATAAAATCGGAATCCATGTCTTTTATTGAAAAATAATTCCAATAAAAAATAAGTAACTCAACTATAGTTAATAATATTGTATTGGATACTTGTAATTTACTGAGAGTAGATCTTAAGTCTTCTCATGCACACACAAAAAAAGATGACTGTGAGGTGATGAATGTGTTAACTGGTTAACCTGCTTGTATTAGTCATTTTACAGTGTACAGGTATATTAAATACCATGTTGTACACTTTAAATATATACAATTTTATTTGTCAATTATACTTCAATAAAGCTGAAAAAATATAATTTAAATCAACTAACATGTTATAGGATATGTCATCGAATGTGGCTGCAGCTGAAGAATTGAAGACGGATATTGAAAATATAACGTTCTTTCATTTTACATAAAAGTTAAATATGAATATCTTGAGCCTAAAGAATTTGCTTTAAAATTCTTTCTTCCATACCCATCAACCTACCTCTTCTACCATGAGTAATAGTAAAACAAAACATAGAAATAATTTAGGTACACCTTGTCCTCAATAAGTATTCTTGTCATCAATCCAACTTAGGTAAGTTAACAAGGAAAAAGCAAGTTCATTTGTCCTTTTAAAAAGTTAAATCCTGATATACAGTGAATGTTCAAAATGTGTGTAGAGATTTTGAAAATGTGAAATCACTGTCTCATTCTTAATGTTTTGCTTAGCTATAATTTCAAAAGGATAAAAAATAACAAATGCAATGCTGTCACTAATCACCTATATGCATAATTTCAATGAGTAATGTGCAGTTTTAGTAATTTTTTTCTACACTGTGCTTTTCCTGATTATATTATTGAAATATAGTTTCATGTCTGTTGAATATAGTAATACAAATTTGGGCTTGCATTTTGTATGTATTTATTTTTATTTCATTTTCTTTTCCTAGTAATTCACTTTTATTTTATTTTACAGAAGTGTCAGTCTGCAATTGACTGGAAACTAACACACACACACATACACATTTATAGACCTCAAGGCAATGCAACCCTGGAATTGTGCTAGTCCTTCTATTCTCTATGTATACTTACACTCATGATGATACCATCAAATTTCATGTCCTTAAATTCCATCAAAATGCTAATGACTTCCAAATGTGTCTCTTCAGCCCAGACTTCTCCCCTGAACTCAGCTTCACTTGTCCAGTTGCCTACTTGACATTTCCACTAGGATGAGTAACCAATCCAAAACTGAACTTCTGATCTTCCCCATTCCCACTCAAGATGCTCTCCTTGCGCAAAACTTTGTCATCTCAGTAAATGGAAAGAACATCTTTCTAGGAGCTCAAGCGAAACGCTCAGTCATAGTTGACCCTTCTCTTTTTCTCACGGTTCACATCTAGTCTATATTGAAATTATCTTGGCTCCACCTACGAAATACATCCAGAATTTAACCACTTCTCACCACCTTCATTTCCATTATGCTAATCATAGCATGTATCCCCCGTGTCTGGATTACTGCAATGATCTCCTAAACAAACTCTCTGCTTTCATTCTGTCTTCCAGTCTCTTCTCAGCTGAGCAGCTAGAATGAACATTTCAAAGCAAAAGACACAATGTCACTTCTCTGCTCAAATCATTCCATCTGACTCAGTCTAAAAGTCAATTGCAATGACCTTTCATATCATGGGTGGTCTGCTCTCTTCCTTTGTTCACTCGGACCCAACCACACTGGCTTCCTTGTTGTTCATCACGTACTTCTGCCTCGGGAGCTTTGCACTAATTGTTTCCTATTTCTTCTTCCGGGACACTCTTTTTTTTCAATTTTAATTTTTACTTTAGTTTCAGGAGGTACATATGCAGGCTTATCACAAGGTTATATTGTGCAAGTCTGCAGTTTGGGCTTCTATTGCTCTTCTTACCCAGAGAGTGAACATAGTATCAATATAAAGTTTTTCAGCCCTGCCTCCCTCCCTTCTCCCATCTTTTGGAGTCCCTCTTGTCTGTTGTTTTCATCTTTATGTCCAAGTGTACCCAAGGTTTAGCTCCTGCTTGTAAATGAGAACATGTGATATTTGGTTTCCTGTTAATTTGCTTCAGCAAATGGCCTCCAGCTGCACCCATGTTGCTGTAAAACACACGATTTCATTTCTGGTACACTGTTGACCAACAGATCCCCTTAGCTTGCTCTCCAGTCTCCTACAGGTATTTGCCTAAATGTCATCACCTCAGTGAGGCTTTTTATTTTTAGAACCTACGTAAATGCGCATCCCTCTGGTTTCACCTCTTCCCTTTTCCTGCATTATTTTTCTCCACTGAACTTAATACTCTCTAATACACTGTATAATTTACTTTTTAAAGCTTGACACTAGAATATAAGCTCCACAAGGGTAAGAATTTTATCTCTTTTGTTCATTGCTGACTTCCTAGCATCTACAACAGAGGATAAAACCCTAATAAGTACGTGTCCTCCTTATTATGAGATCTGTTATTTGACTGTGAGCCCCTAATGAGGAAATGAAATGCACTGCAACATTTTGAATGCTCTTCTTACCCCAGTGCCATGCAAAGAACAAGGATTCATGCATACTTATTAAAAAATGAATCAAGTATATCTGGGAACATTGCAAATAATAAGAATGCACCACCAGACCTCCTGGTTCCTATTATCTCATTTTGAAGATGAGACAGCTGCATAGTCAAAAGATTTCTCTGGATGTGAGAGACAAACAGTAACTTCTGTGTAGTTCTGGGAAAGAGGCATCATAGAGTATGTGTGTTTTGAGTTCCTGTCCTCAGCAAAAGAGAGAGAAAAAACATTACTCATAGAGAGGTAGGAAAAGGCTTCAATAAAGTATATTTTCCAAGAATTCGAGTGAATTCTCTTAGGCCTAATATTCCTTTCCAACTTTGAGGACTTGCCCTATTGTCATAAATCTCTACATTTTCTTTACTCTTTTTAAAAGTAACATCTAGAAGTGAAACTTCTCACTGCCATGAGATTAAAATTATATCAAACCTCAAATTATTTGCCAAAAGACAAATGAGAATTAGGCTTTGGTTTCAAGAGAAAGACCTCAGTTATTACACACATGGAGGAGATACATTTTTCTAGCCATTAAAAAATAAAATCACTGCTTCATTTTTAAGGACATATAGGACAAATTGGGGGGAATGATGGCTACATTTTGGGAATGTTAGATAAGAGGTTATAGAAGCTTGTAGGAGTTGCTTCTCTTAGATTATAAGGGAATAGTACTACCATGATAGTCATTCATACTTTAGTATAAACAAGTGCAGCCCTATTTTCTTCCTCAGGGACACTTGAACTGCCGAACTGCAGACCTAATATCTCTTTATACAAAGAACAGATTTAAGTATCAGTGGACAAGTGAGAGCAAGGATTGTTTTATTTATTAATCAACATGCTTCTACCTAGCTTCCATACTTCCCTTCAGATTTCTAAATTCCTGGCCACATTAAATGGTCTACTTTAAACAAAAACACCAATAAACACAGAATTTACTGTCAGGAGAGGTCTCTAACACTTAGGTATTTATTTTACACTCTTATTGAATAGCTTTGAAAACAGAATAGTAAGAATCTCTCATGAAGAACATTTACAATTGCTGGTGTTCTGTGCTATTCTCCTCCTGCTGAACAAGGCCAGAGCCTGAGGTATGTGATATTCTCTAGCATGAACTGGGGCCTTGAAGAATCGGAATGGTATATTTCTTGGAATTCAGAATAAAGTTATATTATTCATCCTCTCTGGCATTTATTATCCAAACAGTTGTGAAAATGCCAAACTACTGATTGCATTCACCACTTTCTTGTTTGATGTCCTGACATTTATGAAGTTACTAAGAGAGTCCATGTTTTAATTTTTATTAATTACTTATAAAAATATATTTTTTCTATGGAAAACCTGCATCCAACAGGCTCTACTTTACGAAAGGAAAAGAACATATCTCTTCTGAAAGCCTCATATTTCTCATCTATATAATGAAATTTTAAAATTACAGAACCACACTTTCTGGGCTAAAAAACAAAGCACAGATTTAGGTGACAATCCTGGATGGTAAAACAATCTTGGAATGCATTGTGGATGTGGAAATGTAGGCACGTGAGGGACAACTGGGCAGTTTATAAGTCCATGGAACAGAGTGACATAGTATTTGCAATTAGGTCTGTTCTTGAGAGTCTAAGAGTAAGAGTGCCATCCGTGTTAAGGCCCTACCAAATACAAGGATTTTTAATTTTAGATAACACTCATAAACCTGCTAGAGGTTGGGTGCAGTGGCTCAAGCTTGTAATCCCAGCATTTTGGGAGGCCGAAGAGGGCAGATCACTTGAGGTCAGGAAGTCGAGATCAGCCTGGTCA
Source organism: Macaca nemestrina (assembly GCF_043159975.1). Classification (NCBI taxonomy): domain Eukaryota; kingdom Metazoa; phylum Chordata; class Mammalia; order Primates; family Cercopithecidae; genus Macaca; species Macaca nemestrina. The sequence continues at coordinate 17,115,032 of NC_092137.1, read as the reverse complement.
ACAGAGTGAAACCCTATTTCTTCTAAAAATATAAAAATAGTGGCCATGGTGGTGCATGCCTGTAATCCCAGCTACTCGGGAGGCTGAGGTGGGAGAATCACTTGAACCTGCGAGGTGGAGGTTGCAGTGAGCCGAAATTGTGCCACTGCACTCCAGCCCGGGCAACAGAGTGAGACTCCATCTTTATAAACAAACCAACAAACCAACAAGCAAACAAACAAACCTGCTAGAGATAGGTCCAGCAGAAAGACGGACATATTATAGAATCTCAATTTGTTCTCTTCAAACGCCAACTCTTCCTCTGTGGCCACTTTAGCTCTCTTTGATTTTTTTTTTTTTTCTTTCTTGACCAAAATAAAAAGTGTTTATCTGCAATATATAAAATACATATATTTTGTTATTCTAAGGTATGATGGATCATTTCTGGATTCTTTTTCTTGTAAGAATTAACCTTTATGTAGTATGCATGGTACACCCAAAATTTTCAAATTATTTCACATATGCTAACCACACTGACTTGTCTAATCATCACGACAACATCATGAGCATGGTGCTATTATTATTTATGCTTTATGAGTAAGAAAACAGAGGCATGGACAGGTTAGGTAAGGTTAAGGTCACAGTGCTAGTGAGAGGCAGGACACAAGTGCGGGTAATCTGGTTCCAGAATGTATTACCTGTAACCCTCGCATTTGGGAGTCTCTTATTAATGAAATCAAATGCTCCTAGAAAAGGTGTTTTAATTTTCCTTGTTAAAACTAATTTTTACTTTAGGAAAGTTAAAGCCATAGAATTGGCCTATTTAAATTCAACTTATTCTTTTATCTTCCTCTCATACTTCAGTATTTCCTCCTGTATTTTAAAATTTCACACTGGGACAGGCGCGGTGGCTCATGCCTGTACTCCCAGCACTTTTGAGGGGCTGAGGCGGGTGAATGGCCTGAGCTCAGGAGTTATGTTATAAAATTAATATTAAAATGCAAAGAAATTAAAATATTCAAAACACTTTGGGAATGAAAAACAAAGTTGGAGAGTTAATACCACCTGACTTCAACACCAAACCACCCTGGGCAACATAGTGAAACCCCATCTCTACTAAAATACAAAAAATTAGCCAGGTGTGGTGACACGCACCTGTAGTCCCAGCTACTCAGGAGGCTGAGGTACGAGAATTGCTTGAGCCTGGGAGGCGGACGTTGCAGTGAGCCGAGATCGCGCAACTGCGCTCCAGCTTGGGCTACAGAGTGAGACTCCGTCTCAAAAAAGAAAAAAGAAAAGATTTCAAACTGGATCTTTGAAAATAACAATACAACTAATTAGTTTCTAGAATTTGATAAGGAATAGAGAAGACACAATTTCCAGAATTATGAACCAAAGAGATGAAATCGATATAGACTCTATGGATATTAAAAGGGAATATTACTAAAAATATTACGTTTTTATATTTGAAAACTTAGATGAAATGAATGAATTCCTTAAAAGACACAAGTTAGTAGAGTTCACATGTACAAAAATATATAACTTGAGTCTATTAAGAAAATTGAATTTATGGTTAAAAACGTTCCCACAAAGGAAACTACAGGCCCAGATTATTTCGCTGGTAAATTCTACCAATGATTTTAAGAAGAGATAATACCAATTCTACACAAATTGTTACAGAAAACTGAAATAGAAGAATTACTTTCTAATTTATTGCCTGAGTCCAGCATTACCTGAAATCCAAAGTAGGCAAAGACATTTCAGGAAATGGCCCAATACACATCAACAGCCCTCATGAACATAGAGGCACATTTTCTAAATGAGGTTTTAGAAATTCAGATCTCAAGATGTATACAAAATATAATACATCATGACCAAGCATAATTTATCTGAAGAACCTGGAGTTGATTTAACCTTCGAAAATCAAACAATATAATTTACTATATGAATAAATTACATCAGGTGAAATCCAACATCTATTTCTGATAACTCTCAGCAAACTGGCAACATCAGAAAACTCCTTTAACCTGATAAAAAGCATCTATGAAAAACTTAGAGTTAACATCATACTTATTAATGTTGAAAGACCAAAGACTTTCCCCCTAAGATCAGGAATAAGATGAAGATATATGCGTTTCATCAATTCTGTTCAATAGTAAACTGGAGGTTATTAGACAGTAAAATTAGGTGAGAAAATGTAATAAAAGGTATTTAGATTGAAATGAAGTAAAGCAGTCTTTATACAGATGATTTATCATTACATAGGCTACATATCATTGCTCACGGAAAAAATCTGATGGAATCTACAAAAAAGACTTCAAGTATAAAGTTGATTTAGCAAACTTGCAGGATACGTAACCAATATGCAAAAATCACTTGAATTCCTGTATACTATGAATAAATCATTTGAAATTGAAATTTAAAAATTCTATTAATCACAGCATCAACATTTATGAAATAATAACAGATACAGCTAACAAATATGTTAAAGACCTGTGAACTGAAAATTACACAACATTGTTAAGAGAAAATAAAGGTTTAAATCAAAGAAGACCTAAATACTTACTTAAAGGTCAGAAGAATTAATATTGTTAAGATGCGAAGTTTATCCAAATTTATCTATAGATTCAAAGTAATTGCAATAAAAATTCTAATAGGCTTTTACTAGAAATAGACAAATTATAAAATTAATATTAAAATGCAAAGAATTAAAATAGTCAAAACACTTTTGGGAGTGAAAAACAAAGTTGGAGAGTTAATACCATCTGACCTCAATACCAAACTATTATCTAAGACTGTGTGATACTGACAACAAGATAAATAGGTCAATGAAAGAGAGTAGAAAGTCCAGAATCATACTCACCCATATATGGACGATTGAGTTTTAATGAAGTTGCAAAGACAATTCAATTGAATTTTGATTTTATTTTCAAAAATGAAAAAATGATTTTATTTTCAATAAATGGTACTGAATATGGAGATGCAAAAAATAAACCTGAATTAATTCCTCTCATCATATAAAAATTAATTCAAAATAGATCATATACCTAAATATAAAACTTTAAGCTATAAAACTTCTGAAAATAAATAGGAGAAAGTATCTGTGAACTTGGGTAAGGCAAAACATAACCCATAAAAGAACAAATTGACAAACTGAACTTAATCAAAATAAAAACATATTCTCCTTAAAGGTGATTATTAAAAGGTTGAAAAGACTATCTATAGACTGAGATAAAATATATATGCAAAATGTGTATCTGATAACAGAATCCACATAAAGATCTTTTAGAAGTCAACAGTAGGAAAATCAGCAACAGCCCAATTAAAAATTGGCAAAAGGTTTGAGCAGACACTTTACTAAAGAAGAACTAACAATGGAAAATAAGCACAAAAAAAGTTTGTCATCTTTAGTTACTAGAGAAATATAAATTGAAAGCAAAAGATACCACTGCATTTGTAATAGAAGAGTTAAAATTAATGGCAGAACATGCCAAATATTAGTGACGATGTGAAGTAACAGGAACTCTCATACACTGCTGGAGGGAATATAAAATGGTCCAACGCCTTTGGTAAATAGTTTGGCAGTTTTTTAAAAAAAGTTAAGCCTGCACCTAATGTATGACCCAGCCACTCCTCTTCTCCATATTTACCAAAAAGAAAGCATATGTCCATGTAAGGACTTGCACACAAATATTCGTAACAGCTTTATTTGTAAAAGGCAAAAGTTAGAAATAAATATCCACTAGCCAATGAAGAGCTAAAAATATTGTGGTATACTCACACAATGAAATAATATTCAGAAGCAAAAATTAATGAACTGCTGATAGGTGCAGTAATATGAATGTTGTAATACATGTGACTACAAAATTTTACTAAGTGGACGGAATAAGATGAAGAAGAGTACATATTGTATGATTTCATTTATAGAAAACTTTGGAAAATGTGAATTAATCCATAATAACAGAAAATAGATCAATGGTTGACTGTGGGGAGAAGGACAAAGGGAGGAGGAAGAGATTACAAAATATCTCGAAGAAGTTTTGGAGGGATGGATGTATTCATTGTCTTGTTTGTGGTGATGGTTTCACAGGTACAGATTTATGTCAAACTGTATCAAATTGGACACTTTAAATATGAACACTTTGCTGAATGTTGATTATTCTCTAATGAAAATGTAAACAAGAGATGAGCAGAGCAGAACTCCTTATAATAAATGCAAGGGCAATTTGATAAAATTAGTTGCTTTTAACATTACCCTTATTTGAAGTTATGTTTGATATGTTGGAGTTTTGATGAAACCAAAATATTTAGTCAGTCTGTGGGTTTGTTCTGGAGGCAGATTAACATGTATTTTGGAGACTAGCTGGCTTCTTCCTTGCCTGATTTAAATTCTGTGCTGCAGAGGTGAATTCATCTGTATGCAATCCATGTTCTTCACCAGCAAACACAGACTCTGTGAGTCTAAGTAAATCTGAGCATGCATTCTGGTTGTACTGTGAGTGAATTGAGACTCAAATGACCTTGAGCTTGATCATATCTAACCTGCAGAGAAAAATACATCTTTGTTGTTTGTTAAGTTAAAAAGAGTTGATTAATTTTCATTATACATATGCAATCGTGTGTTAATAATACCCTTCACAAATATTTGTAATAACATCCATCAATTAATTATCTTTAAAAAAGTCCCTATCCCAGGGAAGAATGGAGTAATTCTTCAGTTTATGCCAATTTAATCCAGTCTGGAGGATAAACTAGAGCATCCTTAGCATTTAATGTCCCTTTTTCATGTAACTTTTAAAGATTTTGTAATCAGGTAAGGGTGGTTTGTGTGTGTGTGTGTGTGTGTGTGTGTGTGTGTGTGTGTGTGATGTGTATTAGCCATAGTTCTTGTGTTAGTCTGTTCTGTGTTGTTATAAAGGAATACCTGTTATAAAGGAATACCTGAGGCTGGGTAATTTATAAAGAAAATAGGTTTATTTTGTCTGACAGCTCTGCAGGCTGTACAAACATGGCGCCAGCATCAGCTTGTCTTCTGGCGAGGACCTCAGGAGGTTTAAAATCACGGCAGGAGGTGAAGGAGGGGCAGGTGTATCACATGGTGAGAGCAGAAACAAGAGAGAGAGGAGGAGATGCCAGCCTCCTTTAAACAAGCAGCTTTCACATGAACTAACAAAGGGAGAACTCACTCATTACCACAAGGATGATGCTCAGCCCTGCATGAGGGATCCACCCCATGAACCTAACACCTCCCACCAGGCCCTACCTCCAAAGTTGGAGAATCACATTTCAACATGAGATTTGGAGGAGACAAAACATCCAAACCATACTATTTCTCCAAAGAAAAAGAACCAATAGGAGATCTCAGCTGCACAGATAAAGATAGACATCTATCTATCTTCTATTTGTAGCCATGTATTTCTACATATATAAATATATGCATACATACATATATAACACATATATGGATTTATTATAAGGAATTGGCTTAAGCAATTATAAAGACAATTCTTTTTTTTTAAATTATACTTTAAGTTCTAGGGTACATATGCACAATGTGCAGGTTTGTTACATATATATACATGTGTCATGTTGGTGTGCTGCACCCATTAACTTGTCACTTACATGAGGTATATCTCCTAATGCTATCCCTCCCCACTAACCCCATCCCACAACAGGCCCCAGTGTGTGATGTTCCCCTTCCTGTGTCCAAGTGTTCTCGTTGTTCAATTCCCACCTATGAGTGAGAACGTGAGGTATTTGGTTTTCTGTTCTTGCGATAGTTTGCTGAGAATGATGGTTTGCAGTTGCATCCATGTCCCTACAAAGGACATGAACTCATTCTTTTCTATGGCTGCATAGTATTCCATGGTGTGTATGTGCCACATTTTCTTAATCCAGTCTGTCATTGACGGACATTTGGGTTAGTTCCAAGTCTTTGCTATTGTGAATAGTGTCACAATAAACATACATGTGCATGTGTCTTTATAGTAGCATGACTTAAAATTCTTTGGGTAAATCCCCAGTAATGGGATGGCTGGGTCAAATGGTATTTCTAGTTCTAGATCCTTGAGGAATCGCCACACTGTATTCCACAATGGTTGAACTAGTTTACAGTCCCACCGACAGTGTAAAAGTGTTCCTATTTCTCCACATCCTCTCCAGCACCTGTTGTTTCCTGACTTTTTAATGATTGCCATTCTAACTGGCATGAGATGGTATCTCATTGTGGTTTTGATTTGCATTTCTCTGATGGCTGGTGATGATGAGCATTTTTTCATGTATGTCTGTTGGCTGCATAAATGTCTTCTTTTGAGAAATGTCTGTTCATATCCTTTGCCCACTTTTTGATGGGATTGTTTTTTTTCTTGTAAATTTGTTTGAGTTTTTGTAGGTTCTGGATATTAGCCCTTTGTCAGATGAGTAGATTGCAAAAATTTTCTCCTATTCTATAGGGTGCCTGTTCACTCTGATGGTAGTTTCTTTTGCTGTGCAGAAGCTCTTTAGTTTAATTAGATCCCATTTGTCTATTTTGGCTTTTGTTGGCATTGTTTTTGGTGTTTTAGACATGAAGTCCTCCCCATGCCTATGTTCTGAATGGTATTGCCTAGGTTTTCTTCTAGGGTTTTTATGGTTTTAGGTCTAACATTTAAGTCTCTAATCCATCTTGAATTAATTTTTGTATAAGGTGTAAGGAAGGGATCCAGTTTCAGCTTTCTGCTTATGGCTAGCCAATTTTCCCAGCATCATTTATTAAATAGGGAATCTTTTCCCCATTTCTTGCTTTTGTCAGGTTTGTCAAAGATCAGATGGTTGTAGATGTGTGGTATTATTTCTGAGGGCTCTGTTCTGTTCCATTGGTCTATATCTCTGTTTTTGTACCAGTACCATGCTGTTTTGGTTACTGTAGTATTGTAGTATAGTTTGAAGTCAGGTAGCTTGATGCCTACAGCTTTGTTCTTTTGGCTTAGGACTCTCTTGGCAATGCGGGCTCTTTTTTGGTTCCATGTGAACTTTAAAGTAGTTTTTTCCAATTCTGTGAAGAAAGTCATTGTTAGCTTAATGGGGATGGCATTGAATCTATAAATTACCTTGGGCAGTATGATCATTTTCATGATATTGATTCTTCCTATCCATGAGCATGGAATGTTCTTCCATTTGTTTGTGTCCTCTTTTATTTCATTGAGCAGTGGTTTGTAGTTCTCCTTGAAGAGGTCCTTCACATCCCTTGTAAGTTGGATTCCTAGGTATTTTTTTCTATTTGAAGCAATTGTGAATGGGAGTTTACTCATGATTTGGCTCTCTGTTTGTCTGTTATTGGTGTATAAGAATGCTAGTGACTTTTGCACATTGATTTTGTATCCTGAGACTTTGCTGAAGTTGCTTATTGGCTTAAGGAGATTTGGGGCTGAGACGATGGGGTTTTCTAAATATATAATCATGTCATCTGCAAACAGGGACAATTTGACTTCCTCTTTTCCTAATTGAACACCCTTTATTTCTTTCTCTTGCCTGATTGCCCTGGCCAGGACTTCCAACACTATGTTGAAGAGGAGTGGTGAGAGAGGGCATCCCTGTCTTGTGCCAGTTTTCAAGGGGAATGCTTCCGGTTTTTGCCCATTCAGTATGATATTGGCTGTGGGTTTGTTATAAATAGCTCTTATTATTTTGAGATACATTCCATCAATACCGAATTTATTGAGAGTTTTTATCATGAAAGGCTGTTGAATTTTGTCAAAGGCCTTTTCTGCATCTATTGAGATAATCATGTTTTGTTTTTGGTTCTGTTTGTATGCTGGAATACGTTTATTGATTTGCATATGTTGAACCAGCCTTGCATCCCCACGATGAAGCCCACTTGATCATGGTGGATAAGCTTTTTGATGTGCTGCTGGATTCGGTTTGCCAGTATTTTATTGAGGATTTTTGCATTGATGTTCATCAGGGATATTTGTCTAAAATTCTCTTTTTTTGCTGTATCCCTGCCAGGCTTGAGACAGAAGTTCGCTCTTGTTGCCCAGGCTGGAGTGCAATGGCGTGATTTCGGCTCACCGCCACTTCCGCCTCCTGGGTTCAAGAGATTCTCTTGCCTCAGCCTCCTGATTAGCTGAGATTACAAGCATGCGCCACCACGCCTGGCTTTTGCATTTTTAGTAGAGACAGGGTGTCTCCATGTTGGTCAGACTGGTCTCAAACTCTTGACCTCAGGTGATCCACCTACCTTGGCCTCCCAAAGTGCTGGGATTACAGGTGTGAGTCACCACGCCCAGCCAAGCCAGAGAACTCTTCTTATCTTCCCTCTGCAAGCTGGAGACTCAGGACAGCAGGGAGTACAGTGCAAGTCTGAAGATCTGAGAAACAGGAGACCCAATGGTGTAAATCCCCATCCAAGGAAAGGAGAATACCGATGTCCTAGCTCAAGCTGTCAGGCAAAAAGAGCAAATTCTCCCCTTCTCCGGGGTTTTTTTTTTGTTTTGTTTTTTATACTATTCAGTACCCCAATTAACATACATTGACACCACACTGGGAAAGGCAATCTGATTCATCCAGTCTACCAACTCAAATGCGAAACTCATCTGGAAATGCCCTCACAAACACAGTCAGAAATGTTTTTAGCTTAATATTTGGCCATTCTATGGATCTAGTCAAGCTGACGCATAAAATTAGCCATCACAATATGCTTGTGCATATTTTCCTATTTCTTCCAAATGTCCAAACATGTGGAAAAGGTAATTTAGGGTGGATTAGGCACAGAACTGAGAATCACCATACCTGGCTTTGATTTTCCAGTTTTTCTACTTTTCAGTTCTTTGAATTTAGGCAAATTATCTCACAGACTTTAAGTTACCTATTTCTAATATGAAATAAACACATGAATCACCAGACTTGTCTATTATGTGTTCCAAAAGTGCTTTGCAAACTGCGCAGAGCCATACATATTAAAGTGTTATTAGTAGCTGAACTGAAGAAGTCTTGGATTAAACATAAGCAGTGTGTGAGTTTGGGGCAAATCCTAGCTCTCCATCCCCACCCCCACCCAGCTGGGTGACCTTGGAAAAGCTACCTATCTCTCTGACCTATAAATTCCTTAGCTGTAAGATTAAAAATCTACCTCAAAATGTTATGATGATAAAATAAAGCAATTTATGATCATATGGAAGGTTGCTCAATAAAAGTTAGCAATTATTATCATGACAGTATCATTCAAATCAAATTCTGAGTAGAAATATTTCTCAATTTTTATGATCAGAAAAAATGTCTTTTAAAAAGGAATTATTAAATTCTAGATGGGTATAAACACTTTAACTGGGACTGCCAAATCTTTGAATATTTAGAGTTTGATGTTGAAGTTTAAATGCATTTTTTTAAATGAGAATCTTTCCATTCATTCTGTAATAAGGAATTCTATTTCTGAACAAAGATTGACATGCCATACAAAGGTTTTAATGAATAATTTTTAAAACCGTTCAGACAGTCCACACTACAGTCAAATGAATGATAATCCATCATTTCAGAGTAAATACTATGAATGTAAAAATTGCACAAATACATTTATTGATGCCACGAAAACTGGGGACATGAGAGACAATAAAATCTTTAAGTTAATGTCAGTTTTCTTTACGAGTTTTACCTGTAAGCTCTGGAATGTTTTCTACAGTGGCAGGTCATTATTTGAGACAGAAAGCAACAGATATGTTAGAACCACCCCTAGTATAGCATGGCCTGTGTCAAAAATGTTTACATAGACGAGTGAAGTAATGTCATTTGGTCGAGAGTTAAGAAATGATGAGAAAGCAACAGATGAAAAGAAGTAATTAAAATAGGTGAATGTGTTCATCATGAAGGTGGGTGCAAGGGACGGCAGTTGCCCAGGACGATGAGGACTTGACTGTTTGCAGGACTCAGGAAAAGTTTCAAGGAGGAAATAACTTTTGAGGTCAGGCTCAAAGGGCGAGTGGATGTTTTCCAGGAAAACAATAGGGGAAAACATGCACGAAGAGGGCAAGTTTGTTTGGGGAGCAGTGAGTGGTTAAGCACACAGTAGGTTGCAGGATTCAGAGCAGTGGGAGGGGGAACTGAAGAGGCAACCTGAAGACCAAATGAGGATGACCCTTTCATATAATTTATGTAAGAACTTTCGTGAAGTCAGAGTCAATGGTAAAGTCTGTTGCGTCTGGTTCACTAATGTTTCTGGCGTTCTCCAGTTTTTGCTATGGGTTGAGGGGTTGGTTGCTTCAGGGCAGTACTGCTGATACAGTGAAAATCTATCTACCAAGCAGTGGCATAGATTCTTGTGTAGGTTCAAATGCACTGAGATGTGTGGATGTTGGATTCCTGAAAAACTCAATTTCTATATCCCTAAAAACCAACCAACCAACCAACCAACCAACCAACCAACCAATCAACAACAAACACTTTTATAGGGCTGAATGTTCAGGTGTGTAGCTATCCTAGAAACATACAGACTGCTACAATGGTGTTGTGGCCTTCATTGTGGATGGAATAAAGGAGGGGTTGTGGTACCTTGAGTCTGAGGGTCTCATTGCTGCTTCTCAGGTAACTGTTGCCGGAGGAACTCCACCCCAGGCAGTTTTACATTTCCTCTGAATGGCAGCTACTACAAATTCAGAAGGAAGTGGCTCATAGGCATCATATGTTTCAGAAAGCACTCCAATCATTCATAATCATGCCATTCATTCCTTAATCAAAAGTGTCGGGAGCATCCCTGATGTTCAAGACCCTATGGGCAATGCCACAACCTGACCCCACCTCACCTTGCAAAAGCTATCAGACAACTGAGGAGGAAGTTCCACATTTGGGCAATTAAACAACTTAAGATGACCACCTTGTTGGGTGTCTAAAAAGGAGCACAGATAGTCCAAGCTGGTAGAACTCAAAGACCTCTGAGCCATGTGGTCAGGGCCAGTTTTTTTGGAGAAAGTGGCTGTCATGGTTAATATTGAGTGTCAGCTTGATTGGATTGACAGCAAAGTATTGTCCCTGGGCGTGTCTGTAAAGGTGTTCCAAAGGAGATTAACATTTGAGTCAGTGAAATGGGAGAGGCAGACCCACCCTCAGTCTGGGTGGGTACCATCTAACCAGTGGCCAGTGTGGCTAGAATAAAGCAGGCAGAAGAAGATGGAAGGAGCTGACTTGCTGAATCTTCTGGACTTTGTCATTCTCCCACGCTGGATGCTTCTCGCCCTCGAACATCAGATTCCAAGTTCTTCAGCTACTGGACTCTTGCACTTTACACCAGTGGTTTGTCACGGGCTCTTGGGCCCTTGGCCACAAACTGAAGGCTGGACTGTTTGGCGTCCCTACTTTTGAGATTTTGGGACTCAGACTGGCTTCTTTGCTCCTCAGTTTACAGATGGCCTACTGTGGGACTTCACTTTGTGATCATGTGAGTCAATATTCCTTAATAAATCCCTCTTCATATATACATATATCCTATTAATTCTGTCCCTTTAGAGAACCGTGGCTAATACAGTGGCCTTGAAGGCCAGTTAGTGGTTAAATAGATTTATAAGAGAGAGTGTTCAAGTCAGAAAAAGACATGAGAAGAGGCCCAGAGGCACAGGCAAAGCCTCCTCCTTCCCACCTGTGTCTCTTTAGAATCAGTTCAGCCCCCCTTCTGTCTACCCACTGAAGCCTGCTTTCCTGGCTCAAGTGTGCTGGAGATTTTTGCATTCTGCTTGTCTGCTTGTCTCAGCATTGTAGTTCTAGCTATTAGTAAATTGGAGTGATTTTGCCCCAAGCCCCTGCTCCCATCAGTGGTCATTTGTGGTTGCCAGAGCTGCAGGTGTATGTTACTGTCATCTAGTCTGTTGGGGTCAGGGATACTGCTAAATATCCCATGAAGCAAAGAATTACGTGTGTGTGTGCGTGTGTGCATGTGTGTGTGATTTTACAAAATAAAGAATTATCTGCTTTAAAATGTCAATAGCACCGAGGTTGAGAAAACTTGGCTTATTCTCTTCAACCCTTGCCCTCCCACTCTCACTGAAAATGATGCTTTAATGAGAATGTTTTTCAAACTCAGCAGTCACCCTTAGACATAATTTTGACATTTATCCTGGAAGTAGGCACTAAAGCTCCAGCTCTGAGGACCCCATCACAGAGGCCTGTCCCTTGCCCACCTCTCCAGCTGTGGGAGGGGTCAGTCAGCAGAGTCACATGCTATGAAGGGTCAAAGAGGAGAAGGAGAGGAAAGGTCTTGCCAGTGAGTCTGTAGATTATAGCCCCATCGGGTTTCTTCAGAAAAACAATGTCTTTCAATCAGTAGACATGGAAATGTTAAGGAGCTAAGGAAATGTCAAGATGTTAAGGAGAAAAAGCACAATCAGAACATGGAGACATAAAGAATGTGTGTACAGGCATACTTCATGTTATTGTGCTTAGCTTTTTCACATTTTTTTTTTTTACAAATTGAAGGTTTGTGGCAACCCTGCATTGAGCAAGTCTGTGGGCACCACTTTTCCAGCAGCACATGCTCACTTCGAATTTCTGTGTCACATTTTGGTAATTCAAAATTATCACAATCTTTCAAACTTTTTTATTATTATTATGTTACGGTGATTTGTGATCAGTGACTTTTATTTTATTTATTTATTTATTTATTTGAGACAGGATCTCATTCTGTTGCTCAGGCTGGAGTGCAGTGGTGCGATCCTGGCTCACTGCAGCTTTGACCTCCCTGGGCTCAGGTGATCCTCCCACCTCAGCTTCCCAAAAAGCTAGGTCTACAGACATATTTAATTTTTTTTTCAGAAGTGGTGTTTTGCCATATTGCACAGGCTGGTCTGGACTTCCTGGGCTCAAGTGATCCACTTACCTTGGCCTCCCAAACTGTTGGGATTATAGGCATGAGTCACCGCGCCCAGCCCAGTGATCAGTGATTTTTGATGTTATTATTGTATGTTGTTTTCATGCCTGCAAACACCACATTCATTCTACAGCCCATACATGAAGCAATAATTTTGACTTTTAAGTCTTATTATTTAAGAAATACATTTTGTAAGGCTATAGCTATGAAAGGTCATGGTTCTGCTTATGGATCTGGGCAAAGTAAATCTTGCCCAGAAAGTCTTCTGGAAAGGATTCCACAATCTAGATGCCATTGAAAACATTCATGATTCATGGGAGAGGGTCAAATATCAACATTAGTGGGAGTTTGGAAAAAATTAATTCCAATCTTCATTGTCGAGGGGCTCAATAATTCAGTAGAGGAAGTAACTGCAGATGTGGTGGAAATAGCAAGCGAACTAGAATTAAATGTGGAGCCTGAAGACGTGACTGAATTGCTATGATCTCATGAAAAAACTTGAGTGAATGAGGAGTTGCTTCTTATGGATGAGCAAAGAAAGTGGTTTCTTGAGATGAAATCTACTCCTGGTGAAGAGGCTATAACTACTGTTGAAAAGACAATGAAGGATTTAGAATATTCCATGAATTTAGTTGATAAAGCAGCAGCAATATTTGAACAAAACAAACTTCAATTTGGAATAAGTTCTCTTGTGGGTAAAATGCTATAAAACAGCATTACATGTGACAGAGAAATCTTTTGTAACTGAGTCTGTGCAGCAAACATCATTGTTATCTTACTTTAAGAAATTGCACAGCCACCCCAGCCTTCAGCAACCACCACCCTGATCAGTCAGCAGCCATCAACATCGAGGTAAGGCTCTTGATCAGCAAAAAGATTATGAGTCACAGAAGGCTCAGATGGTTGTTAGCATTTTTTGTTTTAGCAATAAAGCATTTTTAATGAAGGCATTTAGTTTGTATTTAAAGATCTAATGCTATTGCACATTTAGGAGACTCCAGTGTAGTGTAAACATAACTTTTATATGTGTTGGGAAACCGAAAATATTATTGTGTGGCTGGCTTTGTTGCAGTATTTGCTTTATTGCAGTGTTCTAAAACTTATCCTGCAATATTGCCAAGGTTTGCCTGTATTAGTTTTCTAGGGCTGCTGCATTTAAGTACCACCAACTGGGTGGCTTAAACAACAGAAATATATTGTCGCACAGTTCTGGAGTCTAGAAGTCCAAGAGCAAAGTGATTTGTGATCAGTGACACAAATCCAGGAGTCAACAGGGTTGGCTCCTTCCTAGGGCTGTGTAGAATATTCTTTTGCCTGCCTCTCTCCTAGTTTCTGTTGGCTTGCTGGCAATGTTAGGCACAAAAATCATCACTGTATTGTTTGCCTACACCTTCACATGGTATTCTCCCAGAGTGTGTGTGTCCCTGTGACTAAATGTGCCCTTATGACTTTCAATGGCACTTGCTTTTGTACCAACCTAATATTAAAAACACATTCATATTGGATTAGAGCCTGCCGTAACGACTTTGTCTTAACTATCTCTGCAAAGACCCTATTTCCAAATAAGATCACATTCTGAGGTACTAGGTTGGGGTTAGGACTTCAAAATGTGAATTTTTTGAGGACACAATTCAACTTAGAACAACATGCTAATCATTTTCCTTTCCTGGAAATTTCCATAGCTCGACTTTGCACTTTGGAACAATCATGGAGTTCACGTCTTTTGCCTTCATCTGCAGGGAGACAATTCCTCCATGGAACTGTGAGTTTCCTGAAGGGAGGGGTTAGGGCAAATAAATATGCAGAGAGACTATGAAAATTTAACATAAGTAAAAAATATTTTGAAGATTTAAAATGTTGTGGTGCTAAATGCTATTTTACTTTGCTGACAGTTCTTGCTGGGATTCTTGGATTTCTTCTCTGTTTGGGGATAATAAAGCCCTTGAATTTGAGATAACTGAATTACCCATGTGGTCTGCATTTTACTTTTTCCACTTTTATTTTATTTTACTTTATTATGTTCTGTTTATGTTTCTTTACTGACAGAGTGGCCATCAGTGGGAAGAAAATCTTTTTATGTGGATAAAAATCTGTGACGGTTGGAGCTGTTGGAGTAAAGAAAAAAGAAATGTAGATGCACCAATGAACACGAAATGCCTTTTGAAATAATTTAATCACTGTAAGATCTTACTGCTGGTTTTAGAGATATAACTTTATAAAATTTATTACTCATGTGATATTTCTCTGAGATGCTTTGATCTGTAAATTCATTTTGTTTCAGCTCCTCCCCTTGGGTCTGGTTCATACAAGCTTCTTTGCAGCTACCAGAACCCACCAGCTTAAGCACTGTGTTTTCAGTTTTTATACAGTCAGCATCTATTTCATGTGTGACACATACTAGATGCAAAGTCTATGTGTGTCAAACTAGTTCATAATTTAATGGATTTAATTTATTGATTTCTAGACTAATAGGATTTGTGATTCACATAGAGGAACATGAATATTTATCTCTAGTCCCAGGCTCCAACTTTGTAACCCTCATCAGCCTTTTCCACTCTGGCTAGGGTTTCAGGGCCTTTTCCAAGTGTGCTACAGCCCAGATCTCTTCTCAGGTGAAAGTGGGAGGGGTGATAGGGTTAGCCAGAGGAAGAGAACGTCTTTGTCCCACAATCTTTGTCCTACCTAAGAAAAAGAAAAGGATAAGTTTAAAACAAGTTGGAAAAGAGAGGTAGCCAAAGCATCCAGAAAATGTGTGTTGTGCTTCAGTATAAGCAGCAGAAATAATGTCAGTTACTCACATTGCTCTACATCTGAGCCTCTTTGTACCTTTGAGCTCTGTTAGTCTAGATTGTTTTGGTAGCCTGTGGTTGATGGCTAAAGATAATAGGGTAAAGGCAGATATTTTTACTGCAGTGAAGTATTCAGTATGTAATGCTGCAGTATGAGTAATGACATTTCTCATTAAACAGATGTTTCCTTTAGGAAACATGCTTGTCCTTTTCTTGCCACTGCTCCTCAAACATAAAATATCCTACATTTAATGAGAAATGTCATTCCTAAAATAGGCCTAATGGTTTAATGGGAAAGTAGATGGGAGATGGGATCCAAAGATACACATCCCTTTCATCTCTTCATGTACTGAATGCTTCCTCTGTTCCAGGTTTTACACTGGGCACTAAGATGTCTGGCATATTTGTACTAAAATGAAAAGCAGGATCTCTGCATCAAATCATTATCAGTAGACTGAGGGAAATAGAAAAGTAAGCATATACAAATGGCAGTGCACTATGATAACTGCTATAAAGCTTCCATGAGCCCATTGGGAATAAGAAACTAAATCTCCTTTGGGGCCTAAGGGAAGGTCATACAGACAAGAAGTGTTTAAGCTGAAATTTGAAGGTTTTACAAGAGCTTTCCAGGTGGACAAGTCTGGAGAATGCATTTTAAGCACAGAAGTTCAGTGAACTATAAGGAGTTTAGTTCACCAAAAGTATAAGAATAATAGAAAAATAGGATAGGCACCTAGGCAGAGTAAGATCATGAAGGGTCTTCTTCGCCAAACCTGTTGTTTTAGATTTTACCATGT
This sequence comes from Macaca nemestrina, assembly GCF_043159975.1. NCBI lineage: Eukaryota > Metazoa > Chordata > Mammalia > Primates > Cercopithecidae > Macaca > Macaca nemestrina. The sequence goes on along the minus strand of NC_092137.1, from coordinate 17,098,641 downwards.
GGGAGATGAAGTATCATTAGTGAATCTTGTATAGAAAAGTGGCGTGTTCACATTTGCATATTGAAGTTATTACCATAACAGTGATATAGAGGAGTAGTTGGAAGATGTGTTTCAATGACCATTAATTATCAGTTGATTAATGACTGGAATGTCATGCAGGTAGTTAGCAAAGCTGCATGCCTGTTAGTTCTTAGGCTTAGCATTACATAGGAGGAAAAACATATAAAGAGGAACGTGCTCACTGTGGTTAGAGTGCCTTGGCATTGAGAGTCGTAGTGGCCTCTCCATGGCCAAACCTACTGTAAACTGTTTAATTGGTTTTCATATCTCTTTCAAGTTTCCTATGTGAATAGATCAGATATGTAGCTCCCTGGGCATCACAGCTGGCTCATAAAGAAAGATTCCTTTCTGTAGGAAACCAATTTAGCACTAGCCTCTTCTGCCTTATTCTCCTATCACTTTTAAGTGCTCTAATCACAGTCTGTTTTCCAACTAATTAGTGCTGAGACAACTCAGCCCTGAACCTCAACTTCAAAATGTTGGTGTCATGGGGAGAGAGTACTTAATCAAATGACTTGTGATTATTCAACAAAGAGATTTTCTCTGATTAAGAATGCCATACTTTCTAAGGCCTTTGGTCTTCTTTCTTAACACTGGGCAGGCTCTGCTATGGCAAAGCTGCCATGGGCATGGATATCTCAATATGACGAAAAGACTTGCATTTTCACTGAAATCAGAGTACTTTTAAACAGTTCTCTACTGGCTATTAATTTTTAAAATATTTGTCTCTTACCATAGGAATGGTTAAATAACTTAGTTTTATAGGACAGGTTGTCTTTTCCTCACAAGTTCTTCAGTCTGTAAACATTATTGCAGGTTTAACTGTGTTAAAATATTTATTTTCATGTTTCCTTGATTTGGAGTATCTTCTGTCAGAAGAAACACATTTTTTTTGGTATATGTTCTTGACAGTAAGCAAGCTTCTAACTTGGTCTCATCTAGATGTGGGAGGCAACTTGGGAGCAGTGGAAGAGTCTCTGGATCCTTGAGATAGGCAGATCTTGGTTAGAACAAAACCCCTCGGCTGGGCACATTGGCTCACACCTGTAATCCCAGCACTTTGGGAGGCTGAGGCAGAAGAACAATGTCAGGAGTTTGAGACCAGCCTGGCCAACATGGTGAAACCCTGTTTCTAATAAAAATACCAAAAATTAGCCAGGCGTAGTGGAAGGTGCCTGTAATCCCAGCTACTCAGAAGGCTGAGACAGGAGAATCACTTGAACCTAGGAGGCGCAGGTTGCAGTGAACCAAGTTTGCGTTATTGCACTCCAGCCTGGGCAACAAGAGTGAAACTCTATCTCAAAAAAAAAAAAAACAAAAAACAAAAAACAAAAAAAAAAGAAAAAAAAAAAGGATTAAACTAAACCCCTCACTCATTGTGTAATTTCAGACAAAGGACCATGCCCACCCTTTTAGAAATGAAGCTAACATATACTTCTTAAAGTTCTTATGATAATAAAATGAAACAAATTATCTAAAATACTTCCTAAAGCATCTGCTAAAGTCTGAAGGGATTATTTAGTAACAGTTAAATTGTAGTTGTTTAAATAGAAACCATAGTGCTTTGTTTTCTGATCTCTCATAATCTTTCCTAAATATTTACTTTTCACTTGGATGGTTCTACTAGGTTTCATGAACCAGAAAAAACAATAAATTCACTGAAAAGTAAGTAACTTGTTAATATGATGCATATTACTTACCAGGGTGCTCTGGGAGGATACTGATGATCCTCAAAGTCTGAACTTGTAGATTAAGCTTTAGTAACTTTACTCACAGCTAAGACGGTGCTAAGATGGTATGATTTTCCTCTGCAGACTTTGCATGGGCCCTGTGCAAGGATCAGAGTGCCCTTCAGACCTTGGATTCTGAGGACTGCTTGTCAAAACTGATTTTTTTCCATCAGACACTGCCAGTCCTCTAATTTGTTTCCATTTGTTTGTGATAATGAATCTTTGAATTGACTCCTCTAAAGCAAGTTTAAACATGTTAACAGCATTTGGTGAAATATTGATGATCTCTTCTCCTAAATGGTAGCATTTCTAGTCCAGAAAAGTGAGAGCATTAAGTGCACTCTATAGACAATGGAGAAATAAATCTTTCCCCATATAATCACATGCTGAGAGCATTTACATTGAAGGGCTGCTTCTAAGTCATGTATTCATGGACAGGGTAAGGAATAAAAGTAGCAAGATAGGGTTGGTGGTAAGAATAGGGGTTTTGGAGCCAGGCAAATGTGATTTGTATTCCAGCTCTGATTCTCACTAGCTCTGTGACCTTGGACCAGGAATTGAGTTATTCACGCCTTCAGTTTTATCCTCAGCAAATATAGACAACAAATCTAATGTGTAGAATTTGTTTGGAGGACAAGAGGTAATGTATGTAAAGTGTGCAGCAGAGAAACTAACCCGTTGTGGGTGCTTGATAAGCAGTGGCTATGATTACTGTCATGTGACAGGTTAGATAAGGGCTCTGCGACCTCTGACATTAAGCCCACTCTTGCACTACAACCTTAGTGCACCACCTGGCCTGATGCTGAATAGTTGACCATAGATAGGTTGGACATTCTGAGCAATCCCAACACCACGGTGCCTGCTTTCTCCTCACTTGGAAGAAGATCTCATTCATACACCAGTGGACAACTGCCTGCTGATGAAATTATGCCAGGATGTGAACTGTGACAGAGAATAGCCCTCTGTTTTTCAACTTTCTGTCCTGAGAAGGAAGAAGAGGGACAGTAAATATTTAAATGAGTCTACTTCAAAGGCCAAATCTCCCTAGGATACAGGCTCTTGGAAAGATAACAAGGCTGATGTTCTCAGTAAAAGCTGAAATAACACAGGTTCAGAAGGTAGGTGATGGTGAAGCCCTCTAGTGAAAGAATCTGAGACACTCACTATATTTACGCAGACCTACTCATAGTACGTAGTTTCTTTCTTCTCTTTCTTTGCTCTCCAGTCAAACTAACCTATATCTGGAACACCACATTTGTTGAACATTGTCATGTTGTCATTATTTCGATTATACTAATTTCATGGCGAAGAATGCTTTTGTCCTATTTTCAGTCTAGATTAACCTACTCATTGTTGGTCCAGAAGCCACATAGACTGAGTTAAAATTCTGACTCTACCACTCATTAGCTGTGTAAATTTGGGCATATTATAAGGCCTTTCTGTGCCTTAGTTTTTTAATTAATAAAATGAGAAAACATAAAAGGATCCTTGCCACATGTAGCATGGGTGCAGCTAGTGGCACCAGCATCACTGAAGTATTTATTAATAGTGTAGAATCTCAGCCTCCACCTCAGACTTTCTGAATCTCAATCTGAATTTTCACCAGTTCCCCAGGAGATGTGTATGCACATTAGAGTTCAAGGTGTGCTTATGGTATCTACATGACAAAGAAATTTTGAGGTTTAATTGCAGTGATAGATATAAAGCCGTTATGTAAAACTAACATACATACTATAATAAAAACAGCAACATGGGGATAACTGCCCTCATGATTCAATTACCTCCCACTGAGTCCCTCCCATGGACATGTGGGGATTTGGGGAACTACAATTCAAGATGAGATTTGGGTGGGGACACAGCCAAATCATATCATTCTACTCCTGGCCTCTTTGAATCTTATGTCCTCATAGTTCAAAACAGAATCATGCCTTTCCAACAGTCTCCCAAAGTCTTAACTCATTCTAGCATTAACTCAAAAGTTCAAGTCCAAGGTCTCATCTGAGACAAGACAAATCCCTTCCACCTATAAGCCTATAAAGTCAAAAGCAAGTTAGTTACTTCACAGATACAATAGGGGTACAGGCATTCGGTAAATACACCCATTCCAACTAGGAGAAATTGGCCAAAGTGAAGGGGCCACAGGAGCCATGCAAGTATGAAATCCAGTGGGGCAGTTGAATCTTAAAGCTCCAAAATGATCTCCTTTGACTCCGTGTCTCAAACTCAGGTCACACTGATGCAAGAGATGGGCTTCCACAACCTTGAGCAGCTCTGCCTCTGTGGCTTTTCAGGGTACAATGACTTTTACCAGCTGCTTTCACAGGCTGGTGTTGAGTGCCTGTGGCTTTTCCAGGTGCATGGTGCAAGCTGTCGGTGGATCCGCCATTCTGGGATCTGAAGGACAGTGGCCCTCTCGTCGCACATCCACTAGACAATGCCCCAGTGGATTCTGTGTGGGGGATCTGACTTCACATTTCCCTTCCAGACTGCTCTAGCAGAAGTTCACCATGAGGGCTCTGCCCATGCAGCAAATTTCTGCCTGGGCATCCAGAATTTTCCATACATCCTCTGAAATCTAGGTAGAGGTTCCCAAACCTCAATTCTTCACTTCTGTGCACCCAAAGGCCCAACACCACGTTTAAGCCACCAAGGCTTGAAGCTTGCACCCTGTGAAGAAATGGCCTGGGCTCTTTGTTGGCCCCTTTTAGCCATAGCTGTGATGCAGGGTACCAGGTCCCAAGACTGCAAAATCAGCAAGGCCCTGGGCCCAGCTCATGAAACCATTTTTTCCTCTTAGGCCTTCAGGCCTGTGATGGGAAAGGCTATTGTGAGACATTTTCCCCATTGTCTTGGCAATTAATATTTGGCCCTTCTTTACTTATGCAAATTTCTTCAGCTGGCTTGAATTTCTCCTCAGAAAATGGGACTTTCTTTTCTATTGTATCCTAATGCTACAGATTTTCTGAACTTCTATGCTCTGCTTCCCTTTTAAACATAAGTTCCAATTCCAAACCATATTTGGAATACATAAAATGGAATGCTTTTAAGAGCACCAAAGTCACTTCTTGAATGCTTTGCTGCTTAGAAATTTCTTCCATCAGATACCCTAAATTATCTCTCTCAAGTTCAAAGTTCCACAGATCTCTAGGGCAGGGGCAAAATGCTGCCAGTCTCTTTGCTAAAGCATAGCAAGAATCAGCTTTATTCCAGTTCCCAACAAGTTTGTTATCTCCATCTGAGACAACTTCAGCCAGGACTTCATTGTCTATATCACTACAGCATTTTGGTCAAAGCCATTCAACAAGCCTCTAGGAAGTTCCACCCTTTCCCACATCTTCCTGTCTTCTTCTGAGCCCCCGAAAGTATTCCAACTTCTGCTTGCTACCCAGTTCAAAAGTTGCTTTTACATTTTTGTGTGTCTTTACAGCAGCACCCCACTCTCTGTGATACTAATTTACTGTATTAGTCTATTCTCACACTGCTGTAAACAATTGCTGTATACTAGGTAATTTATAAGGGAAAAAGGTTTAATTGACTTACAGTTCAGCATGGCTTGGGAAGCCTCGGGAAACTTACAATCATGGCAGAAGGGGAAGCAAACCTGTTTTCTTTCACATGATGACAGGAAAGAGAAGTGCCAAGCAAAAGGGGGAAAAGACGCTTATAAACTCATCAGAAGTCATGAGAATTCACTCACTATCATGAGAACAGCAGCATGGCAGTAACTGCCCCCATATTTCAATTATCTCCTACCAGATTCTTCCTACAATACATGGGGATTATTGGAACTACAATTCAAGATGAGATTTGGGTGGGGACACAGCCAAACCATATCTGATGTTCTGAGAAATTTTTGGAACAGCATAGATGTTTAAAGGTTTAGGAGAAAGAAAAAGTGTAACTTCTGAGTACATGTCATCATTAGCGTGAAACTTAAAATTTGAGGTGGAAGTAGTAGGTTTAAGGCAGCAAGAATTGGTATGTGTTGCTTGAATAGAGCAACACATTTGTAGAATTGTAATAGAAAACACAAGGTGTAGTAGATTCACATACTGAAGATCTGGAGTACCAAGCTAAGAAGTTTGAAAATAAGAAATCTTTGAAAGTTTTTGCATTGGAAGTAACATGCTGAAAGTGACTTTAAAAACATAGAGAAAAGGGCGAGGCACAGTGGCTCAACCTATAATCCCAGCACTTTGGGAAGCCAAGGAAGGCAGATCACGAAGTCAGCAGTTCGAGACCAGCTTGAACAACATGGTGAAACCCCGTCTCTATTAAAATATAAAAATTAGCCAGGCATAGTGGTGGGCACCTGTAATCCCAGCTACTCAGGAGGCTGAGGCAGGAGAATCACTTGAACCCGGGTGGCGGAGGTTGCAGTGAGCTGAGATTGTGCCATTGCACTCCAGCATGGATGATGGAGCAAGACCTCATCTCAAAAAAAAAAAAAAAAAAAAAAAGAAAAAGAAAAAGAAAAAAAGCTTATTAATTACATCTGCTTCTCCATATAGAATGACACTGATTTACACCCACACAGACTTACATGAGTATATACTAAAAGCATAAGGACAGGGTGATGGAGCCCAAGTATTCTAATAAAGCAAAGATTCATTTCACTGATGGTAAGTATCATTTGTTTCTTGCCAAATATTGAGGAGAAACAAACAGCTATCAACTTCATGTTGTCACTGTGGATTTAAATATAATTTTTACTTGTCTCAGGTATTGTTTTTACAAATACGTTTCTAATTTCCAAATTGAAAACTTGTAATTTCCCATACATAATTACAGTAAAGTATGGCTGAGTAATTTAAGTGACCATTATAGGCTCTGAGTTAGAGTTGCTGCAAACCAGCTGATAAGTAGTAAAGAGCAGCATTGTGCTGACACAGGTGGTATGCAGTCAGCTGGCCGCACTCTCTGGCTCCTTCAGTGATTCTCTTGTAGACTCAGTGCTTCAGTAAGTTCCCAGTGTCCCCAAGTCACTGGGCAGAGTAACAGTTTACAGAACATGCCAAAAATGAGTAGTTTGTTTCCTGTGGGTTCTACAGGATAAAGTGAGGGCTTTGTAATGTTTTTACTGGAGTTAAATTTATTAAGAGAAGAGTTCAAGAATAGTTCATTTGTGCTGTAGATAAAAGAAGAAAGAGTCAAAAACGATCATGAATAAATCAAATCTCTTAAAACTAAAATGTTTGCATCTTTATCTTGTTGACTAATTCTTTTCTGGCCTATGCTCCTTGTGAGCCAGTGCGAAAATTAATATATTTTTTTAGTTATTGTCCAAAAGATGTGCAGACCACACATGAATACACAGAAGAAGCTCAATAAAAACGTATAGTTAAAGCTCAAATTGTCTTTAGGATATGTCTGCAGGGTGTGCTGATGGTACTGCTGGTGTTTCATATAATCATATGAAACAGTGGCCTAGTCTTGCGTTCCAGGTGGTTGAGTCTCTGCCCATAGCTCCATTTAGCCATGAATGCCCCTCCCAGAGATCATGCTTACCATTCCCTGGAGAGCCAGTCTATAATTACAAGCTCCTTGGGAGGAAACAGAGTGACTGAATCACAGCTGTGTATAAAAGGCATTGACAGAAGAGCCTTGCTAGAGGGTGAGGGGAAGACACAGGGCAAAGAATGATAACATACACTATTTTTATCCATAATAAAATGTAATACCTTGTAAATAAGAGCTATCTGTTGAATGTATATTATGCACCAATTGTTGTATAATGGTTCGTAGGCATTATATCTCTTATTATTTATAAAACCCTGTTAAGTAGGTATTGATATTTTTTCTCAATTTAATACAAGAAGACACTGAAGTCTTGGAGCTTAAAAAACCCATCTGTAGTCAAGGAGCTTAATAAAAATAAATTCTCTTGTTCTAATTGTGTGAAGTTTAGTGAATTTGCACATTTATTCAAATATATTTATTCATTTTTTTCCTGATGAATGACAGGATGCTCCTAGAGCTAACATGTTAAGATTTTATAAATAAAAGAAATAGTTATCCTGAGGCTTTTCTGGATATTGAGTCTTAAGAATGATAGTTCATTTAATGACAAGTCAAAATTTTATTTGCAATGTTAAAATTGTTTTATCCATAAGAGATGAAGGCAAAAAAACCCCACAAGACTTCTCTGGAAGCAGATCACGTATGCACCTGACTTTTGGATAAGCGGGGAGAGAGAGAGAGAGGGAAAGAAAGATTCCAGAGAGAAAGGGTGATGGAGGATTGGGTGGGGAAAGTAGGAATTTGTTGTCCATGGAGGGAAACAGAGCGTTTAAAACCAGAAAGGAAGATTCACTTCACTGTCTTACCCCTTCAGACCAACTTATGTCTTTGGTATAGTTTGAAGTTGGGTGTTGTGATGCCTCCAGCTTTGTTATTTTAGCTTAGGATTGCCTTGGCTATTCAGTTGGCTATTCAGGCTCTTTTTCTGCTTCTATATGAATTTAAAAAGTAGTTTTTTTTCTAGTTCTGTGAAGAGTGACATTGATAGTTTAAGTCACACGTGACTATTGAGGAGTTGAAATGTGCCTAATGCAATTGAGGAATTAATGAGAATTTAAATTTGATTAAAGGAAGTATTTAAGTATATTTGAAACAGGTTGCATATGTGAATCCACTTTTTAAGCTTTACATTTTATATCATGTAAATGCAAATCCAGTGTTTCTAATGAAAATTTAGCATCTAAATTGAGATGCACTGTAAGCATAAAATATACATGGAATTGAAGGCTTCAAACAAAATGAAAGGATGGAAAATTTCTTGATAATATTTATGTTGACTACCTGTTGAAATCATATTTTTTACTATTGAGTTAAATGAAATCTATTATTAAAAATAAAAAGTCAATACCAAAAATCTAATGAAAGATGTGCAAGACCTCTGTACCATTGCTACTCAAAGTGTGTCCATGATTTTGTTTTCTAACACTTAGTGGTAAGTACAAAAACTAAGAGTAAATGTTTAGAAACTTTTATAGTGATTTAAGATTACTGTAATATTCAAGCCTGTATTTCAACCATTGGAAAGTGTGTGAACCTCTGCATTTTTTTTTTTGGACTTAGCTGGTAAGTCACATGTGCTACAAGATATGACCTGGCAATGTTTAGCAGTTATCTCAGTCAGTTTGGGCTACAATAATAAAAATACCATGCACTGGGTGACTTAAGAAACAAATATTTATTCTAACATTTATGGATGTTGGGAGTCCAAGATCAAGGCCCTGGCAGATCGAGGTGAGGGCACTCTTCTTGGTTTGTAGATGGCTGTCTTCTCTTTGTGTTCTAATATGGTGGAAAGAGAAAGATTTAATGTCTCTTCCTAATAAAAAGAGAATTAATAATAAGAAGAATATTAATCTCATCATGAGGGCCCCCATTACCTAATCTAACTCTAATTACTCCAAAAGGGGCCCAACTTCTAAATATCATCACATTAGGGATTAGTGTTTCAACATACAATTTTGGGGGGAAACATCAAAATTGAGTTCACAGTATTTTGCCACTCTTCTCAAAATTCATGTCCTTCTCGTACATTATACAAAGCACATTCATTCTATTGCAACAGCACTTGAAGTCTTAATTTGTTCCAATATCAAATCTAAAGTCTAACATCCAAAGTATCACCTAAGTATCATTTTAATAAGATATGAGTGAGACTCCAGGTACATACAATTCATCCTGAGGAAAAATTTCTCTCCATCTGTGAACACGTAAAACCAAAAAAGTCATATTCTTCCAAAATACAGTGGTGGAAAAGGCATAGGATAGACATTCCCATGCCAAAAGGCAGGCATAGAAAAGCAGGAAGCAGTGATGGGTTCCAAGCAAGTTCAAAACCTAGTGAGACAAACTCCGTGAAATCTTGTCTTGAGAATGATCCTGTTTGGCCAGATGCTCTGACTTCTGGACCCACTATGATGGCAGTTTTGTCTCTGTAGCTCTGCTGGGTAGGAGTGATGCTCACAGGGTGCTGGGGATCCCCATCCCCAAGGATCCAGCAGGTCCTACCCTCAAGGCTTTTGGTAAATGCCCTCTGGCTTGTTTAAAGTCAAGCAATGGCCCACCTTTTGAAACCAATAAAGCAACATAAATGATCTTGGAATCACCTTTGGGGTTTGGGGCTTATTCTTCCCATATCTTGAAAAATAGCACACATTAGCAGCCAAGTAGGTCTACGGTCTTGTCCTATAAAATCCAAGTCCATCAGTCTTCTTTCATTCTGTCCCATCTCTGACCTCTTCGGTTTAAACTATAGCATTTCAGCTGGGTGACTGATTAGGTCTTTGGTTCAAACCTATACTCATCTTATCTGATTAAGTCTGTGGTACACACCTATACTACTTATCAAATGGAGGGGTGATAACATCATTCATTTTCTCTTTAAAAAACACTTTAAAAACTATTTTTTATAATATGGACAGGCTAAGAATTTTCCAAATCTTTAAATTCTGCTTCCTTTTTGCTTAACAATTTCTTCTCAATTTGTTTCTCTCTTATCATATGTACTATAAGCAGGAGCCAAGCTTCTTCTTCAACATTTTGCTTAGAAATCTCCTAAACTAAATATCAAATTTTATCACTTGCAAGTTCTACCTTCCTCAAAACACTGGAACACAAGCACAACTAAACAAAGATATTTGCCACTTTATGATAAAAAAGATCTTATCTCCTTCAGCCTGCACTAACATGTTTCTCATTTCCATGTGAAACCTCATCAGGAGGACCTTTACCATCCCTATTTCAACCAACATTCTGTTTATAGTTATTTATTATTCTCTAAGAAGATGAAGGCTTCCTCTCTAGTTCTAAACTTTTATTTCTGAACTCTCATTAGAATTGCTTTAAAAAATCTCTTCACAGCAACAACAGCTTTTTCTTGCATGTCCCTCAGAACTCTCCCAGATTCTACCCATTACCCAGTTCTAAGACTGCTTCCACATTTTTAAGTATATGCTACAACAGCACCCCACTTCTCAGTACCAATTTCTTTCTCAGGAAGTTCAGGCTGCTATAACAAAAACACCATAGATTGGATGGCTTAAATAGTAAACATTTATTTCCCACTGTGCTGGAGACAGGAGAGTCCAAGATCAAGGTACTAGCAGATCTCATTTCTAGCGAAAGCCTATTTTGTGGTTTGCAGGTAGATATCTTCTTTTTGTATCCTCACATGGTGGAAAGATAAATATCTGTGTCACCTTCTCTTTTGTAAGGGCATTAATTGCATCATAAGAATCCAATCCTCATGACCTAATCTAACCCTAATTACTCCCCAAAGAGCACCCCTCCAACTACCAATACACTGGGAATTAGGGTTTCAATATATACATTTTGAAGGAACACAAGCATTCAGTCCATAGCTATGGTCATGCATACATGCATAACATAACTTATATGTTATATATATAAAAACTTATATATATACACACACACACATGCACACACAACATGTAAGCTCTTTATTGAATATACATACTATAAATGTTTATTTCTAGGAAGATATATAGAATGTCTAGAAATCAATAATAAATTGATGGACGGCATAATTTTTTAAAATGGCTAGAGATCTAAAATGAATACTCCATGAAAGATGGTATCCAAATGACCAATAAACCAATGAAAAGGTGCTTATCTTCCTTAATCAGCATAACGATGCAAGTTAAAAATCACACTGGCTTGCTACTACACACTCAATAGAATGGTTAAAATGAAAAAGATGTAAAAGGGCAAGTGATGGCAAACAGTTGGAGTAACTGAATCTTGTAGATATTACTGGTGGAAATGTGATGCTAACAGAACTGTTTGGCTGCACCTACTCAAGCTAAACATAAGTATACATCATGAACAAGAAATTTGTACACATTTTACCAAAAGACATCTTCTAGAATGCTCATAGCCATGCTTAGTCTCAAATTGGAGACAAATACCCATCAATAGAAGAATATAAAAATAAATAGCTGTATTAGTCCATTTCCACACTGCTAATAAAGATGTACCCAAGACTGGGTAATTTATAAAGAAAAGTGGTTTAATTGACTCACAGTTCCACATGGCTCAGGAGGCCTCACAATCATGGTGGAAGGCAAAGGAGGTGCAAAGTCATGTCTTTCATGGTGGCAGGCAAGAAAGAGAGCATGTGCAGGGGAACTTCCATTTAAAAAACATCAGATCTCATAAGACTTACTCACTGTCATGAGAACAGCACAAGAAAGACTCAGCCTTATGATTCAATTACCTCCCACCAAGTCCCTCCCACAACATGTGGAAATAATGGGAACTACACTTTGAGATTTGGGTGGGAATACAGCCAAATGATATCATTCTGCCCCTGGCCCCTCCCAAATCTCATGTCCTAACATTTCAAAAGACAATCATGCCTTCCCAACAGTCCCCCAAAGTTTTAACTCATTTCAGCATTAACTCAAAAGTCCACAGTCCAGCATCTCATCTGAGACAAGGCAAGTCCCTTCTGCCCATGAGCACATAAGATCAAACGCAAGATAGTTACTTCCTAAATACAATGAAGCTAAAGGCATTGGGTAAATACACCCATTCCAAATGGAAGATATTGTCCAAAACAAAAGGGCTACAAGCCCCATGTAAGTCTGAAATCCAACAGAGCAGTCATCAAACCTTAAAGTTCCAAAACAATCTTCTTCAACTCCATGTCTTACATCCAGGTCATGCTGACACAAGAGGTGGGCTCCCACAGCCTTAGGCAGCTCTACTCCTGTGGCTTGGCAGGGTACAAGTTCCCTCCTGGGTGCCTTCACAGGATGGCATTGAGTGTCTGTGGCTTTTCCAGGTACATGGTGTAAGCTGTTGGTGGATCTACCATTCTCAGGTCTGGAAGACAGACAGTGGCCCTCTTCTCACAGTTCCATTAGGCAGTACCCCAGTGGGGACTCTGTGTAGGGACTCATACCCCACATTTCTCTTCCTCACTGCCCTAGCAGAGGTTGTCCATGAGGGCTGCACATCTGTAGTACACCTCTGCCTGGACATCCATATATCCTCTGGTATTTCCACACACCCTCTAAAATCTAGGTTCCTCTGCCTGCTTTTATCCTAGCTGCACTGACAGAGTTTTCCAAATCTAGGCAGAGTTTCCCAAACCTCAATTCTTCACTTCTGTGCACCTGCAGATCCAACATCAAGTGTAAGTTACCAAGGCTTGGGACTTGCACCCTCTGAAGCTACTGTCTGAGCTCTACATTGGCCCCTTTTAGCCATGGTTTGGATGCAAGGCATCAAGTCCCTAGGCTGCACACAGCAGGAGGACCCTGGGCTTGGCCCAGGAAGCTGTTTTCCTCCTAAGCCTCCAGGCCTGTTATGGGAGGGGCTTGCTGGGAAGGTCTCTGACATGCCCTGGAGATATTGTCCCCATTGTCTTGGTGATTAGCATTTGGCTCCTACTTTGTTATGCAAATGTTACTTGGTGTTAGCATTTGGCTCCTACAGCCAGCTTGAATTTCTTTCCAGCAAATGGGTTTTTCTTTTCTACTGCACTATTAGGCTGCAAATTTTTTAACTTTTTGTGCTCTGTCACCTCTTGAATGGTTTGCTGCTTAGAAATGTCTTCCACCAGATACCCAAAATTCTATCTCTTGCAGTCAAAATTCCACAGATCTCTAGGGCAGGAGCAAAAAGGTTTATATAGTAAGAGTGACCTTTACTCCAGCTCCCAACAATTTTCTAATCTCCATCTGAGACCACCTCAGCCTGGACTTTATTGTCCATATCACTATCAGCATTTTGGTCAAAGCCACTCAACAAGTCTCTAGGATGTTCCAAACTTTCCCACATCTTCCTGTTTTCTGAGCCCTCCGAGTTCCTAGGAAATTCCAAACTTTCCCACTTTTTCCTATCTTATTCTAAGCCCTCCAAACTTTTCCAGGCTCTGCCTGTTATCTAGTTCCAAAGTTGTTTTTACATTTTTGGGTATCTATATAGCAGTGACCCCCCTACCAAGTACCAATTTACTTGTGATGATTAATATTGAGTGTCAACTTGATTGGACACTTGATTATGTCTGTGAGGGTGTCGCCAAAGGAGATTGACACTGGAGTCTGTGTACTGGGAGACCCAGACCACCCTCAATCTAGGTGGGCACCATCTAATCAGCTGCCAGTGCAGCTAGGATAAAAGCAGGCAGAGGAATGTGGAAGGACTAGACTGGCTAAGTCTTCTGGCCTCCATCTTTCTCTTATGCAGGGTGCTTACTACCCTCAAACAACAGACTCCGAGTTCAGCTTTTGAACTCTTGGACTTATACCAGTGGTTTGCTGGGGGCTCTCTGGCCTTTGGCCACAGACTGAAGGCTGCACTGTTGGCTTCCCTACTTTTGAGGCTTGGGACTCAGACTGGCTTCCTTGCTCCTCAGCTTGCAGACAGCCTGTTGTAGGACTTCCTCTTGTGATTGTGTGAGTCAATACTCCTTAATAAACTCCTTTTCATGTATACATGTATCCTATTAGTCCTGTCCCTCTAGAGAACTCTGATTAATACAATGGTGATATATTTTATTTAGTGGAATATTATACAATAATTAAGATGAATAATCTATAGCTCACCCAACAAGAAGAATCTGATAAATAGTCTTAAAATGAGTCAGACATAAGCAAGAACCTATTGTGTTATTTAATTTATTTCAACTAAGCAACAGGAATGGATTTTTAAAAAAAAAAATCCAAAATAGAGGTTACCTTTGAGATAAAGTAATGACAGAAAGAAAGTACAAGGTTGACTTCTGGGAAACTTGTTACTATTTCTTGATTTGTTTATGTGAGTGCAGTTTGAGACATTCACTGTGCATGTGATCTTTTTTTCTATGTGTATTAGTCAATCAAATAAGAGAGAGAAAGAGAGAAAGAAAGGTTTTAAGAAAGTCACAGCAGCATGAAGGAAAAAGATTAGATGATAAGTAAAGTCAGATTTTCAATTCTGTAGTTTCCCTAAAGTTAGTACTCTTGAATTCACCAAAAGAGTTATAAGAGTCATGCTTACTTTAAAAAAAGAGATTTAAAATAATAGATTCTTCAGTGTACCAACTGTATTTTCAAATATAAATCTGATTTATGCACTTAGCACTACAGAAGAAAAAGCAGCAGGGAGTAACTGTGAAATACGTGGAACATAAACTGGTGTAGCAATTCTAGAATTCCCAGCTTGAATCTCTTTCAACCAAGAAAATACACTGTATCTCAGGCCAAGGAAACACTGGAGGTACTGATATTTGGTGGTTTATTATAAGCGGGAGGCACGGGATCTAACAGGATCTTTGGTAGCTCAAATTGAGATGCCACATGGTAAAATATGAGTTATTTTAGGTTTTGGTTTAAAAGGAATATTATGCGCAGCATTCCAGCTGAAATAAATGCATAATGTGCAGCTCAATGGTCTTACTTAAAAGTAATAAACATGCTAATTTAGTTTAGAAAAGGTACTAGGATTATATTTCATTATTTCTAAAAATAAAAATAATGCATGGACCAGGGTGACAGACATAATCCTGTGGCTTAAAAAATTACAGATGATGAGAACTTTCCTTGCTCAGGGTTAGAGGTGGGTGAAGGAAGACTATTTGAAGCTTTCTGCTTCTACCTCATTTTCTTTGGTGTGCTTCCTTTGCTCTATCAGATTTAACACATTTGTTAGAAATTCAACTTCCCTTGAGATAGTGCCACATATTAGCTGCAGGCTAATTTTTCCTGGATGGATATGCATTAATACCGTTTTCTTTTATTATAATTTTTCATTAATTAATTTAGCTATTTAGTCATTATTTTGGTCATGTATTAATTGATCCAGTGGTTTCATGCTGACCAATTGTGATATATTAGAGGTAATGGAAGATACAGAGATATCCTCAAGGAAGAAGAATGCTAAAAAAATTTTATAAACATAAAAAAGTAAGATGGCATGCAGTAAAAGTGATTAAAACTCTTTTAATGGAGAGAAAGAAAAACGTACTTTCAGAGAGGTTAAGCATGTATTTACAAAAGTCATGGTTGTGAACTAGGTCATAAAGCATTTGGAAAAAATTTGAAATGAATTAAGTATCAATTGGAGGAAATGAGATGAAAAAGTCTGGGTAGACAATGGGAGCAGCAAGTTTGCCTGGATCAAAGGCTGTGACAAAGGGAGTAAAAATAGGAAAAGGCAGGGGTATGAGGTCGTGGGGTCTCCAAGCAACTGATATGATTATGTTGGAGACTATGGGACTGGGGATCCACTGAAGACTTTGGAATGAGGAGAGAAGGTGACATATTTAGAAATGTTACCATCAATAGAAAGTAAGTTATTTGAAGGTAAGATCTGCTGTATCCCTACTGCCTACCACAGTAGGCTCAGAGTAGGCATTTACTAAATATTTGTAGAATATTCTACTTAATGTCCTTAGAGTATGCCATATAGGGTATTCATGATATTTCTATTCATTTATTATTTATTAAAGCTTATTTACTTTCTGAATAGGTAATACACGCAAGTGATACAAAATTAAAAATGTTCAAAAGACCATACATTAAAACCTACGTTTCTATTTTCCTTTTGCTGTCTCTCCACTGTTTAGTTCCCCTCCAAGAGGCAATCATTGTTAGTTTCCTGTAGGTGTTCTAGAAGATGGGGTGTGTGTGTGTGTGTGTGTGTGTCTACACACTTTTATATACATATTTTCTATTTGATTTACGAATGACAGCATTCTATATACAAGTTTCTCTTTTATGCTCCTGTATTTGTTTATATATCAGTCATTATTATTAAAAAACTGCTACATCCTTTTTAAATTAATGCCTATTATAATTAAGGCAATATAATTTATTTAAACAACACTCTAAGAAAGACATTTTGAAATTTTCAATATTTTCCTAGTTAAAAAATATAGCAGTGAACATCCTGTATAACTAGTGTATAGGATGTATCTATTGTAATATTTTTCTGTGTAAAATGTCATCATGAGATATTTAAACATAAGAAAAAGTATAAAGAATAATTCAACAAGTATCTTGTATCCACCACTGGCCAAAGAAGTATAATATAAATGATACAGTTTAATTCCATATATAGCACTTTCCAATTCCACACCTCTCTTTCCCTTAGGTGAGCATCAGTGTAATTATTACTAGGAATGAATAATTTTACACAGATTTCAGAGCCATTTGTACTTTTCCTTTTTAATGAACTTTCTGTTCATAAACTTCGACTATTTTATACTGTGTTGTCAGTCTTTTTAAATTGATTTGTGAGAACTTTTTACATGTTATGCAATCAACTCAGTGTACAAAGAGAACATTTTGGGGTAACCCTGGCAGATCTCTCCTGGTTTCCTGGTAACGAGCCAGTGGCTCCCCCTCTTTCTAGCAGCATAGGTTGGGCTCAGTCTCAATTTCCTATGAGATAACTCAGAGATGGAAGCAGCTTGCACACCCGGCAGTGACATACAACTCTGCTGCGCAGCTGGCACTACATCTCAGATTGTTTTCCTCGGACTTGCAGGGTTGTTCTCATGCTTTCCTTTAAAAATGTGGCCGGGCGCTGTGGCTCACGCCTGTAATCCCAGCACTTTGGGGGTCCGAGGCGGGTGGATCATGCAGTCAGTAGATTGAGACCATCCTGGCCAACATGGTGAAACCCTGTCTTTACTAAAAATGCGAAAATTAGTTGGGCATGTTGGTGTGTGCCTGTAGTTCCAGCTACTCAGGAGGCTGAGGCAGGAGAATTGCTTGAACCCAGGAGGCCGAGGTTGCAGTGAGCCGAGACCTTGCCATTGCACTCCTTCCTGGCGACAGAGTGAAGCTCCCTCTCAAAACAAAACAGAAAATAAATAAATAAATAAAAAAGTGACAGCATCAAGGAAGCCAAACTCCTCTCCTTCAGTACGGCCCCAAAGAGAATCCTATAGTGTCTTAGTGTCTGACCTGGTGTACATCCTTCCAGTCGCTAAGACAAAGAGACTCGTGGAAATGGCTGACCCTCTACGAACAGGTCACCAAAAGATGCACACAGTGTTTGTCTTGAACCTTTTGCATGGTAACCTGTGATTGCACTTACTTTATTTCCCTATTCGCTTACCATTTTTCCTTTGACTGTCTTTTGCCATGAGAAATGTTCTGAAATTTTTGTAGCTCATTTTATTCCAAAAATGATTTATTAATATATATGTGATTATATTAACAGGTACAAAGTAGACTTTGTTCTGCACTTAAAATAACTTCTTGCACATTGCCATATACAATATATAATTATCTCAGCTTGGTGTCCCCAAATATACAGTTTAATCCTAACTGACTTCCCGTTACACAGCTTAGTATCTAGTGATATTCCATAGGGGCATGTAATTCTCCTTTTATTACTCTAGTGAGTGGTCTCATAAATTCTGTCTTCCTGATGAGAAATATCATATGCTGTATGTGTTGGACAAAATAGAATAAAGCGTACTTTTAGGTGAAATCATTTATAGGATATAACATCCTCTTCATCTTTTTAAAACTTTCTATTACTCAAATTTAAAACATAGGAGCAGAAAAAAATACACAATAAACTTTTATATACTTGTTATCCATCTACAGCAGTCAACAATTCATGGCTGCTATTGTTCCATCTTTACTCTGAGATACTCTACCATCCACCACGTCACCACTGGACCAATTATCATCCCTTTATGTTATGGTTTCTAGCATTTGTGTTATGCTTAGAAAGGCTTTTCCCATTATTATAAACAATTATCCATGCTTTTTTCCTATTATGTTTGTGGCTTTATTTTATACATTTAAATAATTGTGAGTATTATTTATGGGATTTATTTCAGTTTAAATGTAAAGAATGTATCCCACTCACTTTTTCCAGATTGATTTTTAATTGTTCTAGTGCCATTTATTAAATAAACCATACTTTAATTACTGATGTGAAATGACAAATTGATTATATACTAAATTATCATTTTGAATCAGAAATTTTCTACCTGGATATTCCAGTGTAACATATTTTATTGCTCTATCTAAATATGAAATGTGACATATTTATTTATTTTTTTTTGAGATAGAGTCTCGCTCTGCCACCCAGGCTGGAGTGCAGTGGTGCAATCTTGGCTCACTGCAACCTCTGCCTCCCGGCTTCAAGCAATTCTCCTGTCTCAGACTCCCGAATAGCTGGGACTGTAGGCACCTGCCACTACATCTGACTGATTTTTGCATTTTTAGTAGCGGTGGGGTTTCACTGTATTGGCCAGGCTGGTCTCGAACTCCTGACCTCAAATGATCCACCCATCTCGGCCTCCCAAAGTGCTGGAATTACAGGCATGAGCCACGGTGCTCGGTTCAACATATTTAAATTATTATAGATTTAAAATGTCTGGTTAATTTAATGCCTACTCCTTTCTCTTTTATTTCAGAACATTTTTCATTATTATTGCTTATTTTGCTCTGCAAGTAAATTTTATGATCAGGTTATTTAGTTTAAAATAAAATGTAGTTTAGAATATCTCCTCTCCAGGTTGTTGAGACTCTTAAATGAGGACTCATAAAACATATCCCTAAAAGAATATCTGACTTAAGTATGTTTTTCATAAATATATGATTTACTAACTAAATATCTATTAATATGGATTAATTTAATTTATTGATAAATTAGGGCAAAATTAGTACATTTATGATGGTAAATCTTTCTCTTCTGGGACATGCTGGACTTTGCTTAAGTCTTCTTTTGTGTCTCCAAGAGTGTTCTGAAGTATCATCTATGCAGCTGTGGCATATTTCTACCTATGTGTATTCCTAAGTATACCTTTTAGGTGATGTTGTTAATGTTAGCATTATTTAACGTTATTAATTTTATACTGTCACACAGCTGGTTGTTACTTCTTTACATGAATGGCAACATTAATTTTGTATCCAGTCAATCTATTTTCTTTTTACCATATTAATATTTTTCAGTTTCTTATCTTATGCGTTGCAGATAAGCAAACACAACCTAAAATGTTGGTTGTTTTTCTCCATTTCAGAAGGTTATTTGTTGATTTTTTCTAATTGTATTAATTAGCACCTCTTTAATTGAGTTAAATAATGATGATATATCTGGTTTCACTTCATTGGATTATGTTTGGGGGAAATAAAAGAAATATATATATATATATCTAAGTATATAACCAGCTTTTCCTGATATCATAAGCTGAATAATGACCTGTCTCTGCCCAAAAATGTCCATGTCCTAATTCCCAAATCTTGTGAATATGTCACTGTATGTGGTAAAAGGGGCTTTGTAGATGTGGTCACTTTAAGGATTTTGAGATGAGGAGATCATACTGGATTATTTGGGTGGGCCTAATATAATCACAAGGGTCCTGGTAAGGAGGCAGGAGGGTCCTCAGAGGGAGGGAGAGGTGAAAACAGGCCAGGAAACGAGCTATACCCTAGAGCTTTCCGAAGGGATCACAGCCCTGTCGACACTTTGGTTTTAGCCCATAACACCTATTTTGGACTTCTGACCTCCAGAACTGTAAGATAAAACATTTGTGTTTTTTTAAACCACGAGATTTGTGATAATTTGTTACAACAGCAGAAAGAAAGTAATACAGTGGGGGGAGGGAATCTCTCAAATTTTTATTCATTTTTATTCAGGGTTTATAAAAATTAAGAATATATAATAAATTTTAAAATTTCTTTTTAACCCCCATGTAGGTAATTACATAGTTTTTCTCTTTTGCCTATAAGTATATGGCATTACTTTAATAGTTTTGCTAATATTTAACTAATTTTTGCATTTCCAGAATAAGTACTTCATCAATGGTATATTATTCTTTCAATCGTTTCATTGTCAATATTTTATTTTTTTGTCAACATTCGTAAGTGTTATTTTCTTTAGTTTTCTTTCTCGTATTATCTTTGTCAGATTTTTAGCATCAGTGTCATGCTAAATTCATGCAATGAATTCGAAAGGTTTCTTTTTTAATCCTCTGGAAGTGTTTAAGTACTGAAGATACTTGCTCTTAAAAGTTTGACAAAATTTTCTTGTGAAATTATTTAAATCTAATTTTTTTTATGCCTCTGTCTTTGGTAACTTTTTCTATTTCTTATGATAATTGATGAATTTGGATTTACCATCTCATCTGAAACCAGTTTTCAGTATGTATATTTTATTAGAAAAGCTTCTATTTTCTTAGATTCTAAAATTTTTCTTTTTCTCTCTGTGGCCCAGTCTAGCTAGTAGGAGTAAGTACTGTTCCTGATCCCGTGAGCATGAGGCACTGTTTGCTGCAATCCTTTCAGATGGTTTTATCCCTGGCTTTGGGACATTTCCTCATACTCATGCACTGATCTGTACTTTGCTGTATATTAGAAGAGGTCTCTGCAGATCTTCAAGGTTCTTTGCGTGCAGCTCTCTCCTTTTCAGCACTCTGCCCAATGAACTCTAGCCACCTTCATCTCCCCAAAGCATCAGTTTCACCTCCTCCACTCAAGAAGTACACAGGGCTTCACCTCCTCAACTCAAGAAGTACACACCTCCTGATCCATGGTCTGGAAAGTCTCTTAAGGCAATGATTTAAGTAATCCTAGGGCTCACATCCTTTTTTTTCATGTCCCATTGATCATCATCTTTCATTGTCTGATGTCCAGTGTCTTCAGTCTGTATATTTAAGTATTTTATTCCTGAAAACCTATTTTGACTTAGTTTATCTTTTCGTCCTATAATCTATTTGTCTTTTTGGTGATTTTAAGCAATTGGAGACAATTGATTGGCATAGTTGGGATGTCTTTTTCCTTTTTATATAGATATTATTTCTTTGTGTTTTTAAAAATTCCATATTCTTCGCATTCATCATTTTGGTTCTTATGTCCCTTGTGGAATGTTCAGCCTCCTCTTCTCCATTTCGGGTCCCTTCCAGCTGCTCACTGTTGGCTTCCTTGGGCTCTATCAGCTCATGATTGCTCTCTTTCTATTTGCATGTCAAAACCTCCCTAAGCTCAGATAGCTCTGATTGTATTCTTGTACTGTGGACATGATTGTTTTAATTTTCTAATCCAGGGTGATACATAGGTTAAATTTTTCATCAGCTTTATCACAGTATATTTTCTGGTGAGATTACTTCATCTCCTATATTTTACCTGTTTTTCTCTTTTCAGCTCATCTTATAATTGCATAATTATAATTTTTTTTTTTTTTTTTTGAGACGGAGTCTCACGCTGTCGCCCAGGCTGGAGTGCAGTGGCGCGATATCGGCTCACTGCAAGCTCCGCCTCCCGGGTTCCCGCCATTCTCCTGCCTCAGCCTCCTGAGTAGCTGGGACTACAGGCGCCCGCCACCGCGCCCGGCTAATTTTTTGTATTTTTAGTAGAGACGGGGTTTCACTGTGGTCTCGATCTCCTGACCTTGTGATCCGCCCGCCTCGGCCTCCCAAAGTGCTGGGATTACAGGCTTGAGCCACCGCGCCCGGCCGCATAATTATAATTTTTAACAATTATTACTACTCTTGGTTGACCGGGGATATTTTTTAGGGTAGCTAATTTCAAGATTACACATGGGGAAAGAAGACAAACCCTGTTCAGGTGAGTGAGGCTTCTCTTTATAACCCAAAGTTACGTCTGGCCTTGGAGTGACTTCTTTTACCCTTCACTACTCTGTAACCAAATAAGATGGCCCTGCAGAGCCAGTTACAATGTTGTCTTTTTTAACATCAGACCACATACTGGGCTAAAGGTTTTTTTTTCCTCTCGTGATGATAAAAAAGAAAACAACAACAACAGCAAAAAACATATAATTTAAAAAATATATGTGAAAATCTGCATTTTCTGTAAAGAACAGTCTTCTTGGTGCTCTGTTAGAATGAATCTTTGTGCTGATGGTTTCTGCAGCTGTTTGTCTTCTAAGAAGCATGGTATACAATGATTTGGACCCGCCCGGTGGTACTGGTGGTGATTAGAACCATTATTGTTTGGGGTGCAGGAAATCATTAGTTTGGAAAGCAAAGTTTTAGTCCCATTTCTGTTTTTAATCAGTTGCCTAAATTTAAGCAAATCTCGGTCTGTATTCAATATTGCTTTTTATTCAGTATTTATTTTCCACCTGCTTACAAAGTACTGTCCAAGCTGCTAAGGATAGATATTTCTGCCCCCTCCTATATTCCCTGGAGGTTTGGAAAACCAATTTGAGTATGTTTGAAGCATGGAGTTGTTTTTGCCGTCCACCTTCTCAATAGTCAGGCCAGAGCTCGCCTATTAGTGTTCCAACATTGTTTCATTCTCATCTCCATTTTCAGATGACCAACTAGCTGCGCAGCCTGGCTCTGCCTCATTGGAGACCTCTTCCACAGACTTAGGTTAATGTCAGGCTGGCATTATTGCATAGGGGAGATCTCACAGCGGCTTCTACATATTTGGCTGCTCTGAGAAATCTTATTTGCCATCAAAAAACAGTGTTTCTTCCAAAACACTCTACATTACCATCTCATTTGAGGACTCAGAGTTTCTTGAGTATGCAGTGTGGCAGCTTTAAAAATTCCTTCTTTCCGACTGGGCGCAGTGGCTCACGCCTGTAATCCCAGCACTTTGGGAAGCTGAGGTGGGTGGATCATGAGGTCAGGAGATCGAGACCATCCTGGCTACACAGTGAAACCCCATCTCTACTAAAAATACAAAAAATTAGCCGGGCGTGGTGGCGGGGGCCTGTAGTCCCAGCTACTCGGGAGGCTGAGGCAGGAGAATGGCGTGAACTCGGGAGGCGGAGCTTGCAGTGAGCCGAGATTGCGCCACTGCACTCCAGCCTGGGCAACAGAAGGAGACTCCGTCTCAAAAAAAAAAAAAATTCCTTCTTTCCTTTTTCCTTCCTTCCTTTCTTCCTGCTTTCCTTCTCGCCTCCCTTCCTTTCTTCCTTTTTTCCTTTTCATTTGTTTCTTCCTCTTCCTCATGCACATTTGGTGCTCAGATATTTAGAAATGGCCCATAGATGATGATGACACATAGACAGCACGATTTAAAAGATATCCAGTTTCAGTGAGACTCATTTTTTATTTAAAAAACCCCACGCAGTTGGCAAAGATTCAAAGTCATCTCCATGTCATGGTGCATGCAGGAAAACACCTGTTAGGGTTACCCAACTGTGACTAGTGCAAAAGTTATGTGTCTTTTTAAGCTTTTTTTTTTTTTTTTTTTTTTTTCCCCTTAGACCAGATGTCTGAATGATCCTCTCATTCAGTGAACTGGTTAGGGCTGCATTGAAGAGCAGGAAGGGAACCTGAATGGGATCCTTAACACTTAACTTTACCTTGCATACAGAAATATAAAGAATAATAGGTAGATGCATGGAAAAAACATGGTGTAAACTCTCAGTTGTCAACCTCTGCTTTTCCTTCCTCTCTCCTGTTTCCTTCCCAATGTCTGCACTAAGCTGCGTCTCCAGAAATGGCCCCATGGCACTCTGTTTTTTTTCTTTTTATAGTCTTTCTTACTTCTCTTCAAAGAAGCTTGGAGAATGCCTTTTGTTCCCACCAGCACTTAGCAAGGTCCTGCTGAGCAAGTAAGCTCCCAAGGGCCTGTCAACACTTTCTCTCAGCAGTTAGCTGCCTCACACTTTGACAGTCATACATCCCCGCAAAGTAAGTCTTTCTCTGTTGAATCACAGCATGGAAATAAAGGAGCCAAAGGAGCCGGGCAGGTAGGCTGGAACAGTTGGTAAGATTCTCTGTGACTGAGGCGGATCTCTTTAAGTCAATGGCTCCCTATCATAATTGGGGCTGGATTAACATCTGTGGCATAAACAAATGGGTGGATGAAGTACTGATTACCTCCTTTTGTCCTGCTCAAAGGATTGCATAATCAGCAAAGAATCACACTATATTTTTAAAGCAGCAAATATGATTTTTGAAAAATAGTTTTCAAGAACACTAAACAATTCTTAGTTTTTGAACATATAGCTATAATTACAGTGCAATAGAATGGGAAGTACTTTTGGAAATAAGCCCATCCAGCCATTTAAAGATAGATATACTGAGGCACAGAGAAAAAAGGGGGACTTTCAAAGGCCATGTATTTTGTGGATTCTTGATCTGGAATGATATGGAACGGGGCTTCTCAACTTTGCTGCTATTGCATTCAGCACTGAATAGTTATTTATTGTGGGAGGCTGTCCTGTGTACTGGAGATGATTTATCAGCAACTCCTGGTCTTCACCCTCTGGATGCCTGTGGCAGCCCTTCCAAAGTCAAAACAACCCAACGTATCTCCGGACATTTCCAGAGGTCCTGTAAGGGCACAGTCACCTCCAGTTGACAATCAATGGTCTAGAATGTGCTAACGCTGAGCCTGTCTTCAAGTAAAGAGTCAATGCAGGCCTTCTGTATTTGGTGCTGGTCAGGGCATACCTGTATTTCTCAAGCAGACTTTCATCAGGAGATAGACAACTAACAGTACCTAAAAGAGAGAGATCACAGTAATGGTGAAAACATCTGTCAAGTCAGAATTCAGGCTCTCGCCCACTCCATTCCCCTCAAAAGGCCAGGCTCCTTCCCCAAGACAAAGCAAGAGCATGGTGCTCTGTGCAGGATTTCTCCTGTCTCTGCCACTACCTCATGCATTACTTTAAGACAGTTGTCACCACTCTGCATGTCAGTTTCCCTCTTGATAATGAGAGTATTTGAAAAATATGTTCCCACACCTAATCTAGCTTTGATAGTGTTACTCACTCATGTTACAAGATTCCAAATCAAATGAAAACCTGTTCTCTGAGGCCTCCCTACAAGTCCCAGATCCCAGGGATTTTCCGATCTCTGAATTCAGCACATTTTCCTAACCGAGTTTTAGGTTTGATTTCCATCCAGGGCTCAGCTGAGCTTGAAAGAGAGCTGAGCAACCAGGTGTCAGAGTAGTCAATTAAAGCAACAAGACAAAAATGAAAGCAGCAGTCAGCTTTAATCATTAACTGTGGTGGTGTCAGCACACTATGAATGCAAACACGAGTGGAAGCAAGGCTGGCCAGAGGGGCCTGAGTCCTTGACTGCAATACCTCTCAGGGGCTGTGATGTACTGGCTGTGCATCAAGTCTGGTGTGGGGAGGGCAGTTTCCCCCTTCTGACCTGACAGGTAAAACCTTTGTAACTGCCTAGAGTCAAGCCTGAAAAATCATGCATAGATGTTTTTGGCCAGGCACTAGACTTCTCAATTTCCCTTAGATCTATCCAAATTTCTAGCAGATGCTTTCACTGACTTTCTATGTCTCCTCTGACTTAAATATGCAAAATACCTTCCGGGTTTCTTTAAGGTCTTGGATACTTACTTCTATTTGTGGCTAATGCTATCAGAGGGCAGATGAGACTTTCTAAGCCATTGAAAAAGAAACAAATCTACTTTGGTGGAATGGAAAGTGCAAGGAGATTAAGATGTGAGCTCCTAACAGGCTTCAAATACAAAGTTGCTTAGATTCCCTGGGGCTTAGTTTCTCATTCCCATTGTCCTGTGATCTCATGCATATGTATACAGTAGGAATAAGTGAGATACACCTCCACGTTGCAGGAGGTCAGCAGCTCTGAGTAAATATTTTTGAGTGCATCAATAAAAGGTAACAGGGTGCACTTGGAAGTCCACTGATCATTCCAACAGAACACATGGACGTGCAGTTTAGAAGCAAATTGTTAAACGTCAAGATGTACATCAATTAGAAAAGTAGAAAACGAAAACTCTTGCTCCAAACACACTCATATCAATAGAATTTTTTTCTAGTGTCCTAAAACAAAATTCCTACTTATTTGCAATTTACCATCCCCTAGAGGAAAGTTTAACAAGGGTGAATCACATTTAAGTGGGTACCCAATTTGTGTACTGACATTTACTGAGAGCTAGTTTTTAAAAAACTCAGGTTCTGTGCTAGATGCAAACAAGTCAGTAACAGAGATTTCCAAGGCAAACTTGTCTTTTATGCTTCAGGCTCAAAATTTCAACCTTTTGTGCATCTGTATCCAAACGTCCCACAGACACGGCAAACCCAGTATGTCTAACTTCAAATCCTTCATCTTTCCTTCCAATGTTCTCAGCTCCCCAAACTATGTACAAGAAGATTTTCTTTCTTCACTTCCTCTTTTACCTTGGGAATAGGACACTAATGTGTGCATTCACTTCATATTGCTGTAGGACTTT
Source organism: Macaca nemestrina (assembly GCF_043159975.1). Classification (NCBI taxonomy): domain Eukaryota; kingdom Metazoa; phylum Chordata; class Mammalia; order Primates; family Cercopithecidae; genus Macaca; species Macaca nemestrina. The sequence goes on along the minus strand of NC_092137.1, from coordinate 17,071,718 downwards.
CTCCTTAGTGCAGCTGAAAACAGGGTCCTTGTCATCTGACCATGAGAGGTTAGACTCGCAGACATTTTGAAGGGTGAGAAAAATGGTATTTATTGGGCAAAAAGGTAAAAAAAAGGGAACAGGGTCTCTCAGCAAAACAAAAGCCCTGCTAGCCTGCTTCCCACCTCACGGACTGAATCCCAGGTTCCACGCCAAAACAGGAGATGAGAGGCCAGTCTCCTCCCCGATGCAAATGACATGAACTTCCCAAGGCTCCAGCCCAGTACGCACTCTTCCCAGTGCTCAGGCCCATTGGAGATTCTCTGGTGACCCCTTTAGATTTGGCTGTCTCAATATATTAATAATAGAACTACTGATATTATTACAGTATTAAATATCCAAAAATATTGCATGCTGCTCCATTTGTTTCAGTCTTGTTTTATGTCCTTCTGCATAAAGCATAGCTTTCTTCTTAGAGATCTTACACGTCTTTGTTAAAATTTGACCTGGTTATGTTTTAGAGCTTTGGCCACTGTAAAGTGACTTTTTTCCCTTTTTTAAAATCATTTTGAATTCGTTATTCTTAAGAATAAAAGCTGTAGAATTTTGACAACGTATCTTATTCTGAGTGGCACCTCTTTGCTGAGTCTTCCATGGCCATCCAATTGACAGGGCTCCCCCTGTGTTTCTCTCTGCCTGTTTTCCAACCCTGTTTTAATTTCATTACAGCGTTCACCATCGAACATTTTACTGATTTATAAAACTTGTTTATTATCTATTTCTCTCCCACTAGAATAGAAGTTTCTATTCACCTCTAAATTTCTAGCACTCCAAATAATGTCTGGCATAAAATAACTGCTCAAACATATTTAAATAAAATATGAATGAATTTATGAATATTTGTTGCATAAAACATCATTTTTATATATATTCTATTACTACCCCATTAGAATTTCTTTTTTATTTTGACTAAAATTATTTGTTTTGTTCTGGATATATAATCATAGCATTTTGTGTTTCATTATATTTATATTGATTATTTAGTTTAAACTTTCATCTCTGGCTCTATGAACTAGAGACATCAAAACTATGGACTATATGTGGTGATGCCAAAGTTGCTTGTCTTATTTCAGATTTCAATGGGAGTAACTTTATTATTTCACTATTTATGTCAATGTTCACTACTAATCATTGCAAATTGTTGGCCTTTGAGCTAACTTATTTAAGAAAAGAGTGCTAGATTCTATCAAGTGACTTTTCAGTATCTATTAAAATAATCATGTGGGTTTTTTTTTAATGTAAGATACTATGCTTACAGCTTTTTCTGTTGGTAAACCATGGTTTTATTCCTGAAATAAATTATCGTTTGATATATTATGTTTCTAATATGCTGTTGGATTTAGTTTGAAAACATTTTGTTTAGAGTTACTGTACTTAGTAAGTTAAACTGAACTATAGTTTTCCTTCTTTGTACTACTGTTATTAGGTTTTGATAATAAAGTTATACTATCATTACAATGTGAATTGAGGACTTCTTCATTTTTTCCTGTGGCCTAGAATAGAATAACATTGACAGTATTTTCTCTTTAAAGCTTAAATAGAAGTCAACTCTAAAAACATATGGCTTTATGTAATCTCTGCTTATTGTCCAAGGATATAGCATGGAAATTTTACAAATCCAAAATGCCATTGATTGTAAGACTCCTCATTATTTTCTATACCCTTGAGGAAAATATTGTCAAATTATGTTAAACATTTTTATTATATAATTTTTATTTTACAGTTATGAAGTAACATTTTAGACATGCAGGAAGAAATCTTACTATACGTGATTTTTTTTGCATAAATAAAAGGGAACTGAAGATAAATAACTTGGTTAAAGATTTCCTAAACACCCTTCACATTCAGAGTTGACTGTTCTGAGTCCTTTTGTTCTTTATTTGAATCATCAATGTCTATGTTGGCAATATTAGCAAAGTTCTTTACTTTTTTATTTACTTGTGTTATATAATTCTCAGTGCAAGGACATACAATGTATTTTGCTTTTAAACTCAAAATATTACCAATATTTGTGTTTCCTATTATTGGTCTGTGACCTGCTCTCAGAAAATAATTTCAAATCAGTCATTTTCACTTCTTTATGATATTCTCACATAGACTTTTTTCTTGAAATTTGCATTTAAGCTTAGCTTCTCAGTAAGACTTTATTCCTTAATAAATGGATGCCAGGCTTCAGCAGGCATATTAGAAAAAACTTATTTGAGCTGTATTATCCCAAGTCCAATAAACAGAACCCTTCTCTGCCTCTCCTTCCCACCCATGGTGATAACCAGCAACTTCTTTTCTAAACTTTCTGTCGAACTGAGGCTCTCACTAAATTAAAAAAAAACCCGTCGTGATCTTGCCTAAAGAAGAGATTGAGGCCTCACTGAGTGAATGCAGGCAGCATATTATCTTTAGAGATTTGGTGAATGCTAATATTCATGACTAAATTTTTCAGTTCAGGCTATATCTTCTGTCCTATCCCTTTAAGAGGAAGCTAAAGGCAGACGATTTTGATGGACTCTATTTGTCTTCATGGAGAAAGATATACATTGTTAGTCATTTTTTGCCAACTATTCAGAGTACAGCAGACCCTATGTTGTCGGTCCTAAAAGTTTATTTTCTCCTTACCATCCTCCTTGAATTTTGTCAAGATCTAGGGATTTTAAATTCCTCAACAGTGACATGAAATAAATAAGTCTGAGATGGTTAGCATTAGGGCTCTTTCTACTCAGAAAAGAAGCCTTTGGAGTTATTCATAGATCCTCTTTTGTTGCACATATCTATAGTTCTATTTTTATGTCATCACCATATCGTGATTTGTTGTTCTTTTATCTTACCTTTTAACTCTTAAACATATATTTTTCCATATGTATCTTTCTAATTATTTATTGAATTTTAAAAATCCTATGTGATGCTAATGTAAAATTGGTATACTGATAAAGTAATTTGCATTAAAGTAAATATTTATAATATTCAGTTTTTCCATTCAGCAACAGGATTCTCTTATTTGTTTAAACAATCTTGTAGGCCAGGCCTGGTGGCTTATGCCTGTAATTACAGTGCTTTGGGAGGCTGAGGCAGGAAGATCACTTGAGGCCAAGAGTTTGAGACCAGGCTGGGCAAAATAGTGAGGCCATATCTCTGCAAAAAAAAAAAAAAAAAGGAAAATTTAGAAAAGCCAGGCATGCTGGTCCACATGTAGTCCCAGATACTCCAGAGGCTGAGGCAGGAGGGCCACTAGAGCCTAGGAGTTCGAGGTTACAGTGAGCTATGGTCATGCCACTGCACTCCAGCTTGGGCAACAGAATGAGACTTTGTCTCAAAAAACAAACAAACAAAAAAGACAACAAAAAATAAATGAATGACATTGAGAATAACATAATTTGAGACTGTGGTTTCTCTCCAAAAGTTTCCAGATCTCTCTTTTTGGGTTTATCCCTAAGTATTTTATAATTTCCTTTCTTTATTATTTCTTTTTGCAAATGAAATTTCTGTTCTGTATTTTTTTCTTATATAAGTTTTAGCTTCACCTCTGATTGATAATGAATTTAATCCTCTGAATGACAATTATTCCTAAAGAACATGCAACTTCTAGGCACCAAGTCCTAGGTGTGGCCTGGGGTCCAATCAGTAAGACCAAGGAGTACTCCTAGTGAGCCTCCTGTGACCTTGAGCTGGGTGCTGGAGGCTTATTCAGCATTTGATTCACCAGATAAGGCTTTCACCACTTGTAAGCAGTTTGCTGTTGACATGGGACAACACCTTTTGTGACCAGTGCCAAGGACTGAGCACGGCTTGAGCACGGCCTGGTCTTTTCAATGTGCCCACAGCTACATGGGTTTAGTTTCTTATTTTTCTTCTTCTTTTATCAATTGCTTATTGCTAAAGGAAATAGTCAATTTCCTTTTTTGTCAGTTGCTATTCCAAAGGTACAGGCAATGTCTCATCCAACTCTCAATCTCCCAATTCCTAACACTGCGTTGCATAAAGATGACTCTCTATAAAGGCTATGCACAATGAGATGCATAGAAGCAGAGGGGATCATAGACTTATAAACTATCAGATCTGGCAATTCTGTTATGGCCTTAGAAATTCCAGATCTTAGTTCGTCACACTCATGGAAAAAACAAATACAAAAACAAAAAACAACAACAAAAAAAACAACCTCTCATTTTTCCTCTACCTTTGTTATAGAATTCCTGGCTTCTTGATTTAATCATCAACCACACACAATCCTGCCCTAATCTGTCTGTCCAGATTTCTTAGACAGCTCAGGCTGCCATAACAAAGTATCCACAGGCTGGGTAGCTTACACAATAGAGATTTATTTTCTGACCATTCTGGAGGCTGGAAAGCATAAGATCAAGTTTCTGGCAAAGTAGGCTTTATTCTGAGGCCTCTTCTCTTGGCTCATAAGAGGCCGTCATCTCACCGTGCTGACATGACCCCTTCTTTGTGCGTGCTCAGAGGGTGTTCAAGCTCTGGTGTCTCTTCTTATAAAAGCACTAATTCCATCATGAGGGTCCCACACTCATGATCTCATCTAACCTTAATTACCTCCTAAAGACCTCATCTTTAAATACCATCACTGGAGGGGTTAGGGCTTCAAATGAATTGTGGGAGACACAAACATTTGGTCCATAGCACCAGCCTTACATGCAACAGAAGCACTCCTCCCCTTATCCCCCTGTCCTTTTTCATGTTCACGCCCTTTTAAGCCAGTCCATCTCCCCACAAGCAGTTATGTCAGTCTGCATAGCTCTGACGGGACCACAAACTGGCTGAGGCTGGGCAGCACAGCAGATATGAGGAAGCTAAGGAGTCAGGGCCTCACAGAGGGACTTGCAAACACAGACCCATCTGAGCTTGTAAGGTTGTGTTTTCACTTCCTTCCTGCCACCCAGGACAAAGCCTCAGATGTAGAGAGGGAGCTGGTTCTGCCCTAGGGCTGTGATAATTAATGTCCTTTCTACTAATCACAGAATAAGGGCCTTGCCAGCCTTTTCTCTCAGGAAGATTCCCTGGAAGTCTTCCAAGACTCTTCTAGTTTCTCCAAACTGAGCTCCACACAGTCCTGTAACTGAGGGCAAATGATACAAGGAAGGCTTGTACCTGAGAGATACTTGCAGGATGCCACCTCTTAAATCACCTGCTCCTTCAGGACAAGGGCTATGTACTGCTCTTTAATAACAAGTTGTAGTGAAATCAGCACAGACCTTGGACTTAGATATTAAGTCAAACTTCCAACTCAGCAATCAAAAGCTGTGTGATATTCAACAAGTTAATTTATTTCTCTGAATCCCAGTATTACCTTCTATAAAAGCAGGAAAGTAATATTTAACAACTGAAATAATGTTTTAAACATTTGGTCCATAGTAGCAAATCTATGGCAAAAAAAAAAAAAAAATGGTTTGGAACTTCTGAACCCCTTTCTTTTCTCCTTTCTCACTCTGTCTTGTGAAATGGTAGGTGCAGAATCAACCTTTGTTGGATGAACAATGGAATTAGCGTAGAGGATAAGAAAATAATAAAAATTGATTTGAGATTTAGAGCTTATGGAATCATCCGAAAGTTATTTATTATCTCCTACTCCATATTTTGGCTACAAGTTAGTTTTTCTCCTGGCTAGAAAGCATCATCTAGTAGGGACCTATCCCTCCTCCTCATTTTATAGGGAGAGATCTCTGGAGTATGAGCCAGATAATTGTGTTCCTAATCTCACCTTGACAATTTCAAAGGCTCAATAGGAACCCGTTAATGAGACCTCATAGCAGTGACAAAGGCTGATGGTTTCAGAAATAAATTCAAATAATATTTATGGAGCACATATTATTATATTGCTTGCAGTGTTGTAGACATTAGGGACCAAGGATAAATAAGGCTTGGCTCCTGTCTGTAAAGTCTCACAGTTTTGATCAAGACAGTTATAAATATGAAATAAATATGAAATAATGTGTAATGTTCTGTGTTGGAGATACTTCTCAAGTTCACGGACAGCAGCGAGAAGAGGGTAATAACTGCCTGTGGCTAGGAAGAGGGGTAGAGGACTCTTCACATAGGTTTCCTCTGAGATAAGCCTGGCAGGATAAAGAGGAACTTATCAGAGGGACCTAAGGTAAATAGCTTGGGCAGAGACACAAAGGTTTCCTCTGATTTGAGAGGGTGTAAGGAATGAGAAGTAAGGAGAAGAGGCAAGTTTGTTTGTTTGTTTGTTTGTTTGTTTGTTTAAGTCAAGCTACCCTAACTAGCTATTATTGGCCAAACAGAGTTCTACAGTCATTATGAATGTGCTGCTCAGATACAGCATGTCCCAAAGTCTACATATGAGTTTAGCTTTCTAAATCCTCATGTATTCTAAGACACACTTAAGATCTATGAGAATAAACCGAAATTGTGCCGTATCACAAGCTCTGTAAAATAAACTTTCTAAATGTGATATATAGGAATCAAAGGCCATGCGAGATGTCAATGGTTCTACCAAGAAATGCACTGTGCATTCCTGAACAAATCACTCAGCCTCTCTGGTCTTCAATCCCACAGTAGAAACTGAGAAGGTGATGTCAGGTGATTGGCAAGCCCTTTCCAAGCCTAACACTCCATATGTATATAGGTGAGAACCATATTATCAAATTTGGAGCAATTGAAGTACCATCTTTCTGAATTTATAAAAGCACTGGGAGGACGCATTTAATGAAGTTTTATTGCTTTTCAGTACTTCAAGGAACTGCAAGTCAGCTAAACATGTTAGCAAGTGCTTTCATCAATAGATAAGCCTGATTTTAAAATGCCGTTATTTGCGCATTGTAAAGTTCCCTGCATATGCTTATAATGAGCTGGATTCTTGTTCTTTGGCTGAGCTAACCCCCTTTTGATAGAAGATACAAGAAACACTCTCATTTGAAAACATTATGGTTCTTAAATTAACAGGGTATTATGTTGGCTATGCATAGGCATTTTTAGGAAGTCTCACCCAACTTGTACAGAGTGATTGCTATTCTTAGTGTTTGGCAAAACATAAAATGTCCTTAGGGGCTCAAGTCCTTTATCATAAAATGGAGATCACTTCTAGGACCCAGGCTACCTTCATCAACCATGGATGAGTTCTGTCTATTGAGGATAGGGCAATGGTTGCATTTTGCTTCTGAATACTATACCTGAAAACAGGGGTAGAATTTACTTCTGCTGGATATAATTCAGTGCAATTTCGACCAAGAGCTTCCGGAGATCAGGCTACATAAGGCTCAAGAAGCAAATATTTGGAGTGGTAACTGGAGCTTTGGACAGTCATATCAACAAGTGTTTCTGGGCATCAGATTGCAGCTGAATTTAAGTTGAGGACATGGATATCAGCCAAAGGTATAAGCCAAAACTAAAGAGAAGAAAAAGTTAAGAGTATCTGGCACTGAATTATATCCAGCAGAAGTTAATTCTACTTCTGTTTCTGCCACACAGTAACTCCATGTTCTTGATAACTTTTCTCCCTCAATGGACCTGAGTCTTCTCAAATATACTAGGAAGGAAGTGAATCCTTAAATCTGCCGTGAATCTTAGACTTGTAGTGGGGAGATACCAGCAAAATTACACTGGATTCATTCTCGCTGTTAAATTCTCAGTGATAAATGTGTTTGGCTAGTCCACAAGGAAACAATATTGAGTTTCAGTCATATCCCTGAAGTTGATGTTCCTGATAATACAGATTTTCGTGACCTGGGATCACTGCCAGAGGCGAAATCTTGTTTCCCTGCTAATGCATCTATCATGTGGTCTGCTCAGGGATGTCAAGGTGATGAGCTGAATCCTATGAAAGCCACAATAGATGAGGAACAGCTTATATAAAGCAGTTAAATTAACAAATGAATTTGTCCCAGATACGTGGGCTCTAACCTTTTTCTTCTCTGTAGCTCTGGTTTATACCTTTGGTTGATATCCACGTCTTCATCTTAAATTCAGCTGCAATCTGGGCTCAGCTGCACCAGGTCCCTATAAACACTTATTGATATGACTGTCCGTAGTTCCAGTGACCACTCCAAATATTTGCTTCCTGAGTCTTACATAGCCTGGTCTCTAGAAGCTCTTGGGGAATATGTGCTATCCCTGATGGAGAAGAGGAGAGAAAATTTTCATCTCATCAGTTTGTAAGGGTTCTGAAACCCTAGGGGGTCGGGTTCACTGGGCAATGAGTTTTTCATGCTGCCAATTTGATTACTTCCTCAAAAATACCAGTCAGTAGGAACAAGGGAAAACCAGACTATGCCCCCCATATGGAAGAAGAACACAGGGAATAAATAGAAACATTCATGAAAAAATGCATTAAGTCAGTTTTCAAATTTCTGGAGCTGAATTTTTGTTTGACAAAAATAGTGCAGTACACCTCCACCCCACAAGTTGATCAGAAACTCAAGAGTATAGAACAGAGAATCAGCAATAGCAGTGAAAAGAGAGAAATATATAGGGAGGAACTTAGACGTAAGATTGATGGAAGTGGAAACTAGATGAATTTGAAAGATGTGGACATTAATGAAGTTAATTATAATAACACAATTTGTAAAGCAAATTTATTCATTTAATCATTCTTTAGTTACATGTTTATTCTGTGCCTATGATGTGTCAGGCATTCCTTTTCTAACTTTTTGTATGAATGTATTACTTAACAAGATAAACCAAATCCTCAATTCTGACCTACTGGTGAGTTGGGAGACAGCTGTTATATTCCTAACAAAATAAGAAGGTAATTTATGATAGTGAAAAATCCAATGATATGGTTAAAATCCCAATACCAACAATACCAAATGGTGATGAGAACATGGAGCAATAGGAACTCTCATCCATTGCTAGTGGGAATGGAAAATGGCACAGCCACTTTAGAAGAAAATGTAGCAGTTTCTTAGAAAGCTAAACATAGTATTACCATATGATCTGGCAATCACACTCCTATGTATTTATTCAGATGAATTGGAAACATGTGTCCACACAAAACCCTGCAAAGTAATGTTTATAGAAGCTTAATTCCTGGCTGCCCCAATTGGAAACAACCAAGATGTTATTCAATAGGTGAATGGATAAGCAAACATCCATACAATGTAATATCATTATTTAGAAATATAAAGAAATGAGCTACCAAGTCACAGAGAGATATGGAATAACCTCAAAAACATGTTGCTAAGTGAAAGATGCCAATCTGAAAAGGCAGTCTAGTGTATGATTCCAACTATATATAACCATTGAGGTAGAGGGAAAGATGAATAGGTGGAGCATAAAGTATTTTAAGGGTAGTGAAACTATTCTGCATAACACTGCAATGATGGATATGTGTCATGCATTCATCAAAGCTCATAGAATGTACAACACAATGAATCCTCATGTAAACAATGGATTTTAGTGAATAATAATATATGAATACAGTTTCATCAATTGTAACAAACGTTCCACACTAGTGCAAAATGTTAATAACAAGGGAAATTGCGAGGGGGAGAGGCAGTATATAGGCTCTCTCTGTATTTTCTGCTCAATTTTTCTATTCATCTAAAAGTGCTCTGAAAATTTTTTAATGCAATGATAAAGAATCAGAATGATAGGCTAACAGACGCCCCAGGCAAGAGGGAGGAGGGACAGTAAGATCAATAGGATCTTTAGGGAAGTCTCTCTGAAAAGTTGCTATTTCAGCTGACTGCCGAATAATGAGAATAGCATTCCAGGCAGTGGAAAGAGCAAATGTCAGGGTCCTAATGAGAGAATACATCTACTTCCTTTATGTTATTTTATTCATACAATGACTTTCTGAAGTTGGCCGATCAGAGATTTTTTATTTTCATTTTTATGAAAGTACAACTGAGGCTCAAGGATTTAACCAAGGATTCATACCACAGAAAGCTATTTAGATGCAGGGAAGACAAGGATCTAGGTCTTCTGGGGAATATTCCATGCACATTCTAATCTACCATGATGGTAGCAAGCTGTAAAGTTAGAGGAAGTTCCAAATATCTACTGAGTCACACAGGAAATTCTATCTAAACTGATTGATCCCTTTGTAGACAAGTCTAAGTTCTTCTTTAACTTGGAACACGACCATTTGAGTGCCTGGGTTCTGGGCACGCCCAACTGGTTCAGCATACCACAGCACACAACTCCTTCCTTCTTATTCCACGTTGATTTTTGCATGGTGCTTGCTTTTCAACCCAGCAAGCTCCTTCAACCCAGCTTCACGAACTTACCAAAATATTGAAAGAAATGCAGCTCAATCTCATGTTGAAACTGGGAATAACCTTGAGGTTGCAGTTCTCACCATTTCCCTCAGATGTGTTAAATATCCTGCATAATCCTGCAAGTCTGCTTAAGCGCCCTAGGTACCTTGGCACAATTTTTAGAAACCATGGGCATAAAAGTTGTTCATATGCACTTTCCAACCATTTTTACTATCTTCTACTAGTGAAATTTTTATTTGTTTATCTGTTTATTTTAGCCCAATATAATAATTTGTATATGGCTCTATCTAATATCAGTTTCAAATTTTTAGATTTGGTCGAATATTTCAACCATCAGTAATTTTGTGGATTGTGATTCTGCCATCAATCGTATAAAGTTTTGGCAGTGTACCCAATGTCTTTATCCAAATTATTGTTATGTTGCACAGGATAGAGCTACCTCAATACTCTCTTCAATCTGACCCTGAGGGAGAAATTAAGGAACTTACCTTGAAGTCAGTCAATTACTAAGTTAGGCCTTAATCCACTGGAGTCATAGCCAAGAGTAGATTTCTTCACCTTGTCCACAAGGTGATCACAAAGTCCTCATTAAGTGACTTACTAAATTATTTAATTTGTCAGACCAGGAATACTACTTGAAAGCAAGTCATAGTTTTTCATTAATTATTTTTTCATTAAAAAAATAATTTCAGCACCTTCCATGTCCAGACACTATTCTAGGTTGTAAAGAAGAAACACAGATTTGTCCCTGCTCTAAATATTGCTTAGGGAAGAGTCAGTAATTAAAAAAAAAAAAATCACACAAATGTGCATACAACTGCACCTTCACACGCGCTTCAATGGAGAGGTATGTGGTACTCAAAACACATAAAATGCTGAGATTTGGCCTAATACATAGCTCAGGGGAGGAATAACTGAGGATGTGCCAATATAATGCTTTACCTGAGATCTGAAGGTTGTGCAGGAGTGAACCAGAAAAGAGGCAGGACAGAGGTGGATGATATGGTTTGGCTTTGTATTCCCACCCAAATCTCATGTCAAATTTCAATCCCCATGTGTTGAAGGTGGGGCCTGGTGGGAGGTGATTGGATCATGGGAGTGGTTTCTAATGGTTTAGCACCACCCCCCTAGTGCTGTCTTACGATAGAGTTCTCATAAGATCCATTTGTTTAAAAATGTGTGGTACCTCCCCCTTGTGCTCTCTCTCTCCTGCCACCATGTGAAAAAGGTCCTTGCTCTCCCTTCGCCTTCTGCCTTGACTGTAAGTTCCCTGAGGCCTCCCAGTCACACTTCCTGTTCAGCTGGCAGAACTATGAGTCAATTAAACCTCTTTTCCTCGTGAATTACAGTATCAGGTAGTTCCTTATAGCAGTGTGAAAGTGAACTAATACAGTGGGGAAGGTGGGGAAGAGAGAAAACAGTCATGCCTGTACACAGCCCTGTGGTGGTGGAAGTGCCGAGCTAGGCTGGCTGATGGCCGGGAGCCAGGGAAGCAAGGGGCAGACCAAGTGGGAAAGGAAGTCCTATGCTACTCCTACGAGAGATTTGTCTTTATCCTTTGAACATGGAGTGCCTCATTTGAGCACACCATGGATATGTTCCATTGAAAGAGTGCTTGGTCAAATTTGCATTTAAAATTTACTTTACATCTTAGAGAACTAACTAGAGACTCCCTGCTGTCTACGGATCATCTAGGATCCACACCAGGAATTCAATGACTCCATCACACAGGCCCAGATACGACTTTCAGCAAGGCCAGTTAGTTTGAGCTACTTTAAAGCCCCTGAAAGTTCTCTTATAATCTGCCTGCCTGTGTGAGGCTCTCTGTCTGCCTAACAGAGCTCTCTCTTCCCCTTGAACTTTGAACATCACTCTCAAACTAGGGACTCTGTGGGGTGGCTGTGGACCCTTGTACCCAACAGCACTGACACAGCCACTCCAGCAGAGTTTGGAGGACACTGGTCATTTCACCAAGTCTGACTCCATGACCCAGTTACAGCTGGTAATAGTGATCACAGCAATAATCAACGTTGTCATGGAACATTGTAGTTTGATCCTCATAACCAATTGGTAGACTGGATATCACTGTTACTCCATTTAGAGATGAAGCAAAGAAGGAACAGAGCACTGAAGTAATTTGTTCAAGGTCATAAGCTGAGGATAGAGCCTAAGAGAGATTCATGCCTGGGTCTCCTGGTTCCAAATTGTATGGTATCTCCACTGTCCTGTGATACCTCAGTGACTGGGCAGAAGGTTCTGTAGAGACAAGGCTCCCATCAACTTGGCTGCGCATTCCCAGCATTCTAACCCACTGTGAGGTTCAATTGCCTCATCTGTAAACTTGTGATAATCATAGCGTATGCATCCTTTCCCAGGTGCTGCTCTATGTGCATTATATGTGCTGACCCATTATTCCCCACAAGTGCACCATATGTGCACATGTGTTATTATTTGTGTTTGTCAGATGGAAAAACTGAAACACAGAGGGGGAAACGATGGAACTGGACTCTGGGCAGTCCGTCACCAGAGCTGATGTTCTCCAGCATCGCCCTGCCCCTTTTCATGATGCCCGACTTCGAGAATCAAACACATTAGTTATTTAATTTTATTTTTTTTAGAAATTTCTATTTATGATTTGACACTAAACATTTACATATTTCTATATTTACAAAAACATCTTTCTTGGGGGCCTATCCACCAAAGGCACTGCGTTCCAATGATTCCATTTTTGACTTTGACGAATATTAAGAGACCACTTTGCAAGCTACTGGTATGAAGAGAAATATGGCATTGGGATTGAGGATACATGGGTCCTTGCTTCGCTCTGCCACCAAATTGCGGTGTGACCTTGAGCAGGTCACAACCTTTGGGGTGTGCTGATTTCTACTTGGTAATAAATGTGTGAGTCCATGGGTTAGGTCTTTATTTTCATTTAGCAGTGGTGAAATAGATGTTATCTATTCAGTGATAAAGCTGGAAAAAATCCTGAGATGACCTAATCTGATGAGTTTATTCTCTTGATTCAGAAAGTAGGGCTGAGGATAAGAAAATGACTCGTTTAAAGTCATCTATCCAGGAACAGAGTCAGAACAAGAATCCTCACTTCCTGACATTTAGCAAAATACTCTTTCCTTTATGTCACACTGGCCTACTCTTCCTGTAAAAATCAACAGATAGTTCCAAGATGTTAAGGTGCTTTCAGAAATTTTTTTAAAGTTTCAAGACTTATTGCCATTATTATTTAAAGTCTACATTTTTCATTAAAAGCTTTGGTCACTGATTCCAGAATTCCTATTATCAATGTCACCTTATTCAGTGGCATATCTGGAATGCCCCGACCTTTGTGGAAAGAGGTTTTTGTAATCTGGTACATATTATCAGAAAAGGTATGAGCATGAACTTTACAGTTGTACCAATGTTGTAAACTGGGCTCTACCACATACTAATTATGTGTCTTTTGGTAAGTAGATAGTTGCTCTTCATCTCAGTTTTGTTATTTGAAAAATAGAAACAAAGAATTGTGTGCAATAGAATTAGTTAAGTTTATAAGTAAATAGTGGATGGTGTGATTTTGGGATGTCTTTCCATAAAATATCTTTTTTTCCAACATTAAACTCTTTTTTCCCCCAAAAAAGTAATTCTTTGCTGAGTCTAGGATTTCAGATGTTGGATTTTGCAAGAAATATGCCTCTAGAGTGTAATCCAGCCAGGAATTTTTCTCAAGGAGAACTGAAACCCCAGTTATGAAACTGTAAGAAGACTTATTTCTAAGGATTTACTTTCTCCCTAATGAGATCAGGAGCTTCTGTTATGGGCCTGAGTTTCTCCTAACATAAAACTTTGAAGGGATCAATTTACTGATACTCAGGACTGCTGCCCTAGTTCTGTGGTCTCAGACTGAGTATTTTCAGCTTTTGGAAGCCTTTTTTTTTTTTTTTTTTTCCTTTTTTTTGCCTTTCAAACTATCAGACAGAAGGGCAGAGGAGGCACCAAATAACCAATGTGGAAACATCAATCAAGAAAGAACTGTATATATTCTTTTTTGCTATTAAACTATTTTTCCCCCCAGACTTGTCCCCAGTGGTCATTCTTTTTCATGTGATGCTATAAAATCCAACATTATTTGTTGAAAGTACAGGGGGCTGTTGTTGAAAGTACAGGGGGCTGTCTATATTTCCCACTTGATTTTTAAGATAAAATACCTTTATATACATTAATGATCATGAGGATAGTCATAATTATGGAGATCATGACCACACAGCTAACATTTATGAAGCTTTTTATGGGTCAGGGGTCAGGAAAAGGTTTTTCTTTCATTCATTCATTCATTCATTCATTCATTCATTCCACAGATGTGAAAGAAGTGATAGATCCCTGCCAAGCATAGTCTAGTCCAGAGGGCACAAGGGTGAACAAGATAAAAAGGAACCTGCCTTTTGCAGAGTTTGCATCTTGCATTCTAGTGAAATCCTTACTATGAATTACCTCATCTGTTGCATGAACACACTAATTTATTTCCCACCCTAAACATAGGAGGAAGATACAACTCTTTTTCATTTCTACAGAAGAGAAAACTTAGACTGAGAGAAGTTAAATATGTGTCCAAGGTTCCAAAGTAAGAATGAGATTCAGCTGGATTTGCACCTAGGAACAGGATTTCACAGCCTGGGCTCTGAAACACATTATCTCATCAAATCCTCAGTATACTCCACCATGGTGATTACATTAAGCATTATGAGGAAACTACTGGTTAAGTTACTCTCTTTGTATACCAAATCTTGGATTTAAATTCATGACTCCCGTTTATCAACCAATTCTCATCCTTCCAATTGCATGCTTCACACGTGTAGGGCCACACATGAACACATACACATGTGCACACACAGGCAGTCTCTGCCTTCAGTATGCTGTTTTGCATATGATCAGTTTCTCTAACTGGAAAAATACAAACTCTTCATGGAAACTGCTGGGCCATCTCTAATATATGGGGAAAGCAACCTCCTTCTTCCAACCTTTATCCCAGGGATTCCATTTCGGAGTGATAGTTATGTTATTCATTTAAAATGCATTTGGGTTCATTTGTTTCTTTTACATTTTAGGTTTTCTTTTTATCTCATCCTTATAGATTTTGTCATAGTTTTTGAATTTGTAGAGCAATAACGTGCTTCTAAAAGTAAAAAAGACATACTCAGAAAAATATCTTCCCTCCCTTAAAACTTTCACTCAGTTTCCCCTTTTATTGTTTTTTGGTTTATCCTTCCTGTGTTTTATTTTGTAACAGTAAGCAGATAGATGTTATCTTACTTTATTTTTTTCTTACTCAAAAGTTAGCATAATATATACGTCTTCTGTACTTGTTGTTTGTTCATTTAAAAATACATAAAATTGCTTCATGTCAGTTCACCCTCGTTCAGTTTTCCTGCTGTGTCACATTCCATTGTGTGGATGCAACACAATTTGTTTAACCAATCTCCTATATTTAAATATTTTGATTGATTCTAGTATCTTGAAATTATAAATAATGCTGCAAATAATAACCTTACACATGTATATTTTCCTATTGTTGGACATTAATCTTCAGATAAACTCTTTCTTTCTTTCTTTTTTTGAGACAGAGTTTTGCTCTTGTTGCCCAGGATGGAGTGCAATGGTGCAATCTCAGCTCACTGCAACCTCCGTCTCCCGGGTTCAAGTGATTCACTTGCCTCAGCCTCCCAAGTAGCTGGGATTACAGGTGCCAGCCACCATGTCCAGCTAATTTTTGTATTTTTAGTAGAGACTGGGTTTCACCATGTTGGCCAGGTTGGTCTTGAACTCCTGACCTCAAGTGATCCACCCACCTCAGCCTCCCAAAGTGTTGGGATTACAGGCATGAGCCACCGCTCTTGGCCCAGGTAAATTCTTCGAAGTGAGATGTCTGGGCTAAAAAGTAAATGAACAGGTGGTTTTACTACATTTTAGGTATTGCTAAATTTCCCTATATTGTCATAACACTTTTATTTCCATCAATTATGCATGAGATGGACTGTTTTCGCACAGCCTTGCCAAGAGCATGTTTTATCAAGACTGAATCTTTTGCCCATCTAATTAGTAAGAAAATATTTTCCAGTTAAGTTTTAATAATTTAATTTTCTTATCATGAGTGAGATTGAGTATTTTTTCAGAGGTTTAAGAGCCGTTTATATGTGAATTTCCTTTTCATGTTCATTTTCATTTTTGGTCTTCTCACCAATTATAAAAGTCTTTATATGTTAAGGAAATTAGTTTTTATTCATCACATATATCACAACTTTTCCCACAATTTGTCCATTTCCTTGTGACTTTGCCTACATATTTTTAACCATAATTTTATACAAATTTTTGTAGAAAAATGATCAATTTTTTAAATTGACTCTGGATGTTATGGTATAGATACTCTTTATCTACACCCAGGTTAGAATAATTTTATTCCAATCTGTGGATAGTTGTATTTTTTTAAATTTAGGTGTTTAATCTATCATGATTCTCTTGTTACATATGATCTGAGAAATTAATTTAATTAAAACCATCTTCAGATGGCTATTCAGTTTTCCTAACACCATTTATTAAAAACTCCTTTACTCTCATTGATATGAGATACTTCCTTTTTTAGATACCAGATTTCCATATGCAGCTCAGAGTAATTTTAGAATTTCTATTCCATCTCATTGGTCTTTTGTCTATGCATGCTTTAGTATTTATGTATTTATTAGGTTTAGCTGTATGTTTTAATATCTGGTAAAAGTAGTCCTCCCTCACAGACCTTCTTTTACTGTATTATTATAACTATAATTACATATTATTATTCATTTAGTTTTTCCTATATGGACTTTAGTATCAACTTGTCTAGTTATAGCAAAATACCTTGTTTGTATTTTTATTGGGATAAATTAAATGCTTAACTTAGAGAGAACTGACATCTTGGTGATGTGTCTTAATGGTGTATCTTTCTATTTATTCAAGCGTACATATGTGTCTTTCAAGAGTGTTTTATAATTATCGCTATTTCCTTAATATAGGTTTTAAACATTTCTTGCTTAGTAATATAAACATATTTTTAATGCTATGGTATTTTCTCTTTCAAGGGGTTCTTAATGATGCATATAAAGCATATTGATTTCTGTATTTTAATTTTTATCCTGCTATCTTAACAAATGCTTATTTTTGTAATTGGTTTTATCATAGATTCAGTCATATTTATAGAATATAATGTTGTGTCATTGGCAAATAAAGATGTTCTTATTATTCTTTTCCAATTATTGTATCCCTAGTTTTTTCTCTTATCCAATTACATTAGCTAATACCTCCAGTAAACATTTATATAATATTAGAGTTATTGTGTGGTTTGACTGTAATTCTTTGTTTCTCTCTCCATATGTATATATTTACATTTAAATATTTTAGCCTTTAGAAATGTTTGTATTTTGATAGTAGTGTTATATTTGTATTCATAAAACTTGTATTGTCCTTAATTCACTTTGTTATTTAAATTTTACTATCAGGTCTATAATTTCTATATGATAAACATTGATTCTTACCTATTAATTACACAGTAGTCATTGTCTCATTCTACTTTCCTTTCTTTTTCACCTTTCTCAATTTTTCTAGTTATGTTTCTTCTGCTTTGTCAGAAGCATATATTTATATTCAGTTTTCCAGTCTGCTTCAACTTTGCTTAATTCTTGGTTCTACAATTATACACGCACACATCAGTGTCGTTTTGACAATTTCCCCAGTCAACCCTTAGATTTCTGGAGCCCATCTTTTAACATACTCCTCAGAAAGAGCTCAAGGGAACTTAAAGTACAAACAAACAAACAAACAAACAAAAACTAGCTTTCTATCCTCTTGTTGCTTAAAGGCTTGGCTACATGTCCTTGCATTTCTTATAACATTCTCCCACCACAGCAATGTCTTATATTTATTCTTGAGAGACTTGATCCCAACCTAGTTTTCTCGCTCTAACAGTGCTGAGGATTTTCCTTTGTTTTTTGCTTTTAAGAATATTCTTGGCCGGGCGCGGTGTCTCACGCCTGTAATCCCAGTACTTTGAGAGGCCGAAGCAGGCGGATCACGAGGTCAGGATGTCAAGACCACTCTGGCTAACACGGTGAAACCCCATCTCTACTAAAAACACAAAAAATTTGGTCAGGCCTGGGGGCGGGCGCCTGTGGTCCCAGCTACTGGGGAGGCTGAGGCAGGAGAATGGCGTGAACCCGGGAGGCGGAACTTCAGACTCCGTCTCAAAAAAAAAAAAAAAAAAAAAAAAAAGAGTATTCTTGAAGTTAATTTTTCTAAATCAATTTTCTGAGGTGCCAGAGGACTGTCAGTTTATTAATCTATGTTTTCCTATTTTTGGAACGGTTTCTTGGATTGTAGTTTTAAATATTAGTTCTGTTTCAAAGTATTATTCAGAAACTCTCATTATACTTCCTTTCTTTGTTCTCTATTTAAACTAATTTTTCTCTTTTTCTCCGACCATGTTTACTTCTTTATTTCATTTTTATTTCCTTGACTGTTTTCTGTTTTTCCTCAATTCTTCTTGTTAGATCTTACTTGAATCTCTTCTCCCCTGGCAACCACATAATTTAGTCTTCGTTTCCGAGATGGTTTTATTTTTTTCTCTATTTGATTAGTTTGATCAACTCTTGCTGCATCTATTTTAGTTTCTGTTGTTGTTCTTTGCTCTTCTCGCTTTTTCAATTTCTGGCTTGAGATATTATCTAAACAACCTTATTTATGGATTCTTATTGAAGTTTGGAGTATTGTGCTTTATTTTTCTTTTTGTATTTTGTTAATTTGGGGAGGTGGAAGTGCCCATCAGCTGAAATGTTTGATTCAGATCTTCTGTTTTTTTTTTTCCTTGTGATAGTTTTGTCTAGAGGTGGATGTTCTCCTATTTCCAGGTAGTTTGTGGCAAGGGCTCTTTGTTCAAGCTTGCCCTCTTCTGCCATGTTACTAAAGTGTGGTTTCTTTAAAGGGTGATATTGATAATATTAAGGGGAAGAAAAGCAATTGGCTTGTTACTTTTGTCTTTTATTTCTGCAGGAAATAATTTTTACTCTCTGTTCCATCAGGTAGCGTGTAGAAGGACATCATTTGAGCACCGGTCTCGATAGCGAAGTGTTAGAAGTAATGAAGGAATCAATTACTAGGGAGTGAGGTAAGCAAAACAAATATGCAGCAAAATGAGTAAGTTGTAAAAATATATCATTAGATTAAAAAATATACAGTACAATAAAATTAATAGAACATTGTCATTTATGTCAATTAAAACAATTTATATAAAAGTATTTGAAAAGCCATATCAAAACACATGGCAGTGGAACACCTTGGAAGGGAGGAAGAGAGGAATGAAGGTCTGGGTAATAAAAACAAAACAAGAGTGGGTCCTTATACAAAATGGTTATTATAATATGCCCAGAAATATGATTAATTCAAATGTCGGCAAGTAAAATAAGTTAATGAACAACCTTGAGGAAGCCTCTCTTGTAGTTCCTTAGGGGACCCGTCTAAAACTCATAATGCTGACCTCACTGACCAGCACCAGGAACGAGGAATTGTGCACATCACTGTGCCTGCCGAAGGGTTGCTAACCCAATACCTTCACTAATGCTCAGACTGAATTCTCCATATTGCCTCTGTACCTCTCCTCTTCTCTATATTAATTCTTGGTTTCTGATAGAGATCTAGTTACTATAGCAACAAAGCTGGCCTTCCAAGATGATGTGCAAGTCTGAAGTGCATGAGGCAACCTGCCATTGCAGGTTTTTGCCTGACTTTATACAGGAGTACATTTGTGTTGTGTGAAGAGGAGCGATGATCAAATGATTTCCAAGGTTTTATTTTTACGTGAATACTGGAATTCTCTACACTGATTTCCATGAAATACAACCAAATACAGTAAGAAAGTTATGCAGCAAAAAGGCATTTCTAGAAAACAAATTATTAGATTACAAAAATTTCCTAAGCTTACCTCCTTCCTTTTTTTCTATCTTCCTTCCTTTCTTCTATCCGTCTATCATTTTTTCCTTACTTCCTTCCTTCTGTTTTAAAAAAAATACATATTATAAGCATCCAACCTCTCACAGAACTACTGTATGAGGAGAAACCAAGCAAAGAGCTAGAATGGTGCTTCAAATGCTATGACAGAGAGGAGTACAGGAGTGGAAACTCAGAGAAATGCCACCTAACTCCTTGGCAGAGCGAGAGTTGTTTCTGAGAAGGTGACATTTATTTTGGCACCAGAAGGGTAAATGGGAGTTGACTAGAGGATTAGGAGAAAAAGTACCCTCTAGGCAGAGAGAATCATATATGCAAAGATATGGGCCCATATGAGTGTTTGATGTGCTTGGGAAATGACCAGTGGTGTAACATGGGTTAGGGAAATGAGGAGGATATTAAACCTGAGAGGTGGATGGGCAAAGTCAGAAAGATCCTGCCTCTTGGTCACTGTGCTTCCACCCTGCTGGCTGTTTACAGCTCCTCAAATACACCAAGCACATTTCCACCTCAGGATTTCTGCTCCTCTCATGATTTCCATGTGAAATAACCTTCCCTTGGATATCCACATGGTCCTATGTCTTTCCATTCAGGATCTGGTCAAATGCCAGCTCCTCAGAGCAATCTTCCCTTGACTACCTTATCTAAAGAAGCCCTCGAACTCCAATCGCTTGTGGTCTTTTTATTTTTTTCTCACTTCCTTACTGAACCTTTCACTACTTTCCATTTTTCATATATTCATTTGCTTTTCTCCTTTTGGCCTGTCTCTCCTACTAAAATGTAAGTGCTATAAGGGCAGAGGCTTCATTTTTCTCGACTCTGTTCCTGGCACCTGTAATTTGGAACAGTAAGCACTGAATATTTACTGAATGAGTGAATGAATATTTACTGAATGAATGAATGCCAGGCCTTTTGGCCTGTCTCTCCTACTAGAATGTAAGTGCTATAAGGGCAGAGGCTTCATTTTTCTTGACTCTGTTTCTGACACCTGTAATTCTGAACAGCAAGCACTGAATATTTACTGAATGAGTACATGAATGCATAAACATGGTGGAAGCAATTGGGACTTTATCCAAGTGGAACTCAGTGAACTTGCATCATGGAGTGACATATTTGGCTTGTGTTCAGATTTCTTGGGAAACTGAAGTGGGGATAGATTAGAAATAAGGAAACCATGGTCAGGGTGACTAGTTTCAGAGCACATGTGGTTTAATAAATATAGATAACATGAGACAGATGACTCCCAGGTTTTTTTTCTTGAGAGAGCAGACTAGATGGCATTTATAGGTATAAAGAAAAAGGAAAAAAGGGATCAAGTTTTAAGTCAGGAGTAGAGTACTATGATTGGAAGTCTCTTGTTTTGAGTTGCAAAGATGAAAGACCCTAGGGGGTCATCCAAGGAAATAAATACAGTTAGAATTGGAAAATTCAGTTCGGAATTCAGGAAGAAGCTATGAATTTAATTTAATTAATTTTGTCCTTGCTGTGTAATATACATTAATTCACAGCTTATTTATTGATCTCTTACTATTCTGGCATTGCCCTAGCTACTAAAGATACAGAAAGACCATGAAAACATCCCTAGGAGGACTTAAATTCTGATGGATGATTTAAAAAATTGGCAAGTAAATACACAATATAATGTTAAGAAGTGATAAGTACTATGAAATTACCGTGAAGAAAATAAAAGTGTGTGATATGAGAAAACATACTGCCCGGGAGATTGGCAACATAAGCTGATGGGTTTGATGGTCAGGAAAGGTTTTCCTGAAGATAACACTTATGCCGAGACTTGAATAACAGAGGAGCAATAGTACAAAGGTAATAATTGTCCACACAAAAGGACAGCAGTTCCTTAGGAGAAAGTCATCTTGGGACATTAGAGGACCATGATGAAGCCCAGCATGGCTAGAGCAGGGAAAGAGGCGAGAATGAGAGGGAGAAAATGTGGTTGCTGTCAGATGATAGGGAATGTGTCAGCTATGATAGAGTGTGGATTTTACTTTAACAATAAGAATAAGACAAAGTATTTTCAGCAGGTGGGTGATATAATATTACTTATATATTTTTAAAAAATCACTGTAATTTTTAGAGGAAAGATTGCAGAGGGCAAAAGAGACAGAACAGAGATGAGGTATCTTGAAGTTATTCACATGAGAGTTGAAATAGAAATACACAGACCCAGGATATGATTACAGATGGATTAAATATGTTGACTGAGGGGAAAAGGTTGGGCAATAGGTAAAAGTGGCATCATTTATTGTGATGAAAGGGACTATGGAAAGGAGAGCTTGGGGGAATCTAATCAAAATTACTTTCAGGCATATTAGGTTTTATATGCCTACTAAAAATTCAGTGGAAGGCCAGGCACGGTGACTCATGCCTGCAATCCCAGCACTGTAGGAGGCTGAGGCAGGCAGATCCCTTGAGGTCAGGAGTTTGAGACCAGCCTGGCCAACATGGTGAAACCCCATCTCTACTAAAAATACAAAAATTAGCTGAGCATGTGGCACACACCTGTAATCCTAACTACTTGGGTGGTTAAAGCAGGAGAATTGCTTGATTCTGGGAGGTGGAGGTTGTAGTGAGCCAAGATTATGCCACTGCTTTCCGGCCTGGATGACATGGTGAGACTCTGTCTCAAAAAAATAAAAGAAGAAGTCCAACTGGAAAACATTGGGTAAGCCATTAGTTAGGCAAGTTCACATATCAACAGAGAGGTCAGGGTGAGAGAACCAATTTTGAAAGTTAACAGCATGTAGATGGCATCTGAAACCCTGAGGTTGGATGAGATAATTTCAAGAGAGTAGTTAGAAAGAGAACAGTGCCCAGGACACATTCCTCAATGTTGAGACTCTTCAACATTGACTACAGAAACTGAGTAGAGACAGCAAAATAAATTCAGAGGAAGCTTTCTGTGAAATAAGAGAAAACAAAAGGGAGACTATGCAGTCAAGGCCTTCAGTAGAATAAAGTGTTTCAAGAAAAAAAGAAGCATTTAAATTTGTCAAATGCTGGCAGGGTATTAGATGAAATACAGAAAGGGAAAGGGCCATTGGATCCCCTCATGGGGATCACTGGTGAGTTTTCCAAGAGCATTTTTAGTGGAAAAGATGGATATGTGATTGGAATGGATTGAGATGAGACATGAAGTGTGGAACTTGAGACATCAAGTTCACATTAAGTAAACATCAATTATTCACATTTTGGGCATCTTGCTTACTGTGCAACAACATTATGTGATAGGAGAAATGAGGCCCATTTTCAGGTGAAAAAAAACTCCAGATAGGTTAGATGGAAGTGAGTCAGTCAACAAATATAATATTGAAGTCTTTTTACTTGTCAAAGTGTGGTTTAGGCAACACAGATATAACTATGAGTTCATGTTTGTTCTTCTCAGAAGTGGAGAAAGAGACAGAAAAGAAACACAAAAGAGGCAAGCATGATTGATAGTGGCTGAGATGAAAGAGTTGGGCATGGCTGCTTCAGCTACCATTGAGCAAGTCCTCCCTGAGGAGAAAATATTGGAGAAGGAGAAGGGAGCACACAAAGGGCTTGGAAAGAAAATTCCACTTAGAATACCAAATATACAGGCCCTGAGAGGAGAGTGAGTATGAAGAGTTCAATGGGAAGAAAGGAAGCCGGAGAGCTTGGAGAATAATAAACAAAAGGTTACAATGTCTGTTATTTGGCTGATGGATACCTAGAAGACCTGACTTGACCACTATGCAATTTGAGTGAGTTCTCAGGAGATCTGATGGTTTTATAAACATCTGGCATTTCCCCTGCTGCACTCATTCCATCCTCCTGCCCTGGTACCTGCTTCTCCTTTGCCTTCCACCAGGATTGTAAGTTTCGTGAGGCTTCCCCAGCAATGTGGAACTGTGAGTCAATTA
Organism: Macaca nemestrina; assembly: GCF_043159975.1. Taxonomy (NCBI): domain Eukaryota; kingdom Metazoa; phylum Chordata; class Mammalia; order Primates; family Cercopithecidae; genus Macaca; species Macaca nemestrina. Next base: position 17,047,576 of record NC_092137.1, on the reverse strand, counting down.
AAACTCTTTCCTTTATAAATCACCCAGTCTTGGGTATTTCTTCATAGCAGTGTGAGAATGGACTATATATAGTAAATTAGTATTGAGGTGGTGAGGTGCTGCTATAAGGATACCCAAAAATGTAGAAGTGACTTTGGAACTGGATAACAGGCAGAGATTGGAAGATGTAAGAAAGTTTGGAAATTTCTAGAGACTTGTGGAATGGCTTTGACCAAAATGCTGAAAGTGATATGGACAATAAAGTCTGGGCTAAGGTGATCTCAGATGGAGATGAGGAACTTGTTGGGAACTGGAGTAAAGGTCATTGTTGTTATGATTTAGTAAAGAGACTGGTGGCATTTTGCCCCTGCCCTAGAGATCTGTGGAACTTTGAACTTGAGAGAGATGATTTAGGGTATCTGGCAGAAGGAATGTCTAAGTGGCAAAACATTCAAGGGAAAGCAGAGTATAAAAATTTGGAAAATTTGCAATCTGACAATGGGATAGAAAAGAAAAACCCTTTTTCTGGGGAGAAACTTAAGCCTCCTGCAGAAATTTGCATAACTAATGAGTGGAACGTTGATCACCTAGACAATGGAGAAAATGTCTCCAGGGCAGGTCAGAGGCCTCCACAGCAGCCCCTCCCATCACAGGCCTGGAGGCTTGGGGGGGAAAAATGGTTTTGTGGGCCAGTCCCAGGCCCTCCTGCTCTGTGCAGCCTCAGGACATGGTGACCTGTGTCCAAGCTGCTTTAGCTCCAGCCACGGCTAAAAGGGGTCAAGATACAGTTCAGGACATCGCTTCAGAGGGTGCAAGCCCCAAGGCTTGGTGGCTTCCATGTGGTGTTGAGTCTGTGGGTGCACAGAAGTCAAGAACTGAGGTTTGGGAACTGCCACTTAGATTTCAGAGGGGTATAAAAATGTCTGGGTATCCAGACAGAAGTTTACTGTAGAGGCAGAGCCCTCCTGGAGAACCTCTGATAGGGCAGTGAGAAAGGGAAATGTGAGGTTGTAACCCCCACACAGCATCCCTATTGGGCCACCACCTAGTAGAAGCAAAACCAGTGAGAAGAGGGCCACCATCTTTCAGACCCCAGAACGGTGGATCAACTGACAGCTTGCACCGTGCACCTGGAAAAGCCACAGACACTCAATGCCAGGCCGTAAAAGCACCTGCAAGTGGGGTGTACCACAGGGGCAAAGCTACAGGGGTGGGGCTCCCCAAGGCTATGGGATCCCACCTCTTGCATCAGCATGCCCTGGATGTGAGACATGGAGTGAAAGATCATTTTGGAACTTTAAGGTTTAATGGGTACCCTGCTGGATTTTGGACTTGCATGGGGCCTCTAGCCGCTTCGTTATGGCCAATTTCTCTCATTTGGAATGAATGTATTTACACAATGCCAGTACCCCCATTGTATCTAGGAAGTAACTAAATTGTTTTTTATTTTATAGGCTCATATTTGGAAGGAACTTGCCTTGTCTTAGATGAGACTTTAAACTTGGACTTTTGGGTTAATGTTGGAATGGGTTAAGACTTTGGGTGACTGGGTATGGTGACTCACGCCTATAATCCCAGCACTTTGGGAGGCTGAGGTGGTCGGATCACTTGAGGTCAGGAATTTGAGACAAGCCTGGCCAACATGGTGAAGTCCTGTCTCTACTAAAAATACAAAATTAGCTGGGAGTGGTGGCATGTGCCTTTAATCCCAGCTCTTCAGGAGGCTGAGGCAAGAGAATCACTTGAACCTGGGAGGTGGCGGTTGCAGTGAGCTGAGATCGTGCCACTGTACTCCAGCCTGGGTGACCTAGACTTCATCTCAAAATAAAAAAATAAAAAGTTGAGTACATTCTATTCATTGAATTTTTGAAACTATCATAAAATAAGTTAAGTCTAGTTATCTGTCTTAGGGGGTACCTATTCATACATTTAATTTTCAAGTGGAAATTTTTAGGCATTACAGAATATCAGAATTGGGGGGAATCTCAGTGGTTCAAACTTTGTAAATGTCATCATCCATCTTTGGAAGAGCATGGAGAGAAGAGGGACCTGCTAGAGCTTATCATAAATCTCAACAGTTCAGTTATAAGCTAATTATCAGGTTGAACGGGGCTGTTCTGAGCAGCTGCCTGACAGCTACAGAACAGGTTGTGCTTATCTTCAAATTCTAATCAGGCACTTACTTCCTCCAATTCTGCCTCCTTCATTGTAGATAAGTGCTGTAACTCCCACAATGCAATATAGAATAATGCTTGATAACATTTTGTCAATTCCCTACTGGGAGCAAAAGGTCTGCAGTAACTAAGTTTGAAGCTGTGTGCAGTTTGTACAGACCTGCCTTAGTGAAGATAATTGAAAAATCAGGCACCCTCTGTGACACTGTTTTTCTTTTTCTTATTTTTAACTTGAGACTTGAAATTGTTTTTGAGAATAATCATTTTGAGTTTAGTCTTTACTAGCACCTTTTACATTATATCCTGTTATTTGTATGCATGTTCAGTCAATAGGTATAATAAAGAGTTTTAGTGTTTAAAGATGTACTATGGCGAATAAGGTAGAGGCAAAGGAACTGAAATTATAATATTTAATATAAGGTAGGATATGACAAAACTGGAACACTATGTATCACTTTGCATGGTGCTGAAAATTGGCAATTCATTTCAAAAGTCATAAATTTAAATCCATATCCAGCTCCACTCAGTACATTTGTTTCTGAGACTTTTCCCCAAGGAAATAACTGAAGCAAAAAATAAATAAAACTAAAGAAAAAAACAAATAAACTACAACCTTGGGCATATTAACTGTAGGCTTTTAAGAAGGATTTAGTTCTGGGTCCCACATTGTTCTAGTCATTTCGGACATAAAGGATAAAGTGAAGAAAAGAACCCATTCCTGGTATTCCATTTTTCTGCTTGTGCCCTATACAGTATTTTTGACATTTCCAACGATATTTTCTCCCTCTCAAAAAATGTATTCTCAACTGCTGTCTGATGCTCAACATTTTTTTGAAATGCAAAAAGCCATTATTTTTCAATAGTAATATAGAAAATATACACTTCCATTAGCTGGAGAAGACTACAATAATATACCTGCCTGTTTGCCTTCCTCACTCCCTCTTTTTAAATTACCTCAATCCCTTTTTTCCTTTTACCCGTATATATTGATCATTCTTTTTGTAGTAAGCTCTATGATTATTACCAGGAATACATAGGTAAATAAAATAATTCTTCCTTTAAGAAGTTGAAAATCTAATGAAAGAAGTGATATTAGTAAAAATGATAAAATAGAAACCTCTAGTCAATCCTTCATAAAAGCAATTTTAAAAATATACAGGCAAAATAGGACTAGAATCAACTTCTTTCAGGACTCTAGAAATTAACCAATGACTTGTACCAGCTCAAGAACATGATTTAAGAAATGTATCTGAATTTCAGCAAGAATAGGGGGCTTCGTCACATTTTCATTTGTTCTAGTACTAATTACCACACTTAAAGTCTACAGGAACCTTGAGAAATGATGTCCCCCATTCTGAGTGCTGCCTGGAATCCATTGAAGGGAACAGAATGGAGTTTGAATTATTTCAAAGCCTTGTTTTCAAAGAATTGCCATCATTTGGCTTGTCTAATGGTCTCCTGGAATTCCCTACTTACAAGGCTGTCTGTATGTAACCTGACTCAAAGCTTGCATAGTGTGAAGAAACTTCACTAAGGGGCATTTGTCAAAAAAAAAAAAAAAAAAAAAAAAAATTACAGAGAACTGTTTTAATTTGCTGGCTGCCTGAGGTAGTAAATGGTAAATGGGGCAAACAATAAACTAACTACAAACTTACAAGAGAAACTAGGGTAAAATGTATCCATAAGGCTTCAAAAATCTCCCACATATCCTGGGAATCTAGAAGTTCATGGGCACATAGTCAGAAAAGACCTAGGAGGACCTAAACTGAATTCTGGATGATTTTGAGGTTTTGTAGAAGCAAGAAGAGAAAACTAAGAAGGAATTGCTAACCACCTGATTGAATGCAGAAGATGTGCCCTCAACACACATAAGAAACCATTTAGCAAAGACTGAGAGACTTACTGTTTGCAGGCATTTGGTGAAATCTCTGTTTAGTCATTAGTGGAACAGTAAACTAACCAGGTAGAGACTTCAGTGACCACACATGATGAAGCATATAGACTTACAGAACTAGTTTATAGCAATCACTAAACAACAAAAGTCACTACAATAAACAGCAAAAACAATAAATCTTGGAGTTTGGGGAAGCACCTAATTCCCAGAGTTGCCCAATTTGATTTTTTAAAGTGTCTATTTTTTAAACACAAATTTCAAAACGTGCTAGGAAATATAGAAACACGGCTTATATACAAGAAAAAACCGTGAATAAAATCTGTTCCTTACGAATTCTAGACTTCAAACAGAGACAAAGACTTTAAATTATTTATTTTAAATGTGATTAAAGAACTAAAGGAAACTGTTAAAAGAACCAAAGGAAAATAGAGAATGATATTTCAGTAGATAGAACACAACAGAAATATGGATTATTTAAAAATAACCAAATGGAAATTCTGGAGGTGAAAAGTAGAATAAATGAAATAAAACAAATTATTAGAAAGATTCGACAGTATATTTCAGCTGGCAGAGGAATCACGTGAAATATCAATTGAAATTATCTAGTAAGAGAAACAGAAAAAAAGAAGAAAAATGAATAGACTCTCAAAGACCTGTGTGACACCATAAAGCACGCAAACATACATATCATGGGAGTCACAACAGGAAAGGAGACAGAGGAAGAGAGAAAGAAAAAAATTTGAGAAAGTAGTGGTCAAGATATTCGCAAATTGATAGCAAAAAAAAGAGTTAATATACACATTTAAGAATTTCAACAAACTTCAGATAGGATAAACACAATCTAGACATTATCCTAATCAAATTGTCAAAAGACTGGGAATTTTGTGTCCAACAAGAATGAAATGAATCATCATATATAAGGGATCCTCACTAAGGTTAATAGCTGACTTGCCATTTAAAACCATGGAGAACCAACAGCCAACTTCAAGAAATAAACAAACAGGAAAAAGAAAAAAAACCTGTTAACCAATAATTATACAGTCAGAAAAACTGTCCTTCCAAATGAAAGATAAAAAAAAAAGAAAAACTGAGAGAATTAGTCAAGTCAGCTCTACTAAATGATGTCCTTTAGACTTAATAGATTGCTAAGCAATAATCATAAAAAATAGTAAGCACTGGTAAAGGTAAATGTAAAACACAATATAAATGCGTTTTTGTCTTTAAGTCCTTCTTTTCCTCCTATTTAAAAGAAAATTGAATAAAGCAATAATTATAAATATGTTTATGATTATAAATTGTATGTAAATATATTTATGACAATGGCGTAAAGGAGGGAACAGAGTTATAAAGGAGTAAAGTTTATATATACACACACTATATGTGTGTGTATATATAAATTAATTATGAGTAATACATTAAGTGTTAAATGGATTAAATTCTCCAGTTAAATGACAGAGATTGGCAGAATGGATTAAAAGAAAAAACATGATCCAACTATGTGCATGCTTTCCTAAAAGTCTACAATTTAAATTTCAAATAGTTAAAAGTATGTTAGTAAAAGGTATACAATGCAGCAGTATGTAAAAACAATAATGAAAAAAAAAAAGAGCTAGAGTGGTTATACTAACACCAGAGAAAAAACAGGCTTTAGGATAAGATTGTTACTGAGAAAAAAAGAGCATTTTATAATGACAAAAGTGTCAATCCATCAAGAAGATATACAAATTCTAAGTATATATGCATCTAACAAGTGAACTTCAAAATACATTAGGTGAAAACTAACAGAATGAAAGGTAGAAATAGAAAATTTAATAATACTATTTGAAGGCTTCAATACCACACTTTCGATAATGTATACAGCAACAACACAAGAGACCAGCAAGAAAATGTGACTTCAACACCACCAGATCTTACAGATCTCTATAGAACACTCCACCTAACAGCAATAGTATACACATTTTTTTTGCACATGGAACATTCTTCAGGATAGACCATATGCTAAGCCATAGAAAAAGAACTTGAATAAATTTTTAAAAACTGAAAAGCGTGTTTTCTACCCTAGTAGATTGAAATGAGACATTAATAAGAGAAGAAAGAAAAACACAAATATGAGGGCAGCCATGCCTTATTTTATTGTGCCTCACTTTATTATATTTTACAGATATTATAATTTTTACAAATTCAAGGTTTGTGGCAACTCTGCATCAAGCAAGTTGATTGGTACCATTATTCCAAGAACATGTGCTCACTTCATGTCTCCGTATCATATTTTGATAATTCTCACAACATTAAAAGGTTTTTTTGGATTATATTACTTGTGGTGATCTGCAGTCAGTGATCTCTGCTGTTGCTATTGTAATTGTTTTAGGGTATCATGTACCATGCCTAATAATATAACAAACTTAATTGATAAAAGTTATGTGTGTTCTGACTGCTTCTTCTACCAGCTGTTCCTACAACTCTTTCCCTCTCTACAGACCTCCCCATTCCCTGAGACACAAGAATATTGAAATTAGGCCAACCAATAGCACTAAAATGACCTCTAGGTGTTCAAATGAAAGGAAGACTTTCATGTCTATCATTTTAAAACCAAAGCTACAAATGATTACACTTAGGAAGGCATGTCAAAAGCTGAGATAGGCCTTTTGCAACAAATAGTTAGCCAAGTTGTGAATGCAAACAAAATGTTCTTGAAGGAAATTAAAAGTGACACTCCAGTGATCACGGGAATAAACACAAAGCGAAACAACCTTATTGTTGATAAAAAGTTTTAGTGGTCTGGATAAAAGATAAAACTAGTCACAACATTTCCTTAAGCTAAAGCCTAATCCAGATCAAAGCCCTAGCTATCTTTTATTCTATGAGGCTAAGAAGTAAGGAAGATGCAGACAAATATTGAAGCTAGCAGAGATTGGGCTGTGAAATTTAAGGAAAAAAAGCTATTTCCTTGACATAAAAGTGCAGGATGAAGTGCAAGTGCTCATATAGAAGCTGAAGCAAGTTACATAGAAAAACTAGGTAATATAAGTGATAAAGGTAGCTATACTAAACAGATTCTCATTGTCAATCAAAGAACCTTCAATTAGAAGACATCATCTAGGACTTTCATTAGCTAGAGAGAAGTCAATGCCTGGCTTCAAAGCTTCAAAAGACAGGCTAACTTTCGTGTTAGGAGTTAATGCAGCTGGTGACATTAAATTGAAGCTAGTACTCATTCACCATACTACAAATCCTAGAACCCTTAAAAATAATGTTAATTCTACTCTGTCTGTGACATATAAATGGAACAACCAAGCCTGGAGGACAGCACATCTGTTGGAAGCATAGTTTACTGAATATTTTAAGCCTAGTATTGACATCTATTGCCTGGAAAAAAGGATTCCTTTCAAAATATTACTGTTTGACAATGTATCTGGTCACCCAAGAGCTCTGATAATGGTGTACAAAGAGATTAATGTTTTTGTTTTATTTTATTTTTATGCCTGCTGACACAACATTTATTTTATAGCTCATGAATCAAAGAGTCATTTCAAATTTCAAGCCTTATTATTTAAGAAATACATTTTGTAAGGCTATAGCTGCAATAGATTGTGATTCTTCAGATAAATATGGGTAAAGTAAATTGAAAACTTTCTTGACAGGGTTCAGCATTAGAAATGCCACAAAGAACATTTGTGATGCATGAGAGGAGGTAAAAATATCCATCTTAACAGGTGTTCAAAAGAATTCGATTCCAAAACTCATGGGCGACTAGGAGTAGTTCAAGTCTCAGTGGAGGAAGTAACTTCAAATGTGGTAAAAATAGCAAGAAAACTAGAATTAGAAGTGGAGCCCAAAGATAGGACTAAATTGCTGCAATCTCATGATAAAACTTTAATGGATGAGGAGTTGCTTTTAATGAACAAGGAAAGAACATGTTTTCCTGAGATGGACTCAACTCCTGAGCTCAAAAAAACTGAAGAGATTTTTCACTTCCCTGGTTAGCTGTTATCCCAGGTATATTATTCTTTTTGTGCCTATTGTGAATGAAACTGCACTATTGATTTGGCTTTCAGCTTGGATGCTGTTGTTGTATAGGAATGCTACTGATTTTTGTACATCAATTTTGTGTCTGGAAACTTTGCTGAATTTGTTTATTGGATCAAGGAGCCTTTGTGCAGAAAGTATGAGGTTTCCTGGGTATAAATTATGTTTTCTGCAAACAGGGTAGGCAAAGAAATCAGAGATGTATACAAACGGAAAAACATTCCATGCTCATGGATAGGAAGAATCAATATTCTTAAAATAGCCACGCTGTCCAAAGTAATTTACAAATTAAATATTATTTCTATCAAACTGTCAATGACATTCTTCTCAGAACTTGAAAAAAACTATTTTAAAATTCATGCAGAACTTAAACAGATAGCCAAGGGAATCCTAAGCAAAAAGAACAGAGCTGGTGGCATCACATTACTCAACTCCAGACTACGCTACAAGGTTACAGTAACCAAACAGCATGGTAATGTCACAAAAACAGACATATAGACCAATGGAACAGAATAGAGAGCCCAGAAATAATGCCACACACCTATAACCATCTAATAACTCTCAAAATTGACAAAAACAAGCAATGGGGAAAGAAATTTCTTTTCAATAAATGGTTCTGGGATAACTGGCTAGCCATTTGCAGAACATTGAAACTGGACTCCTTCCTTACACTCTACACAAAAATAAACTTAAGATGAATTAAAGACTTAAATGTAAAACCTAAAACTATGAAAATTCTGGAAGATAGCCTACGAAATACCATTATGTACCAAGGACCTGGCAAAGGTTTCATGATGAATACACCAAAAGCAGTTGCAACAAAACCAAAAATTGACAAATAGGACTTCACTAAAGAGCTTCTGCATAGCAAAAAAATCTATCAACAGAGTAAACAGACAACTGACAGAATGGGAGGAAATATTTGCAAACTGTGCCATTGGCAAAGGTCTGATATCCAGAATCTATAATAAACTTAAACAAATTTACAAGCAAAACACAAAGAAGCCCGTTATAAACTCAGCAGAGGACATGAACAGATACTTTTCAAAAGAATACATACACAACACCAATAAGTCTATGAAGAAATGCTCAGCACCACTAATCATTAGAGAAATGCAAATCTCAACCACAATGAGGTATCATCTCACCCCAGTTAAGATGGCTTTTATTAAAAATAAAAAATAACAGATCCTGGCAAGGTTGTGGAGAACAGGGACCATTCATACACTATTGGTGGAAATGTAAATTAGTTTAGCTATTGAGGAAAGCAGTTTGGTGACTTCTCAAAGAACTTAAAACAGAATTACCATTCAACCTAGCAATCCCGTTCTTGGGTAAACACCCAAAGTAAGATAAATCTTTCTATTATGAAAATACATGCACACATATGTTCATCACAGCACTATTCAAAATAGCAAAGACATGCAATCAATCTAAACGTCCATCAACAGTAGACTGGATAAAGAAAATGTGGCATATATACACCATGGAATATTATGCAGTCATAAAAAGAATGAGATCATGTCCTTTGTAGCAACGTGGATGGAGCTGGAGGCCATTATTCTAAGTGAACTAACACAGGAACAGAGAACCAAATACCACATATTTTCACTCACAAGGGGAAGCTAAACATTGAGTACACAGGGACATCAAAAAGGGAACAAGAGACACTAGGGCCAACTTGAGGGTGGAGAGTTGTAGAAGGGTGAGAATAAAAAAAACTACCCATAGGTACTATGCTGATAACCTGGGTGATGAAATAATTTGTACACCAAATCCCAGGACATGCAATTCACCTCTCTAGCAAACCTGCACATGCATCCCTGAACCTAAATAAAAGTGGAAAAAAACACTGATGACACCCAAGTGTTGATATGTACGTGGTGAAACTGAAATTTCACACACTGCTGATAGGAATATAAATATTGTAGATGGAAAACAGTCTGGAATTCCTGCAAATGATTAAACAAAGAGTTGCCTTATAATATAGCAATTCTGAGATAACTGGTATATATCTAACAGAAATGAAAACATGTTCACAAAAAAAACTTGTACATGAATTTTCATAGCAACATTATTCCTAATAGCCAAAAAATGGAAACAGCCTAAATTACAAATCTATCGATTGATACATAGGTAAAAAATGTGGTATGTTCATACAATGCAATGCATAAATAGACAACCTGAATATGCCTATATTTATTAAAGAAATTGAATCAATAACTTTTCAAAACAGAAGATACCAGGCTCATATAGGTTCATTGGTGAATTCTACCAAACATTTAAGTAAGAAATTACATGAATTCTCTACAGTATTTTTCAGCAGATTGAAGTGAAGGAAATAGTAACTCATTCTCTGAATCTAGAATTACTGTAATACTGAAACTCAACAAAGACCTTACAAGAAAAAAAGCTACAAACAAATATCTCTCATGAACATAGATGCAAAAATTCTCAACAACATATTAGCAAATCGAATTCAATGATGTATAAAAAGAATTATACACACCAAACAAGAGTAATTTATTTCATGCATGTAAGGCTGGTTTAACATTTGAAAATCAATTAATGTCATCCATCACATTAATAGGCTAAAGAGGAAATATCACATAATATTATCAATAAATACAGAAAGAGCATTTGAAAAATCTAGTACCCATTCATGATAAAATTTGACAAAAGGCTCAGTAAACTAGTGGAGTGAAACTTCCTTAACTTGATAAAGAATATCTGCAAAAAATCTATAGTGAACACCATACCTAATGATGAGAAAACTAGAATCTTCCCTGCTAAAATTAAAAATAAGGCAAGGATATTTCCTCTCACCACGACTTTTCAACACCTTAATAGAATTCCTAGCTAATGCAATAAAACAAGAAAAAGAAATAAAGGGTATACAAGTTGAAAAGGAAGAAACAAAACTTTTTGTTGACAGATGACAACATCATTTGCATAGAAAATCTGAAAAAATAAACAGAAAACCTTGAACTAATAAATGATTATAGCAAGGATGCAGGATACAAGACTGTAGAATACCACATACAAAAGTCAATTGCTTTTCTATGTACCAGCAATGAACAAGTGGAATTTGAAGTTAAAACACGTTTACATTAGTGCCCAAAATTGAAATACTTAGATATAAGTCTAACAAACCACGTACTAGATCTCTTTGTGGAACACTACAAAACTGTAAATAAACAAATTAAATAAGAGCTAAATACATGGAGATAAATATTATGTTGATTCACAGGAAAATTCAATATTGTCAAGATGTTAGTTTTTTTTCCAATTTGATCTATAAAGTCCACATAATTCTTATCAAAATCTTGGCATGTTACTTTGTGGATATTGACAAAGTAATTTCAAAGTTTATATGGAGAGAAAAAAGCCCCAGAATAGCTAGCATAGTATCAAAGGAGGAGAACGAAATTGTAGGACTGACACTACCTAACTTCAAAACATACTATGAAGTTACAGTAATCATGATAGCATAATATTGGCAAAATAAGAGACAAATAGATCAATGGAACTGAACAGAAGCCCCAAAATAGACTCACGTCGATATAGTCAATTTATCTTTGACAACGAACTGAAGGTAATGCAATGGACCACAGACAGTCTTTTCAACAAATGATGTTGAAATAATTGTACCTCCATATGAAGAACAAAATAAAATAAATCTAGACACAGACCTTACACCCTTCCCAAAAATTACTTCAAAGTTGATCATACTATTGGTCACAGTATTGATCATAGTATCAATCAAAACTATAAAAATCTTAAAAGTAACGTAGGGGAAAATATAGACGATCTTGGTTATGGTGATGCCTTTTTAGATACAAGACCAAAAGTATAATCTGTGAAATAAATAACGGATGCTGAACTTAATTAAAATGAAAAACTACTCCTATCTGACAGACAATGTCAAAAGAACGAGAAGACAAGCCACAGACTGAGAGAAAATACTTCTGAAAGACACATCTGTTAAAGAACTGTCATTCAGAATATGCAATGAACTCTTAGAACTCAGCAATAAGAAACAAACAATTTGATTAAAACATAGGTCTGATGTTTGAGGCAATGGATATTCTAAATACCCTGATTTAATTATTACATATAATATGCATTTATCAAATATCACATAACCTCATATATTTATACAATTATTATGTATCAATAAAAATGGGTCAAAGACCTTAACAGACACCTCACCAAAGAAGATACATAGCTGACAAATAAGCATATGAAAAGAAGCTTCAGCTCATATGTCATCAGGGAAATGCAAATTAAAACAACAATGAGATATCACTATACACATATTAGATTGGCCAAAATCCAGAACATTGGCTGCAACAAACTTCAGCAAGGATGTGGAGCAACAGGAGCTCTCACTGATTGCTGGTGAGAATGGAAAATGCTACAACTTTGGAGGACAGTTGGGCAGGTTTCTTATAAAACTAATTATGCCCTTACCATAAAATTCAGCAATCTCTCTTCTTGGTGTTTACCAAAAGGAGTTGAAAACTTATGTTCACACAAAAATTTACACACAGGTGTTTATAGCAACTTAACTCATAATTGGAAAAGCTTTGAAGCAACCAAGATTTCCTTCAGTAGGTGAATAAATAAGTAAAACACGGTACATCTAGACAATGGGATATTATTCAGTGCTAAAGAAAATGAACTCTCAAGCCATGAAAACACATGAAAGAACCCAAAATACTATTATTAAGTGAAAAGGCCAATGTCAAAAGGGCCTACTAAATGATTCCAAATAAATAACATTCTGGAAAAGGCAAAACTATGGATATAGTAAAAAGATCCAGAGTTTTCAGGTGTTGCAGGAGGGATGAATAGGTTGAGCACAGAGGATTTTTAGGTCAGTGAAAAATACTCTGCGTGATATGATAATGGTGGATACATATAATTACACATTTGTCCAAACCTACAGAATGTATAACACCAAGAATGAATCCTAATGTAAACTATGGGCTTTGGGTTATTATGATGTGTCAATGTGGGTTCATTGTTGGCAACAAATGTAACATTCTGGTAGGGAATGTAGATAATGGAGAAGGCTATGTGTACATGGGAATGGAAGTATATGGGAAATTTCTGCACCTTCCTCTCAATTTTGCTGTAAACCTAAAACCACTTTAAGAAATCAAGTCTCTTAAAAGATGAAATTAAGAAAGCAGTTTCCTTTACAACATCATCAAATGTAATAAAACACTTAGGAACAAATTTAACAAAAGAAGTGTAAGCCTTGTACACTGAAAACTATAAACCAATGTTAAAAGCAATTTTAAAATACAAAAATAAATGTAAAGACACCATGGTCATGGATTTGAGACATAATGCTTTTAAGAAGGCAATATGCCCAAATTGATTGATATGGTTAGGCTTTGTGTCCCCTCCCAAATCTCAGTCTCATCCTGAATTGTAACCCCCAGATGTTTAGAGAGAGACCTGTTGGGACGTGATTGGATCATGGGGGAGGTTCCCCCATGCTCTTCTCTTGATAATGAGTGAGTTCTTACAACACTTGATGGTTTTATAAGCATCTGGCATTTTTCCTGCTTGCACTTCCTTCTCCTGCCACCATGTGAAAAAGGTGCTTCCCCTTCACCTTCCACCATGATTGTACATTTCCTGAGGACTCCCCAACCATGTGGAACTGTGAGTCAAAAAAGATTAAACCTCTTTTCTTTATAAATTACCCAGTTTTGGGCAGTATCTTTATAGCAGTGTGAGAACAGACTAATACATTAATTGTTAGATTCAATGCAATCTCTATCAAAACTCTGAATGTCTGCATGACCCAGCCATCCCATGACTGAGTATATACCCAAAGGATTATAAATCACGCTGCTATAAAGATACATGCACACGTATGTTTATTGCGGCACTATTCACAGTAGCAAAGACTTGGAACTAACCCAAATGTCCATCAATGATAGACTGGATTAAGAAAATGTGGCACATATACACCATGGAATACTATGCAGCCATAAAAAAGGATGAGTTCATGTCCTTTGTAGGGACACGGATGCAGCTGGAAACCATCATTGTCAGCAAACTATCCCAAGGACAAAAAAACCAAACACCGCATGTTCTCACTCATAGGTGGGAATTGAAGAATGGGAACACTGGGACACAGGAAGGGGAACATCACACACTGGGGCCTGTTGTGGGGACGGGGAGGGGAGGGATAGCACTAGGAGATATACCTAATGTAAATGACGAGTTAATGGGGGCAGCACACCAACATGGCACATGTATACATATGTAACAGTCCTGCATGTTGTGCACATGTACTCTAGAATTTAAAGTATTAAAAAAAAATTCTGAATGTCTTTTTCTTTGGTGAAATCAACAAGTTTGTTTTGAAATTAATATGGAGAAGGAAACAAGCCAAATTAGGCAATACAATCTTGAAAAAGAAGTTATAGGACTTACACTTCCTAATTTTCAGACTTGCTAGAAAGCTAGAGTAATCAAGCAATGTGTTAATGGCCTAAGAAAAGAGACATGGATCAATAGGATAGAATTGAGGATTCAGAAATAAATACTTAACTATAGTCAATTGATTTTCCATAAATATGCCAAGATAATTCAGTAGGGAAACAATAGTCTCTTCAACAAATTATGCTTAGATAAATGTATACTCACATATAAAAATGAATTTGGGCTCCTGTCTTATATTGTATGGACATTCTCTCTCTCTTTCTCCCTCTCTCTCCAAAAAGATTATAGACCTCAGCACAATAAAGAAAACTATGAACACCTAGTAGAAAATACAGAAGTAAATCTCTATGAACGTGGGTTAGGCAAAATATTCTTAGATACAACAACAAAAGCATATATGAAAAAGAAAGTATAGATAAATTGAACTTTATAAAAATTAAAAAGTTTTATGCATAAAAGAACACTATGAAGAAAGTGAAAGATAACTCACAGAATAGAAAATAATAGTTGCAAAAGGACTTGTAACTAGAATCTATAAGGAACTCTGACTATTATGCAGTAATAAGAAGACAAATTACCCGATTAAAAAATGAGCAAAGGACTTGAATAGAAGTTTCTGTAAAGAAAAATATACAGGGAGGGGGGAGGGATTGCATTGGGAGTTATACCTGATGTGAATGACGAGTTGATGGGTGCTGATGAGTTGATGGGTGCAGCACACCAACATGGCACAAGTATACATATGTAACAAACCTGCACGTTGTGCACATATACCCTAGAACTTAAAGTATAATTATAATAAAAAAAGAAAAATATACAAATTGTGAATAAACAGTTGAAAAGATGTTCAACATTGTTAGTCATCAGAGAAATGCAAACAAAAACCACAAGAAGACACCACTTTACACATACAAGAAAGGCTTTAATAATAATAATATTAAACAGAAAATAATGTGTTGACATAGATTTGTAAAAATTAAAATCCTTATATATTGCTGGTAGGGATACAAAATTCTGCACCTTGGGTAGAAAAGTTTGGCAGTTGCTTAAAATTTTAAACATTGAATTGCCATATGACCAAGCAATTTCACTCCTAGCTGTATACTCAAGAGAGCTGAAATATTATGCACAAACACTTGTACACAAATATTTATAGCAGCACTATTCATAATAGCCAAAAGTGAAAACAACCCACATGTCTATCAACTGGTAGATGGATAAACAAGAGCAGCAGGTGTGGAACAAAGTGGGTTGTGACTCCAGGAAGTGCAAGAGACAGGAGGTAGGTAGGGTAAAAATGATCCCAGTGTGCTCAGGACTGAGATATTTCTTGGGCAAACCAGGACAAATAGGAGGCCATATGCAAAAAAAAATTAGCAATTCTGACAGAGATTTAAAGGAAGGCAAAGTAGAAGAAAGTGAAGAAACACTGAGGGTGTCTGTGTGCTACTATCCCCCTACTTACTGAACAGGAGCTAGGGTGCGTGAAGACTCCCGCCTTGACCACAATGGAGCCCCATGGTAAAGCCTAGGTCAAAGGAAAAGAAAAACTTTCTCAGTTAATTGCTTTTGAATATAAATTCTTTACATTCCTTCACAATCCCCTTTCCACTGTCAAGACCATGAGAGGCCATACCTACTCAGAAAGTTACCCACCCAAAGACAGGATGACATTGAATGCCAGATGCATAGTGAGATCTGTGACTCTTACAAGGCAGAGCAGGAGACACTTGCCATGGTCGCATCTTGTGCAGAGAAGCTAAATGTCTACAACTACATTTGGAAGAAATGCTTGGGACATAAATGATTCCACAGTAAATCAGGAAGCAGAACTTCATTTATTAGTAAACATTCCATGCGGGCCTTCTGTGTGCCACACTTTATCAGCGACTCCAATCATTGTGCCTGCCCCAAATCCCTTGTGACAACACTTTTGCCCACAGACTCCATTGAAGGCTTGTGCTGGGTGTCCATGCTTCTTACCACTTGACACATCCTCCCTTCCCACTCAAATAACACTGAAGTGAATACGTGAGCCAGGGTGGTTGTTTGACCCAAGACTGGTGAGTCCATGGTCTGGAAGTGAATCTTTGTGCAGTGACCTCATTTACAAACGTGAGCTAGATAAACCTGATTTTTTGTTTCAGGAGTTTGAACTTGGAAGCACCAGGAGAATTAGCCAAATAGCCCAGGAAAAAGTGAGGCCAGAGAGACCATGATGGGTTAAAAAAAATAAGGACACTTTGCACTAAATCCATTAAGGCCATGGAACGTTTGTTAGTCTTTTCCTACATGATTGTATAGGAATGGGGAAAAAAATTAGTTCTGAGTTGGTGTTTACTCTGTCCCACTCATCTGGCTTCATGTAATCTTCAGCCTCATAAAGTTGATATAAGAAATGTAGGAAGGACCTCAAGTTCAGAGAAGTTATTAACTTTGTCAAAGTCACACAGAGTAAAAACTGGACACTAATTTGTTTGGTTAAAGAAGCTGATTTTCAGTAGCATGCATTCATTGCCTTCCAGGAAAATAGAGAATAAAAGAATATTGTGGGTGAAATGGCACTTAGAAAATACTATAATTATTTTAAGTCAATAGAACAATTTGTTTTAGTCTTTTGAAGAAAACTTGAACTTCAGTAAGTCTTTCTGCTTTTCTAATTTGCACTAATTGGGGAAAAGCCTGGTTATAATTATTGAAAATAGAAATGTTTTTCTATTTTTATACAAACAAAGTTTTGTCACTTTTAACACAAAGTAGATGGATCTAGTGTAGTCAGTGTCTTCGGGGGGATCTGCTTTAGTGATTGAATAGGATGGCATGCGAATGCATTAATAAATGGTCCTGCATGCGTGTAACAAACAAGCATATGAAAAAATGCTTATCATCACTAATCATTAGAGAAATGCAAATCAAAACCACAACGAGATACCATCTTATACCAGTCAGAATGGCAATTATTAAAACATCAAAAAGTAACAGATGCTGGCAAGGTTGTAGACAAAAGGGAACGCTTAGACACTGCTGCTGGAAATGTAAATTAGTTAAGCCACTGTGGAAAGCAGTTTGGAGATTTCTCAAAGAATTTAAAACAGAATGATCATTCCACCCAGCAATTCTATTATTGGGTATATACACAGAGGAAGACAAATAATTCACCGCAGAGACTCATGCACTCATTTGTTCATCACAGCACTATTCACAGTAACAAAGACATGGAATAAACCTAGGGGCTCATTAATGGTAGGTTGGATAAAGAAAATATAGTACATATACATCATGGAATATTATGCAGCCACAAAAAAGAATATGATCACATCTTTTCCAATGTCATAGATGGGGCTAGAGGTCTTTATCCCAAGTGAATTGATGCAGGAACAGAAAACCAAATACTCTATCTTCTCATAAGTGGGAGCTAAATATCGAGTACACCTAGACACAGAGAAGGACGATAAACACTGGGGCCTATTTGAAGGTAGAAGGTGGTAGGAGAGTGAGGATCAAAAAACTACCTACAGGGTGCTATGTCTATTGCCTGAGTGACAAAATAATCTGTACACCAAACTCCAAGGTCACACAATTTTTACCATGTAACAAACCTGCACATGTACTCCCTGAATCTAAAATAAAAGTTGGAAAGAAAATAAATGAATAAATAAATAATTTAAAAATGGTCATTGGTGCCTGTAACAGCTTACTTGATGAATTTACTAAGCATTACTACTAGTCCTGGGTGGTGGACATATAAATGCCCTCCTGCTGCTGTTTGGATTTCAGGGTGTAGCATCAATGGGAGTTTTCTGGCTCACAATAAGAACATCTAATGACTTTTAAGTATTTATTGTGGGCCAGAAACTGTGCCAAGTATTTACATGTTTTTCTGTTCTTTTCCCCTTCATTTAATCTTCACAACAGCTTTATATGATAGGAGTTACTATTTTTGCCATTTTACATATAAGAGAATTGTGGGTTGGAGAAGGTAACTGTTTTACATTCACAGAGCAATTAAGTAGCAGAGTTTTGATTTAAATTCAAGTCTGTCCGAACCCAGAACCTGTATCCTCTATGCTTAACCACCAGTTGATATTTAAAAGTAATATAAACGTTTTCCAGATTTTACTGATATCTGTCATTCCACCATTGTTTCCTAATAAGTCATTGGTTCTGTCTCCCTAAACAGAGCACATTTACCAAAGGTCTAGGAAACTGGGTCATTTGTCGATTTTCATTTATTATTATTATTATTTTGGCCCCAGTTGCTACCAACTAGTTCACTTCTTTCTTGGAGAAAATCAACAGCCTCCTTGCTGATCTTGTCTTCAGTATCAACCTCTGCAATCCTTTCACTTTACAACATCCAGAGGTACTTCCAGCTGCCTAAAATCCCCCCATGGGCTCCTTTCCTTTTCAGGATGAAAATATCTGAGCATTCTTTTGTGCAAGAATCTTCATTGTCAGATTCCCTTCTGACTTAGCCAGCAGCATCCATCCTCGTTCTCTGTCTTGCGCTTGACATTTTAGCAAAACCTCTTATGTTTACATGAACATCCTTCAGCACCATATACTCAAGCTATTACCTCTACCTAGAAATCCATCTCCCCACATCCCCACATCCCCAAATTCTTACAAATTCTAAAGACAGCTCGACTGTCAGGTGTTTTTTTTTGTTTGTTTTTTGTTTGTTTGTTTGTTTTGTTTTTAACCTCATTGACTCTATTAAATATACCTCTTCTCTGCTGATTTATTAACTTGTGCTATACAATCCTAGTCCTTCTTGTGAGTAGGACAATTTTGTCTTTGCTCACTTATCCCTCCCATTGTAGGTTGTGTTATTTATTTATTTTTATCGACAATGTTCAACTCACTGCTTGGCACAGAGCAAACTCTTAGTTTTGCCCAACTGGTGTTGAACTGGACAAAAGAAGGTGCTGGCCACAGCATTTCACCATATACAGTACACAGATTTTTTTTTCTTTTTTTTTGAGTACACAGATTTTTGAGAGATGGCTTTCCATGTTTCTATATAGCTAGTATCTGTTTTTGTTCCACACTATTGTTTCAAGAATTTCTTGAAGACATTGGTCATGTCTTCCTAAGGCAAAGGGCAGGTCTGTTTCCTTATCAGCAAAATAAGGGGATGTTTGCTAGCAGTCCCTCATAAGACTGTGGCTTCCCAAGGTAAGGGTTCCTCAGCAGTGATGCAAACCTACTCTGTGCAGCATTCACTTGGTTCCATTCAAATCAACTCCTTGAAACTTGGGGAGCAAGGAGAACTGATGCAAACGTGAAGCTTGTGCTGCCTGCTGTGCTGTGAGCAATGAAGTTCTTTATCTCTTACCCAGGAGTCTCATGTTTTCAGCCAATATCTAGGAAACTGTGGTAGACTCACTGGTTGGCTTTCAAGCAGGGTAAAATCTCAGATGCTTCACAGTTCTTGACAGGGTTGGCCCATGATGTGCCAAATAGAAAAATAACTCCCCTCTAGAGCCACAGACATTTAAGAGCTGCCAGGATATTATTCCAACTCCTTCACTTTTTATAGAGAGCCAGATAAATGAAGGAATTTTTCCAAGGCTACACAGTTTATTAATTTCTATGTGGAAGCCATTCATACAGTGTCATGAAAAGAGAATGAATTCTGGAATAATTTCAGGTTACAATATTGTTACTTAACAGCTTCAGCTATTTATTCAACCTCTCAGAGCCATGGCTTACTTATCTATAAAATGAAGTTAATAGATTATGTCATAGGGTAGTTAGGAGAATAGAATCAAATGGGATAATGTAGGAAGCCACCAATGGGATGCACAGAACAAGCTAGGGGCTTAAGTCTCCTTTCCTTCCTTTGCAACAAGATGAAAACTCCATTCTGCTGAGGCCATCTGAGATTTCTGGCCCTTCTTTCCTGTTGAGGCTTGAAGAGTTAGCACGCCTCCTTTTACACTGATTCCAGGTCTATCAACTCTCATTTCACTCATTCCTCAGGAGTACCAGCAGCAGGGACACTGACCAGCACACATCACAGGGGCAGGGGTGTTGCCTGAAATAGACTCTGTGAGAGGAGACCAATATTTCTCCCTGCAAATGGTCCAGGTGAGACTGACTTCTGACTGAGCCTGTTTTCCTCAACTTTTAAGATTCTGAGTCATTTAATTTCTCTATGTCTTTTGATATAATTGGGTTTAAAGAAATTAATTTGCCTAATAGGGGTGTTAAATATGTTATGAACTTTGATAATTCACAGTTTTTCATTGGCTAAAACCCAGTGTGAGTGGGGTTCACACTGAGTTCCAAATATGCCATTTCATTATACTTTTCTTTCTGCCTGCTCTGAATAAAAGGGTGATTCTTGTCAGCTCTGAGGCATGTCCTGCCATTTTTGCCTAGCAAGAAATGTGGACTCAATGAATTTCGAAAGTAGTTTCCTTTTCATAATGGTGGAGTTCATTATCAGTGTTCAAAATTAGAACGAGGTGGGTGCATATCACTGTGGTTCTCTTAAGTCTCATAGTTTTGTTTTTTTTTTTTTTTTTTTTTTTTTTTTTGAGACGGAGTCTCCCTCTGTCGCCCAGGCTGGAGTGCAGTGGCCGGATCTCAGCTCACTGCAAGCTCCGCCTCCCGGGTTCACGCCATTCTCCTGCCTCAGCCTCCCGAGTAGCTGGGACTACAGGCACCCGCCACCTCACCCGGCTAGTTTTTTGTATTTTTTAGTAGAGACGGAGTTTCACCGGGTTAGCCAGGATGGTCTCGATCTCCTGACCTCATGATCCGCCCGTCTCGGCCTCCCAAAGTGCTGGGATTACAGGCTTGAGCCACCGCGCCCGGCCTAGTCTCATAGTCTTAATAAAAGCCATGACTCCCCCAAACTTCCAGACTGGGTTTACCCCTTAGAAGGTACAACTTTTGTTGAAATTCCTGCTGAAATTCTGGAAACAAACAGCCAGACTAAAAATAGACCTTTCTGTGAAGGATTGTGGAGTTACTTCTTTCTGCTTTAGAAGGAATAATGACAAAAAGATGAAGCTCAACCAGTTGTCCATTTATTACCTTTTAAGTAGCAAGTCCAAGTAGCAAGTGCCCTTAACTGGCAAAAACATTTTAAGCTGGCCCAAGGACCAACATGGGTTAATTGAGAAAACCTGTGGTCCATGCCCTGTGTAAGGCACTGGAAGTGAAAATGAGAAGTTTGAAACTCAATTCTTCCCAAACAGAAGCTTACAGCCAAGGTAATAATAACACAAAATGGACATAATCACTTAACACTATATAGGAGGCTTTGCTGCTTGCCAATGATTTGCTCAGACTCTCCTCTAAAGAGAATCTGAAGAGGTGGGGGCATTTCCTGTGACTGGGGTGTTTAGGAAGGGCTTCAAAGAAGAAGTAGTGCAGAGAATATGTTTTTCAAATTAAAGGCAAAAACTATTTACTGTTTTTAACAACTTTATTGAGGTTTAATAGCTATACAAAAAACTGCATATGTTTAATGTATACAATTTAATGAGTTTGAACATATCCATGATGCCATCATTATAATCAAGGTAATAAATATATCCATCATCCCTAAAAGTTTCCTTGTGTCTCTTTATTTTGTTTTCTTTTTTTTGTAGTAAGAACACTTAATATAAGATCTCCCCTCTTAACAAATTTTAAGGGCACAATACCATGCTTTTAACTATAGGTATTATGTCGTGTGGAAGATCTCTAGCACTTATTCACCTTGCATAACTGAAACTTTACACACATTTAACAGCTCCCCATTTGTCCTCTCTGGAAACCATCATTCCATTCTCTACTTCTATGAGTTTGACTTTATATCAGCAGAATCAGGCAGTTTTTGTCATGTCACTCGTTTATTTCACTTAGCATAATGTTTTCCAGGTTCACATCTGTTAAGATGGCTATTGTCAAAAATAAAAAGATAACAAGTGTTGGCAAGGATGTGAAGAAATTAGAACTCCTGTTCACTGTTGGCAGGAATGTTAAATGGTGCAGGTTGGAAATCAATCAATATGGCCAACCTCATATAATTAAAAATAGATCTATTATATGATTCAGCAAAGCCATTTCTGGGTATGTATTCAAAAGAATGAAATCAGGATCTCAAAGTGGTATCTGCACTTTCATGTTTATTGCAGCATTATAAACAATAACAAGATAGGGAAACAATTCAAGTTTCCATTGACAGATAAATTGATAAAATAACATATGTTCATACAATGAAATATGATTTGGCTATAAAAAATTCTAGATACTATTTAT
Organism: Macaca nemestrina; assembly: GCF_043159975.1. Lineage (NCBI taxonomy): Eukaryota > Metazoa > Chordata > Mammalia > Primates > Cercopithecidae > Macaca > Macaca nemestrina. Next base: position 17,024,776 of record NC_092137.1, on the reverse strand, counting down.
TTTAGCATTTGTTACAACATCAAACACTGTGTATAGGACCATAGGAAGATGCCAGAGAATGTTAGCTTATTTAAATTGAATGAATTGAAACGATATCTTTTTAAGATATATGTATGAAAAAAAGGAAAGATATAGCTTGGAGTTATTGTGGGTTTCTAGACTATACAATTAAGAGAATATCACAATAAAGTGAATCACGCAAGTCTTTTTGGCTTTAAGAGCATTCAAAAATTATGTTTATACTATACTGTTGATTATTAAATTTGTAGCATTATGTCTAAAAGAACAATATGCATTTATTTTTTTGATGGAGTTTCACTCTTGCCCAGGCTGGAGTGCAGTGGCAGGATCTTGGCTCACTGTAACCTCTGCCTCCTGGGTTCAAGCAATTCTGCTGCCTCAGCCTCCTGAGTAGCTGGGATTATAGGCACATGCCTCCACAGTTGGCTAATTTTTGTAATTTTAGTAGAGATGGGGTTTTGCTATGTTTCCCAGGCTGGTCTCTAACTCCTGACCTCGTGTGATCCGCCCACTTCGGCCTCCCAAAGTGCTGGAATTACAGGCATGAACCACTGCACCCGGCCTCAATGTACATATCTTAATTAAAAATATTTTATTACTAAAAAATAGTCTTAAAAATACTTCATTACTAAAAAGTCCTCATGATCTTCTAAGCATTCAGAGAATCATAATCTTTTTGCTGGGGGAGGGTCTTGCCTTGATGTTGATGGTTGCTGACTGAGCAGGAAGGTGGTTACTAAAGGTTGAGCTGGCTGTGGCAATTTCTCTTTTCTTTTCTTTTTCTTTTTTAATAGGATCGCGATCTGTTACCCAGGCCAGAGTAAACAGGGCTCATTGCAGCCTTGACATCCTGGGCTCAAGGAATCCTCTTGCCTCAGCCCCTTGAGTAGCTGGGACCAGAGGCGCACACCACTACATTGACTAATTTTTTAGTTTTTGTAGAGACAGTATCTCGCCATGTTGCCCAGGCTGTCCTTATTCCCCTAGGCTCAACTGATCCTCCTGCCTCAGCCTCCCTAAGTGCTGGAATTACAAGCGTGCACCACTACACCTGGCCAGCAAAGTTTGCTGAATTGATTGGCTCTTCCTTTCACAAAAGATTTCTCTATAGCTTGTGATGCTGTTTTATAGTATTTTACCCACAGTAGAATGTCTTTCATAAATGAAGTCAATCTCCTCAAAACTTGCTGCTGCTTTATCAACTAAGTTTATGTAATATTCTAAATCCTGTTGCATTTTCAACAATGTTTACAGGATCTTTACCATGAGTAGGTTCCATCTCAAAAAACCACTGTCTGCTTATTCACAAAAATCAACTTCTCATGCATTCAAGTTTCATCGTGAGATTGCAATAATTTACTCACTTCTTCCAGCTGAACTTCTAATTCTACTTATTTTGCTGTTTTTGCCACATAGGCAGTTACTTCTTCAAGTGAGTCTTGAACCCCTCAAAGTCATTCATGAGGTTTGGAATCAACTTTTTTCCAAACTTCTGTTTCAGAAAGGGTTGATATTTTGACCTCCTCCTATGAATCATGAATGTTCTTAATGACATCTAGATTGGTGAATTCTTTCCAGAAGATTTTCAATTTACTTCTCCCAGCATCATTAGAGGTATCATTACCTATGGCAGCTATAGCCTTACAAAATATATTTCTTAAATTAGACTTGAAAGTTAAAATGACTCGTTGACCCAATGGGCTGCTGAATGGATGTTGTGTTAGCAGGCATGAAAATAACATTAATTTTACACATCCCCATCAGACCTCTTGAGTAAAACAGGTGCATTGTCAATCAGCAGTAATATTTTGAAAGCAATCATTTTTTTCTGAGCAGTAGTTCTCAACACCAGGCTTAAAATATTCAGTCAACCATGCTGCAAGTAGATGTGCTGTTGTCCAGGCTTGGATCTTCCATTTATAGAGCACAGGAAGAGTTGTGTTAGCATAACTCTTAAGGGCCATCGAATTTTCAGAAAGGTAAGTGAACATTGACTTCAGCTTAAAGTCACTAGCTGCATTAAACCCCAACAAGAGAACCAGCCTTTTCTCTGAAGATTTAAAGCCAGGCATTGACTCCTCCTCTCTATCTATTGAAGTTTTAGGTGAACACCTTCTATTCAAAGGCTGTTTTATCTATATTGAAAATGTGTTGTTTAATATAATAGCTTGTCTCCATCATCTTAGCAAGATTTTCTGGAAAACTTGCTACAGCTTTCTCCATCAGCTCTTGCTGCTTCATCTTGCATTTTAATATTATGAATATAGTTTTCCGCAAACCTCATGAACCAACCTCTGTTGCCTTCCCACTTTTCTTCTGCAGCTTCCTACCTCTCTCAGTCTTCATATAATTGAAGAACATTAGGGTCTTGCTCTGGATTAGGCTTTGGCTTAACAGAATTTTATGGTTGGTTTGATCTTCATTCCAGACTGCTGAAACTTTCTCCATATCAGCAATAAGGCTGTTTTGCTTTCTTATCATTTGTGTGTTCACTGGGCTAGCGCTTTTAATTTTCTTCAGGAAATTTTCCTCTGCATTCACAACTTCACTAACTGCTTGGCACAAGAAGCCTAGCTTTTGGCTTATTTCTACTTTTGACATGGCTTCCTCAGTAAACTTAATTGCATGTACCTTTTGACTTAAAGTGAAAGACACGTGACTCTTCCTTTCACCTGAACACTCATAGGCCATTATTGGGTTATTGAATGGCCTAATTTTAATACTTCCATTTCTCAGGGAATAGGGCACCCCAGAAGAGATAGAGACAGTTTGATGAACAGCCAGTCAGTGGAGCAGCCAGAACACACACATTTACCAATTAAGTTTTCTTTCTTCTATAAGCATGGTTTCTGGCACCTCAAATGAATTACAATAGTACCATCAAAGATTATTGACCACAGATCAGCATAGCAGATATAATAATTACAACAAATTAACATATTTCAAGAGTTACCAAAATGTGACACAGAGACATGAAGCGAGTACAGGCAGTTGGAAAAAAACGTGCCAATTTGCTTGATATGGGGATGCAACAAACCTGCAATTTGTAAAAAAAAAAAAAAAAAAAATGCAATATTGGTGAATTGTGATAAACTAAAGGTATGTGTGTATACTGTTCTTTATAAATTTGATTTTAAAAATTTCTTAAGATAAATTTCTAGGATCACAGAATCTAGGGGCTGAATTAAATGCTTCCAGATTCCCCCAAACTCTACGTGAGAAATTTTAATTTCTGTGCAGGTTGCCCCCACCTCCACTCCTGTACGAGTGGAAACCTCTGGTGATTTTACCATCCTCTTATTTTTCTGTGGTTGTTTTGCTTTCACAAAACCCAGAAACCAGTGTCCTGCAGGAAGACAAAATGTCTATGACTTCCTGAAAGTTGTCTGTGAAGGTTGTAGCTTCAGAATATACTTTAGCCGAACTCCAAAGTCCTTAGTCAGACCCTATTTAGAAGAAAACTCTGAAATGAGTTGCAATGGGTTAAATGTGTGTATGTTCACCCTAAATTCTTATGTTGAAATCCTTATCCTCAATGTGATAGTATTAGGAAGTTGGGGCTTTGGAGCCCTCATGAATGGACTAGTGCGTTTATAAAAGGGACCCCAGAGAGCTCTCTGTCTATTTCTACCATGTGAGGATGTATGAGGCTATCATAAGATAATGATATTTTGTAACCCAGAAGAGGACCCTCACCAGAAACCAATAATGCTGGCACCTTGACCTCAGACGTTCAGCCTCCAGAACTGTGAGGAACAAATTTATGTTGTTCATAAGCCGCTAAGTCTGTGGTACTTTGTTATAGGAGCCCAAATGTGCTGAGACAATGGTAAAGCTTCTCTGAGTTGCCTACAGACTCTACCATCCTCATCTCCATGCCTTGGTGCTCAACTAAGTTTCTTCAGGTCTTTTTCTCCTTGTTTATAAAATTATTCCATAGTCAAGGCTGAAAATGAGAGTCCACAGATTGCAGTCATTCTGCAAATTATTTCTGTTTGGCCTTTATACTGGGTTAAAGACTTACAAACAATGGAGTAAATTATGAAATTTTAAAATCTGGGGATATTACTGAAAAATTAGAATTTAGAGTTTCAAAAAAAGAATAAAATAAAACAGAATGTATGGTGACACTGGACTCACCTTCCTTCATAGTAACGGTTGGGCAGAGATTAATAGCAGCCACCTCCTTTGCGTAAGACATGTGCTATCCCAATTTTCAGACTTTTCTCATGTCCTTGCAGTAAGGTTGAGTGTCAATTTTAATTTGTTTTAATGAAGAGCTGTTGTCTTCTTACAGTAGAATTCAGAGGAAAGTAAAATAGTTCTTTTACTTGTACTTTAATTGAAACTGAGAAAATAGCAAACACATTAAATCTAAAGTGCCAGTCACTAGCACAAGTTGAAGGGACACAAAAGTGAACAAAAAAGAAATATGCTGTGGAATTTATAGTCAAGTGGGGATTTATAGACAACAGACATGGAAACCAATAAATAGTTGAGACAACTTGAGAGAACAAAAAAGTGCTGTAAAGAAGATAAAGTAGAATAATGTATAGTGAAAAGAAGAGAAAAAGTGGAAGTAATGATGTGGGAAAGTCCGGCAGGGGACGGAAATATCAAGAAGTTGCTAGCTGGGACAGTTTGGATTGTATTTCAAGTGCTGTGAGCAGTTATTGTGGAGTTGGAATCAAGAGCAAGGAGACCAGATTTGTCCTTTGAAAGGTTCGTGAGGCTGCTATGAGGGAAAGGACTCTCAGGAAAAAAAATGGATAATCAAAGAGTCCAGGAAGATATGTTGGAGGTTTGGACTAGTCTGGTAGTAGGGGAGACGGTGAAAAACTGTCAGATTGAAGGTATGTTTTGGAAGTGGTGGCAACAAGACTTAGTGCTGGATTGAATTTGGGGTATGAGAGAAAGAGAAATTTAAAAATGACGTTTTGAGCTTGAGCAACCAAATGTGAGAGATGGGCAAGTATAAAATGAGGAGCTTTGGAAGTGGGGCTGGATGCATAAGGAAAAGCTGATTTGGGAAATAGTGGAGACATTGTCACTGTTTCAGCCACATTGAGGCAGAAAGAATTTATAAACATCAAAGTGTAAATGTAAAGAAGGAAGTGGGATGTCATAGCATGGAACTTAAAAAAGAGATTCGAGCAGGAAGAATTTAGTCCCTGGGATTGAATGAGATCATCTAGGGAAGGGTGTAAATATAGAAGAGAAAAGGCAGGAATAAAGAAAATCTTTGAGTGCTACACCCATATTAAAAGCAGAAGAGAAATAAAATATATCAAAGGTGGTTGGAAAGAAAGACACTGGGATAGAAGGAAAACCAGTTGAGGACAATTGTACTAAAATATAGGTAAGAGAAGGTTTCAAAAAGGAGAGATTCATTATGTCATAGCTACTGAAAGGCAAAACAAAGATGACTGAAAATTGAGTCTCATCTTTGGAAATATTTAGCTTCTGTGAGATTAATAAGAGCTATTTCAGTGATAGAGAGGATTGAAAAGCTTACATGTGGGTTGAGGAGCAAATGTGACAAGACAACGTGTAGTACATTACTTTGGAGGGCTTTGATGTTAAGAAGATCAGAGAAATGTGATTGTTTCTGGAGGACAAATGAGATTTTCAGAAAGATGTTAGCATCCTCATGGGAGTAACCCAGTGAGAGGAGTTTTATAATATAAAACTTGAGATTTTTAGAAAATAACATGTGATGGAATTAGAGATAAATGAAGAGTTTGGACTCAAAGCTTATTTGCTTCTTTTATTATAATAGGAGGTCAAAAATGTATGTCCAGATGCTGGTGGTTTGTTCAGCTGGTCTTGTGAGAATGAAGTAGACTTCATCTGAGTTTGTCTCTTCTCTTTCTTGCAATAATCAACTGCAAATAAGGATGATTAGTCCTGAGAGATTTGAATAGAGAAAAGGAGATGAGGAATAGTTGTTTTGGAGAGTGGAGGAATTATTTTGATGGAGAAATGTGGTGGTCATTTGAAAAGTGTGGTCGTAAATATGAAGAGTATTTCTGTGACTTAATTAGTGTAACTGTGTGACTATAATTCAGTGACATTCAGAGGCTTGAGTGCAGAAGTGAAGGGAGTAGTAGTCAGATTTAGTCAGGATTGGGAATTAAAGGTGTTTATGATGGAGCAATTACAGTTCTGGGCCATGGAATCTGAGCTGAACTGAGGGGGTAAGGACATGTGGGAACTGAAAGTACAAAGTCAGAAGGATCGGTGGTTGAGGAATTACTCATGTAGGATCTCTCGAGCTAATTGGCAAGATAGAGATAACATAATGGGGTTGAAGAGAGATTTACATTTTATGGGTCACTTTGTCATATAAACTAACAACTGTAATTTATAATTTTAAGTTCAAGGTGGCTAGACTCTTGTGTCCAGATGTTTGGTCAAACACCTGTCTAGATGTTGCCATGAAGGTAATTTTAAAATGTGATTAACATCTAACTCAGGAGACTTTGAGTAAAGCAGATTACTTTCCTTGATTGTGAGTGAGCATCATAGCAGTATTGCTATCAGTGTTGAATGAGTTAACACAGATAGTGTTTAAAGTAGTGCCTGGATCATACAAAGTCCTTAATAAATATTGGGTGCCATGTGGCTGCCTGGCATGTTCTTCACTCACTTCTCATCGAATGATTCAATTCATTCAAACTTCAACTCAAATACCACTCCCTGAGAGACCTCTATGCCAATTTTGTTCAGATAATGGCTACCCAAGTATTGCATGAGCCCTCTACAGTTCCAGTAGGAGGACTGTTTATTAAGCCAAACCAGTTTTGATAATCCCATGCTTGCCAGGGATGAGTTTAGGCTTGGTCATGGGATACCACCCAGCTGCATAACAGCTAGATGATTTAAGATGTTTCCTTCCTCTTAACAAAGGAAACAGGGAGGCCTGTGCCTTCTTTTATTACAGTTAAGTGAGGACCCAATGCTTGGAAATTCTGTTCCAATGCTTGGAACTGTGGACTACAGCAGCCGTTGCACAGAACCTGACTTTGTTTCATTTCGAGTCAACTAGCCCTGGAACTTCCTACCTGCCTACTTTATTATGTGAGACGATAGTCTTTGATTCCAGGTATTTTAATTGGAGTGATGGCATAGCCAGGCAACCCCTTTAAAAGGCTGTCATTGGTAAAAGAGTATATTAAATGGCATGCTTAAGAAGAAAGCATTTTTTAACTTTACTATATCTATCAAAATTTTGCTAAATATTTCTTAGATACCAAATACTAATGTTAAATATGACAATACTTAAATATGACAATACTTGTTTATCCAAGTGTTTAATCTGAAACTTAGCTATGATTTCTTAAGGCACCTCTTTGGTCAAATTTTGTAATATTTTTGAGACAAGGTCCTGCTCTCTTGCCCAGGCTGGAGTACAGTGGCACAATCATAGCTCACTGCAGCCTCAAACTCCTGGGCTCAAGAGATCTTGTTGCCTCAGCCTCCCAGTAGCTGAGACTACAGGTGCATGCCACCAATCCTGGCTAACTTTAATTTTTCTTATAGAGATGGAGTCTTGCTATATTGCCCTACAGGTCTCCAACTCCTGTCTGCAAGTGACCCCTCAACTTTGGCCTCACAAAGCACTGGGATTACAGGCATGAACCAACATGCCTGGCCATGCATCTTATTTATAAGGGAGATCATGAAAAACTTGTTACATTATTCTTACTTTCTAAGTAGTTAAAATAAAAATAAGAGTTCTTCCAAAAAACCACTTTAGAGTGACATTATTTAATTATCTCTCTTCTTCTGTGAAGTAGAATGAGGTAGGTGTCTTAAGATAGCTGTGGCATTTGCTGGAAAAACTGACCAAAGTATAGGGCAAATCCAACCCTACAAAAAACGTCTGCTCAGAGATTCCAGATTGAACTCTGGAAAATACAGTGAATGGCAACAGAAAGAAAATGAAAATCCTTTCTCATTATTAGCTGGGTCAATGCCCACATAAGCTCTCTGAGAAAAGTGTGCTGGCTCCCACCTTGCTTCAGGGCTTGAATCCAACTTTGTCATCCTCTTACTCCAGATGAAAGGAGGAAAGAGGAGAAAGAAGAAGCTGACCATGACCCAGTTGGGGCCCTCATGCATGTGTGTTGTATGGCCACTGAAGGTACATTGGATCTGTGTACAAGTAAATGGGGCAAAATTAATACCCCAGCCTTTGAGCCACCTAATGAGAAACTCCTCATCTCTTGAGTGGTAGAGGAACCTAGGGAGAGGTAGGTAGAAAAGCAGGAAGAGAGGCAGTAGCTTTTTCTCTTCTACAGATACCACTGCTTTCATTGTGTAGATGAGAAAACAGAGACTCAGAATGGTCTCATTCTTTGCCCAGAGTTTCACAGCTGGTAAGAGGCAGAGCCAGATTTCAAAGTCAGATATGCATGATTCTAATTGTTTCCAAATGGCCCTGATTATCTTTTCTCCCTTCACTGTGCTTTTCTCTCAAATTACTTTTCATTTGGCTTCTTAATTTGCAGCAATTTAGAAATGAAATATAACAGGTGGTGAAGACATCGCTAGAGGCATGCACACAGACAACGCCCAAAGGGACAGAAACATCACACCTGAGTCGTATGAATACTAGGCAGCTTCCAGTGAAATTTTTTTATAAATGGACCAAAGAAGTACACATACACAGATACATACGTGTATGTCACTACTTGGCATTTAATGTAGGGAAAAATTACTCAATATTCCTCAGCAGCATCTAAGGTTATCCACGACGTTACAACTCAAAATTATATTGATCAGCAAAAATATATTGGACACGAAGAAAAATATTCAGTGTATTTTAGAAGGCAGGAAAAGTTATAATATATTCTGTTAAGTATATTTCATGCTATAGCAGTCCCTCAAAAATGAATGAAAATAAGAGAGTTTTATGCCCAGATGAGGTTTTACAATACCGCATTCTATGAAAGCTTTAGGAGATTTACACTGCTTACTAGCATGTAAAATATCCCTATAATAAATGCAACTTTTTGTTGTTTTTGCATTGCTTAACCCTGCATTGCCCAAACTTACTTGACTTTGAAAACCTTTTTATCCACTCTTATAGTATAAGCCATGAAACTGAATTTCAACAGAATTCACTATGTAAAACAGAGATACAACGTGTGGACATATTTAAATGAAAATGTGTGAAATAAATTTTCCATCCCTGGCAACTAAGAGAGTGCTTGTGCCACCCTTCCTCCAAATCCAGGCTGCACAGCTCAGGGCTCCAAAAAAGACCCCTTCTTTCCACTTGCAGAGAGGAGAGGGAAGAGTAATGAATATTTGGTTTTGCATCTTGGATACCAGCTCAGCTGCAGTAGGATAGGGCACCAGCCAGAATCACGAGGCTCCCTTTACAGGCCCTAGCTCCTGGATGACATTTCTAGACACAGCCTAGGCCAGAAGCAAACCTGCTGCCTTGAAAGGACGAGCCCAGTCCTGGCAGGACCTATCACCTGCTGACTAAAGAGCCGTTGGGCCCTGAATAACCGGGAGCGATACACAGGTAGTATGCTGTGGGCCTTGGGTGAAACTCAGCACATTCCTGGGGGTGGTGGCTACAGGGAGAGACTCCTTCTGCTTGAGAAAAGTGGAGGGAAAAGTAAAGGGGACTTTGTCTTGTACCTTAGGTACCAGCTCAGTCACAGGGGGTAGAAAATCAAGAGGGCTCTTAGGGTCCCTGATTCCAGGCCTTGGCTCTTGGATGGCATTTCTGGACACGTCAAGGGCCAGAGGTGAGCTGACTGCCTTAAAGAGTGAGTCCCAGGCTGGGCGGCATTCACCATAAGCTGACTGAAGAGCCCATAGGCCTGCAGTCGTGGTGGCCACGGGGTGAAGCTCCATTGCCCATAGAAAGGGGAGAGAATAGTGGGATGAACTGTGTCTTGTGGTTCGAGTGCCAGCTCAGTTTTAGTACAACAGAACAACAGATAGACTTCTAAAGTTTTTGGCTCTAATTCCTAACTCCCAGATGGCACCTCTGGACCCACCCAGGCCCTGGGGGAACTTGCTGCCCTGAAGGGAGGAATATAGACCTGACTGGCTTTACCACCCGCTTATTGTAGAGCCCTGGGTCCTTGAGCAATCATAAGCAGTAACCAGGCAGTGGTTACAGTGGGCATTGGGTGAGACCCAGTGCTGTGCTGGCATCTAGTCTGACCCAGAACAGTCTAAATGACGGTGGCCACAGGAGTGCTTGCGTCACCCCACCCCCAGCTCAAGGCAGCTCAGAAGAGATAGATTTTTTTGCTGTTGTTTAAAAGAAATACTTCCTCTTTTCCTATTTGAATACCCTTTATTTCTTTCTCTTGCCTGATTGCCCTGGCCAGAACTTCCAATACTATGTTGAATAGGAGTGGTGAGAGGGGATATCTTTGTCTTGTGCTGGTTTTCAAAGGGAATGCTTCGAGCTTTTGCCCATTCAGTATGATATTGGCTATGGGTTTGTCAATAACAGCTCTTGTCATTTTGAGATATATTCCATCAATAACTAGTTTATAGAGAGTTTTTTAACATGAAGGGATGTTGAATTTTATCAAAGGCCTTTTCTGCATCTATTGAGGTAATCATGTGGTTTTTGGGATTGGTTCTGTTTATGCAATGGATTATGTTTATTAATTTGCACATGTTCAACCAGCCTTTTGTCTCTGTTTGCAGATGACGTGATTGTATATTTACAAAACCCCATCGTCTCAGCCCCCAAACTCCTTAAGCCGATAAGAAACTTCAGCAAAGTCTCAGGATACATGTGCAAAAATTGCAAGCATTACTATACACCAACAATAGACAAGCAGAGAGACAAATCATGAGTGAACTCCCATTCACAATTGCTACAAAGAGAATAAAATACCTAGGAATACAACTTACGAGGGACGTGAAGGACTTCTTCAGAGAGAACTGAAAACCACTGCTCAAGGAAACAAGAAAGGATACAAACAAATGGAAAAACATCCCATGCTCATGGATAGAAAAAATAAATATCATGAAAATGGCCATACTGCCCAAAGTAATTTATAGATTCAATGCTATTCCCATCAAGCCACCATTGGCTTTCTTCACACAATTAGAAAAAAAAAATACTTTAAAGTTCATATGGAACCAAAAAAGAGCCTGTATAGCCAAGACAATCCTAAGCAAAAAGAACAAAGCTGGAGGCATCATACTACCTGATTTCAAACTATACTACAAAGCTACAGTAACCAAAACAGCATGGTACTGGTACCAAAACGGACATGTAGACCAATGGAATGGAACAGAGGTCTCAAAAATAACACCACACATCTACAACCATCTGATCTTTGACAAACCTGACAAAAACAAGCAATGGGGAAAGGATTCCCTATTTAATAAATGGTGCTGGGAAAACTGGCTAGCCATATGCAGAAAAGAGAAACTGGACCCCTTCCTTACACCTTATACAAAAATTAACCCACGATGGATTAAAGACTTAAGTGTAAAACCTAAAACCATAAAAACCCTAGAAGAAAACCTAGGCAATACCGTTCAGGTCATAGGCGTTAGCAAAGACTTCCTGACTAAAACACCAAAAGCAATTGCAACACAAGTCAAAATTGACAAATGGAATCTAATCAAACTAAAGAGCTTCCACTCAGCAAAAGAAACCATCATCAGAGTGAACAGGCACCTACAAGAGGAGAGAAAATTTTTGCAATCTTCCCATCTGACAAAGGTTTAATATCCAGAATCTACAAGGAACTTAAACAAATTTACAAGAAAAAAACAAACAACCCCATCAAAAAGTGGGCAAAGGATATGAACAGACACTTCTCAAAAGAAGACATTTATGCATTTATGCAGCCAATACACATGAAAAAAAGCTTATCATCACTGATCATTAGAGAAAGGCAAATCAAAGCCACAATGAGCTACCACCTCACACCAGTCAGAATGGTGGTTATTAAAAAGTTAGGAAACAACAGATGCTGGTGGAGCTGTGGAGAAATAGGAACGCTTTTTCACTGTTGGTGGGAGTGTAAATTAATTCAACCATTGTGGAAGACAGTGTGACGATTCCTCAAGGATCTAGAACTAGAAATGCCATTTGACCCAGCAATCCTGTTAGTGAGTATATACCCAAAGGATTATAAATCATTTTACTATAAATACACATGCACACGTATGTTTAATGCAGCACTATTTGCAATAGCAAAAACTTGGATCCAGCCCAAATGCCTGTCAATGATAGGCTAGATAAAGAAAATGTGGCGTGTATACACCATGGAAATTATGCAGCCATAAAAAAGAAAGAGTTGATGTCCATTGCAGGGACATGGATGAAACTGGAAGACATCATCCTCAGCAAACTAACACAGGAACAGAAAACCAAATACCACCTGTTCTCAATCATAGTTGGGAGTTGAACAATGAGACCACATGGACACAGGGAAGGGAACATCACACACCAGAGTCTGTCGGGAGGTAGGGGAATAGGGGAGAGAGGGCATTAGGACAAATACCTAATGCATGTGGGGCTTAAAAACTAGATGATAGGTTGATAGGCACAGCATACATGGCACATGTATACCTATGTAACAAAACTGGGTGTTCTGCACATGTATCCATAACTTAAAGTAAAATTAAAAAAAAAGAAAGGAAAGAAAGAGACTAAGAGTCTCTTACTGGAAATACAGAAAATCCTTCTGTATCTTATCCAAGAACATCAAAGTGATACTTCTAGAGTCTGCAAGAACTATAGTATTACCGGACTTGGGGTGCCCCTAATACATATATAGCTTAGATCACAGTACCCAAGTCATTTTGAATATCTGGAGAACTTTCCCAAGGAGGACGGGTACAAACAAGCCTAGATTGCAAAGACTAAAATAAATACCTAACTCTTCAATGCCCAGACACCAAAGAACATGTACTAGCATCAATGTCATCCAGCAAATATGATCTCATCAAATCAAGTAAGTAAGGCACCACATTCGGGACCAATCCTGGACAGCGTTATGTGACCTTTCAGTCAGAGAATTCAAAATACTGTTTTAAGGAAACTCAAAGAAATTCAAGATAACACAGGAAAGGAATTCAATTTAACAATTCTATCAAATAAATTTAACAAAGACATTAAAATAATCAAAAAGAATCAAGCAGAAATTCTGGAGCTGAAAAATGCAAATGACCTACTAAAGAATGCATTAGAGTATTTTAATAGCATGTGGATCAAGCAGAATAAAGCATTAGTGAGCTTGAAGACAGACCATTTGAAAATACACAGTCAGAGGAGACAAAAGAAAAATGAATAGAAAACAATAGAGCATGCCTATAAGATCTAGAAAATAGCCTCAAAAGGGCAAATCGAAAAGTTATTGGCTTTAAATAGGATGTAGAGAAAGAGACAGAGGTAAAAAGTTTATTCAAAAGGATAATAACAGAGAACTTCCAAATCTAGAAAAAGATACCAATATCTGAATGCAAGAAGGTTATAGAACACCAAGCAAATTTAACCCCAAAAAGACTACCACAAGGCATTTAATAATCAAACTCCTAAAAGTTAAAAATGAAGGAAAGATCCTAAAAGCAGCAAGAGAAAAAGACAACAAAACATAAAATGGAGCTCCAATACATCTGGCAGTGACTTTTCAGTGGAAACTTTACAGGCGAGAAGACAGTGGCATGACATATTTAAAAGTGCTGATGGAAAAAAACCAAACTTTTACCCCAAAATTGTATATCTGGTGAAATTATTCTCCAAATATGAAAGAGAAATAAAGATTTTCCCAGACAAACAAAATCTAAGGTACTTCATCAATACCAGACTTTCCCTACAAGAAATGCTAAAACAGTACTTCAATCAGAAAGAAAAGAGCAATAAGAAATCATCTGAAGGTACAAAACTCACTGATAATAGTCAGTACATAGAAAAACACAGAATATTATAGCACTGTAACTGTGGTGTATTAACTACTATCATATTAAGTAGAAAGACTAAAAGATGAACCAATTAAATATAATAGCTACAATACATTTTCAAGACAGTACAATAAGGTACAAACAGAAACAACAAAAAGTTGAAAAGCAGGGGGGATCAAGTTAAGGTGTAGAGTTTTTATTATTTCTTTGTGAGAAGAACGTTGTTATCAGCTTAAAATAATAGGTTGTAAGATAATATTTGCGAGTCTCATGGAAACCTCAAATCACAAACTATACAGCAGATAAACAAAAAATAAACAGCAAGAAATTAAATTATACCACCAGAGAAAATCACCTTCAATGATAACGTAGAATATAAATGGACTAAACTCTCCAATCAAAAGACGTAGAGTGGCTGAATGGATATATATGCACCCAACCCTGGAGTACCCAGATATATAAAGCAAATATTCTTAGAGCTAAAGAGAGAGAGAGAGATTTCAATACGACAATAGCTGAAGACTTCAACACCTCACTTTCAGCACTGAACAGATCTTCCAGACACAAAATCAACAAAGAAACATCAGATTAATCTGACCTGTAGGCCAAATGAACCTAAGAGATATTAACAGAATATTTCATCCAATGGCTGCAGAGTACACATTCTTCTCCTCAGCATATGGATCATTTTCAAGGACAGACCATCTGTTAGATTACAAAACAAATGTTAAAACATCAAAAAATGACATAATACAAAATGTCTTCTCTGATTACATTGGAATAAAACTAGAAATCAATAACAAGAGGAATTTGGGAAACTATACAAACATATGGGAATCAAATAATACATTCCTGAATGACCAGTAGGTCAATGAAGAAAGTAAGAAGCAAAATGAAAAATTTCTTGAAACAGATGATAATGGAAACACAATATACCAAAAGCTATTGGATACAGTGCAAGTAGTACTAAAAGGGAAATTTATAGCTGTAACTGCCTACGTCAAAAAAGGAGAAAATCTTTAAATAAGCAACCTAACAATGCATCCTAAAGAACTAGAAAAACAGCAGCAAACCAAACCCAAAATTAGTAGAGAGGAAATAATAAGGATCAGAGCAGAAATAAATTGAAATGAAGAAAACAATACAATATATCAATGAAACAAAAACTCTTTTTTGAAAAGACAAGCAAAAATGACAAATCTTTAGCCAGAGTAATTAAGCAAAAAAGAAAGAAGACCCAAATAAATAAAATCAGAGATGAAAAAGGAAACATCACAACTGATAATTGCAGAAGTTGAAAGGATCATGAGTGACTAGGTTGAGCAACTACATGCCAATAAATTGGAAAATCCAGAAGAAATGGATAGATTACTAGACGCATACAACTTACCAAGATTGAACCCTGAAGAAATCCAGAACCTGAACAAACCAATATCAAAGATCAAAGCTGTAAAAAAAATTCTCCTAGCACAGAGAAGCCTGGAATCTGATGGCTTCACTGCTGAATTCTACCAAACCTTTCAAGAAGAACTAATACCAAACCTACTCCAGCTGCTGTTCTAAAAAAGAAAGGAGGAGGGAGTACTTCTAAATTCATTCTACAAGGCCAGTATTACTCTGATACCAAAACCAGACAAAGACACATCAATCAAAGAAAACTATAGGCCAATATCACTGATGAGTATTGATGTAAAAATCATCAACAAAATACTAGCAAACCAAATTCAACAACATTAAAAAAGGTCATTCATCATGACCAAGTGGGATTTATCTCAGGGATGCAAGGATGGCTCAATATATGCAAGTCAATTAATGTGATATATCAACAGAATGAAAGACAAAACCATATGATCATTTCAATTGATACCAAAAAAGATTTGATAAAATTCAACATGACTTTATGATAAAAACCCTCAAATAAAGTGCTATAGAAGAAATATACCTGAACATAACAAAAGCCAAATATGACAAATGTATACCTCAAATAATACTAAATAGGGATAAACTGAAACTGAAGTCCTTCCCTCTAAGATTGGGAACACGACAATTATTCCCACTTTCACCAATGTTATTCAACATTGTACTGAAAGTCCTACCTAAGGAAATTAGACAAGAGAAAGAAATAAAGGACATTCAAATTGGAAAGGAAGAAGTCAAATTATCCTTGCTTACAGATGATATGATCTTATATTTGGAAAAACCTAAAGACTCCGCAAAAAACTGTTAGAACTAATAAGCAAATTCAGTAAAGTTATGGGATACAAAACCAACATACAAAAATCAGTAGCATTTCTATATACCAACAGAAAGCAATGTGAAAAAAAATCAAAAAAGTAATCCCATTTACAATAGCTACAAATAAAACAAAATACCTGGGAATTAACCAAAGAAGCAAAATATGTCTACAATGAAAACTATAAAACATTAATGCAAGAAATTAAAGAAGACACACAAAAATGGAAATACATTTCATCCTCATGGATCGAAAGAATAAATATTGTTAAAATGTCCGTACTACCCAAAGCAATCTATAGGTTTAATGCAATTCCTATCCAAATACCAATGACATTCTTCACAGAAATAGAAAAAAAGTCTTAAAATTTATATGGAACCACAAAAGACCCAGAATAGCCAAAGTTATCCTAAGCAAAAAGAACAAAATTGGAGGAATCACGTTACGTGACTTCATACTACAGAGCTATAGTAACCAAAATGGCATGGTACTGACATAAAAAAACAGACACATAGACCAGTGGAACAGAATAGAGAACCAAGCAATAAATCCATATAACTATTCATTTTTGAAAGTGAACTCATTTAGCAAAGCTTCCAAGAACATACAGTTGGGGAAAGAACAATCTCTTCAATAAATAGTGCTGGGAAAACTGGATATCCAAATGCAAAAGAATGAAGACAGACTTCTATTTCACTATATACAAAAATAAAATAAAATAAAATGGATTAGATTTAAGTCTAAGACCTCAAACTATGAAACTCATAAAAGAAAACCTTGGGGAAACTCTCCATGGAATTGTACTGGGTGAAAATTTCTTGCATAGTACCACATAAGCATAGGCAATCAAAGAAAAAATGGACAAATAGAAACACATCAAGTTAAACGACGTCTGCACAGCAAAGGAAACAATCAACAAAGTGAAGAGACAAACCACAGAATGGGAGAAAATATTTGCAAACGACCCATCTAACAAGGGATTAATAACCAGAATACATAAGAAAATCAAACAACTGTATAGGAAAAAATCTAATAATCTGATTTAAAAATGGGTGAAATATCTGAATAGACATTTCTCAAAAGAAGACGTACAAATGGCAACAGGTATATGAAAAAGTTCCCAACATCATTGATCATCAGAGAAATGCAAATCAAAACCACAAGGAGCTATCATCTCACCTCAGTTAAAATGGTTTTTATCCAAAAGACAAGCAATAACAAAAGCTGACAAGGATGTGGCAAAAGGAAACCTTCATACACCATTAACATGAATGTAAATTAATACAATCACAAAGGAGGACAATTTGGAGATTTCTCAAAAAACTATAAAAAGAGCTACCATACGATCCAACAATCTTATTCCAAGTATATACCCAAAAGAAAGGAAATCGGTATACTGAAGAGAATCTGCATTCCCATGTTTGCTGTAGTACTATTCACAATAGCCAAGATTTGGAAGCAACCTAAGTTTCCATCAACAGATGAAAAGATAAACAAAACGTGGTACATATACACAATGAAGTGCTTTCCAGCCATAAAAAAGAATGAGATCTCATCACTTGCAACAGCGCAGTTAGAACTGGAGGTCATTATGTTAAGGGAAATAAGCCAGGCACAGAAAGACAAATGTCACATGCTTTCACTTATTTGTGGGAGCTAAAAATTAAAACAATTGAACTCATGGAAATAGAGAGTAGAAGGACAGTTACCAGAGGCTGGGAATGGTAGCTGGGGGGTGGGGATTTGGTGGGGTGGAGATAAGTGGGAATGGTTAAGCAGCACAAAAAAAATAGTTAGAAAGAATAAATAAGACTTAGTATTTGCTAGTACACAAGGTGACTACAATAAAAAATACTTTTCTTTCTTTCTTTTCTTTTTTTTTAGATGGAGTAACACCCTTTCGCCCAGGCTGGAGTGCAATGGCGCAATGTTGGTTCACTGCAATCTCCACCTCGTGGGTTCAAACGATTCTTCTACCTCAGACTCTGGAGTAGCTGGGATTACAGGCGCCTGCCATCATGCCAGCTAATTTTTGTGTTTTTAGTACAGACGGTCTCTGCCCACCTAGACCTCCCAAAGTGCTGGGATTGCAGGCGTGAGCCACCGTGCCCGGCCCAAAAATACTTTAATTGTACATTTTAAACTAAGAGTATAATTGGATTGTTTGTAACACAGAGGATAAAAGCCCATTTACCCTGATGTGATGATTTTGCATTGCATGTCTGTATCAAAATATCTCATGTAACACGTGAATATATACACCTACTATGTACCCACAGACACCCAAAAAAGTCATGGGAACTAATGGGGCAAATTCTCCCTAGATGACATGGTTCATTTAGTGAATAAACAGAGCTTTACTTTATCATCCTACAGAATTGTCAGAACAATTCAAATATTTTTAAGATGAAATTATTGTTTTGGGTCTGTAGGTTGAATTGATCTATTTACCAATAATCCTACAACCAAGTACAAGATTTCAGAAAATTATAGAGCTTTTACTTATCAAGATAACCAAATCTGTTCAATGATTAAAATACAATTGATTGGCCGGGTGCAGTGGCTCAAGCTTGTAATCCCATCACTTTGGGAGGCCGAGACGGGCGGATCACGAGGTCAGGAGATCCAGACCATCCTGGCTAACCCGGTGAAACGCCGTCTCTACTAAAAAATAAAATAAAATAAAAACTAGCCGGGAGTGGTGGTGGGCGCCTGTAGTCCCAGCTACTCGGGAGGCTGAGGCAGGAGAATGGCGTGAACCCGGGAGGCGGAGCTTGCAGTGAGCTGAGATGGTGCCACTGCACTCCAGCCTGGGCGACAGAGGGAGACTCTGTCTCAAAAAAAACAAAAACAAACAAACAAACAAAAAATTGATTTTGCAGTAATTGATCCAGAGCCTCATAAACTTGACCTTAGATTAACTTAAACCTGCTTACTCAGAGAGAATACTTTTTACCCCTTCGAAGTATTATTTTTTAAAATTGAGTCATTCACAGGAAAAGGCACATTTCTTCTTAGGCTAGTTTAAAATAAGACCTGTAACTATTTTACCATCTCACTTTCTATTTCAGGCGGAAAATAGACAAAAGGAACACAAATTATGATGAACAATAGCATTGATCACTTCATGCATCTTGTATTTTCTCATTCACTCCCAGATAAAATTCTTATAGGAACCATCTTTATTATACATGTCTGTCTGTTCTTTCTTTCAAAATACATATGTTTAGCCTCGGTGCTCTGACCTGCCCCTCAGACATAGGAGGACTGACTGACTTGCCTGATGTAGTAATTATCATGTCAAAAACAAAGAAAAAAAAAGAACGTTAAGTCCAAACCACAGTGAACTTCAATCAGAAAACAGACACTATTTTCTGCATTTTAAACCAATTCCACATCAGGAAATCTAATAGGCCATCACAAGCTCAGCAATCAAGGGACAGGTACCTTTTTGTTAGATAGATTCAGTCTTCTCTGTTGTGAATGGATGCAATGAAGCATTTAAAACTGCCAAAGGACAATACAGAGAATACTTGAAGTCTTTTTTACTTCTCTCTACAGCAAATCAACAGACTATGTCCTCCTCTCCTACATCCTTCATGACAAACCACATTTTTATATAAAAGACTGATAAATGAATACATGAAAGTTGTACAGTACAGTACACATAGTTACCTGCTGGCTATTTTGGGACTAGGGAGAAATCAAATAGTCAGGATATGAGTAGTCCTTAAAACTCCTGAGGGTTTTGAAATTGTAACCATTGTTTTATGTCTGATAGCAGAAGATCTCAGTGATTCTTCATTGTTAGCAAATGGCAGTAACCCCTGAATAAACCTATGAAAGAACTACCAAGCCCCTTGTGACTGGGACTTTTTCTCCTACAGGACACTAAAGTCTGGTGGGGAGTCCTGCCTCTGGCCTCTGGGACGTAGATGGCATTGTGCACAGGCTGGAGTTACAGCCCATCAGACACTTGCCTATATACTTGTTCCTGCCATGCCTTGTCTCAGGACTGAATTCTTTTCTTATTTTTCTATGTCCTATTTTAGACGAATTTTCTGGGGCATCTCAGCTCTCTCTCTGACACCTCCACCACTCTGCATTTCTAAAATTGTCACTGGTCTGTTACCTGGGGATCCTTTGATTCTTCATCCCTGGCCCAGAGCTTGGAAAAATCTGATACAGTGTATGGTAAGATCTGATGTACTTCCCCAGGGCCTGCAATTCTGTGCCTATGATTTGTCAACATCTTCCTCCCCCCAGTATGACACTGAATTGATGGTACACTGTATGGTGTCCCAACCTCCTGAGACAAGCCAGTGCTGAGAGCTGGGGGAGGAGGACAGAGAGAGCAAGACTGGGATTGGGCACTGAATATAGAGATCAGATCATGATATAGGAAAGCAAACTTTTCAAGTAATGTTCAAAGGGAGGTGTGAGAGGGGGTAAAATCCAGAGATCAGCAACTAAGAGGAGGTCACAGCCAAATAGATGTAGGCTATGATTAGACTAAGGGAGTGTTGGGAAATTATATAGAGTGGTCCTGGTGTACTGAGATTTATTAGCCAGTTGAAATCAGACTTGCACCATGGACTGGCTTTAAGATATAATGCCCATAGTACACTTATCAAACAAAGATTAAAAGACAAGAATGCTATTCTGGGAAGCCATGAAAAGATGATACAGCACAGGAAAGTTAATAATCTGAAGAACTCAGGATAAAAACTGACCCAAAAAATACCTGTTCCCTAGGACCTGAGCATCTAGATGGAATGTCAGCAAGTGTACAAGTTATTTCAATACTGTGGGATAAACCCTACACTAGAAATTAAAAGTCAAGTGTCTGAGAGAACACAACTAAGTGGGTGAAAGGACTTAAGAAGATCTCAGAAAGGAAGCAACAATTAGGGTAGTTCTTTGATCAGAGATTGAGGCTCACACCGGGTTATAAAAGAAGGAAGGCATTACTGGCTGAGGCATCAGTATGCCAAGAACAGAGATGTGCAAGATATGGTCAAGGAATGACAGAAATTTGGTCTGACAAGAATTAATAGCTCAGCATGTTTGCAATAACAGAAAAAGTGGAAATCATACAAGTATCCTTTAATAGTAAATGGGAAATATTTTGTAGTATTAAAATAATAAAATATTCAATAATTAAAGCACTTCTAGGATGCCAGAGTGAAGACTTGTAAAAATCCACTCCTGTATAAAAGCAACTAGCATATTGACCCCAAAATGCCAATATCATCTTTGTCATTTCTGTAAACAAACTAAAAGCTGCCATTAATCCAAAAAGTGTTTATCCGAGAAAAACAACTGGATCTCCATAAGAACAGTGAGTTTTTTGGTGATTTAACTTATCCTATTCCTGCCCACGCCACGACTTCTTCAGTTCTGTGGTAGCCTTAAAAACCAACGACCTCAAAACTTCAATAGCTGTGAAAAACAGCAGCATGTCAGCCACTGAAATGGACAGGACAGAACCTGATGCCAGATCCCCAGAGGATGGTCACTTCTTGGTCAGAAAAACATCTCCCTGAAAGTCCCCATTCTCAGGGCATGTCTTTATTTGCCCTGTGAAAATAGCTGTATTCCTAGTGTCTTTATTGAAAACATTCAGTATAAATTTAACATTGCAGATGCTCAATGACCATAACAGTGGGGACCAACAAGAGGCTAACCAAAAACCTTAAAGGAAAAGGTAGGGAATGAGATGTCCATAGGGGGTGTTGGAAAGCTCTACTATTCCTGGGAATATTAGGCATTCCTGAGAATATCAGATTCCAGGGAATCTGGAAATATATGTGTATGTAAAGGACTGTGTACGCGTCCAGAAACAACACAAAATTTCCTTTATCTCTCATTCTTGTTGACCTGGAAGATATGCAGAAGCAGGAAGTGAATGCTAAAGCAGAGCTAGAAACTGCTTGCTGAAGCTTTGAAGACACGTCCCAACACACACAGAGCCTTTAGGAAAAGACTATTAGATTTATTGGCCAAAGAAATATAAGGAAATCTCTGCCCAATTATTAGCTGCCCACTAAGCTGAGCAAAGACTTCAGTTGTCACATCCATCAAACAATATAGACACTAAACAACAACAGAAACAAAAGCAACAACAACAAAAACAACAAATAAATAAAAATAAACATTCCAGGGGGAAAGAGATGTCTGATTTACAGTATATTTTTAAATGTCCAAATTTTTAACAAAATTTACACTATAAGACGTTCAAAAATAGGAGTTGGTAACAGTGGCTCACACCTGTAATCCCAGAATTTTGGGAGGTTGAGGTGGGCAGATCACTTGAGGTCAGGAGTTTGAGACCAGCCTGGCCAACATGGTGAAACCCCGTCTCTACTAAAAATGCAAACATTAGCCAGGCATGGTGACAAGCGCCTGTAATTCCAGCTACTCAGGAGGCTAAGGCACAAGAATCACTTGAACCCTGGAGGCAGAGGTTGCAGTGAGCTGAGATCATGCCACTGCACTCCAGCCTGGGCGACAGAGTGAGACTCTGTCTCTAAATAAATAAATAAATAAATAAATGGAATATGCAACCCATATACAAGAAAAAAATTCACACAAATTTGTCCCTGAGGTAACCTAGATGCTGGGCTTAGGAGACAAAATATTAATTTATGTAATATAAATATATTCAAATAACTAAAATAAAGCATGCTAGAGAACTAAAGAAAAGTATGGGTTCAATATCTTGTCAAATAAAGAATATCATGGAAGTGATAGAAATTATAAAATAAGATGTAATAGAAGTTATCTATTTGAAGAATATAATTACTGAAACAAAAATTTAGAGAGCTCAACAGCAAATTTGACCAGGAGCAGAAAAAAAAAAAAAAAGAGAGAACTTGGAGATAGTTTAATTGAGATTTTCCACTCTGAGGAACAGAAAGAAATAAAAAATGGAGAATGAATGGAAACCTATGGAATATCATCAAGCATACACTTAATGGGAGTCCCAGAAGGAGAAAAGAAAGAAAAATGAAGAGAAAGAATGAAGAAATAAGGTCCAGAATCTTTCATATGCATTTATGAAATGTGGAAAGTTTCCAGCATATGTGTGTATTCATATTATATATATATATATAATCTATATCTATATCTATATGCTCTCAACAAACTCCAAGTAGGATAAATTCAAAAATAGTCACAGCAGACATATCACAAGTCATTGCCAAACTGCCAAACACATAATATAAAGAGAAAACCTGCAAAACAGCAAGACGAAAATGATTCATAATGTGAAAGTGCTCTTCAGTCTCTTCAATGGGATTAATAGCCTACTTCTCATCAGAAATCATAAAGTCCAGAAGGTAGTAGGATTACGTAGTCAAAATGCTGAAAGAAAAATATACTGACCAAAAATTCTATATAAAGAAAAACTCTTTCTCAAGATTGAAGACAGTAACAGTTTGACAAAATCTAAGAGAATTGATTGCAAGCAGAGCTGTCCCACAGAAATAAGGAGTCTTTCAGACTGAAGGAAGGTATCAGACAGAAACTCCAATCCACATCAAGAAATAAAGATCAATGGTAAAGTAACTACATAAGTAAATGTATTTTTTTTAAAAGGTACAAATACATTTCTTTTGCTATCAGATTTAAAATAAATTTGAATAAAGCAATAATTATAAAATAACATTGATGTGATTATAAAGATATAATATGTATGAAACAATAGCACAAAGAAGGGGAGAGGGATTGAAGCTATATCAAAGTAAAAGTTTTGTATAATTTTGAAATATAGTTTGTTTTAACCAAATTGTTTTAAAGGTATTAGTTGTAATCTTCAGAAAAAGCACTAAGAAATAAATATAAAAATATAGTGAAATGGTAATACACTAAAATATCTAACACAAAAACAGGTAGTAATGGAGAAACAGAAAAAGAAAAAAGAAATAAAATATGAAGAAAATAAATAGGAAAATGGCAAGTATATATCTTACCTTATCAATAATATA
Source organism: Macaca nemestrina (assembly GCF_043159975.1). Classification (NCBI taxonomy): domain Eukaryota; kingdom Metazoa; phylum Chordata; class Mammalia; order Primates; family Cercopithecidae; genus Macaca; species Macaca nemestrina. Next base: position 17,000,626 of record NC_092137.1, on the reverse strand, counting down.
TGTAGACAAAATAGATTTTAAATCAAAATATATTACTACAGATGAATAGAAACCTTTTTTATTTTATAATAATAAAAGGTCAACACAATGGGAAGACATAACAATTTTAAACACACACACATGCACACACACACACACACACACAAATCTAAAATAACAAGTCACCAAAATACATGAAACAAAAACTGACAGATATTAAAAGAGAGATACAAAATTCAACAATAATAGTCAGAGATATCAATATCCCACTTTCAAGAATGGCTAGAACAACTAGGTAGATCAACAGTGGAGTGGAAAAGTTGAGTAACATTGTAAACTAAGCAGATCTAGCGGATTTCTACAGTATGTGACAAACAACAATCACAGATGATACATTCTCCAGGATCAAACATATGCAGGGTTACAAAACAAGCTTCATTGCGTTTAAAAAATTCATGTCATACAAGGTGTGCTATCCAAACACAATGGAATAAAATTAAAATTAAATAACAGGAAAATTTAGAAAATGTATGAATACATATATGTTGTACAACACACTTCAGAATGAGTCAAAAAATAAACCTCAGGAAAAATTCAACAATCTTTTGAGAAGAAACAGAAAGGAAGCTCAACAAATCAAAATGTATGGGATTCTGCTAAAGCAGTACTTAGAGAAAAGTTTGTAGATCTAAATGCCTGTATTAAGAAAAAAAGTTTGAAATTAATGATCTATCCTTACACCTTAAAAAAAAAGATCAAAAGGCTGGGCGTGGTGGCTCACGCCTGTAATCTCAGCACTTTGGGAGTGCGAGATAGACGGATCACCTGAGGTCAGGCGTTCGAGACCATCCTGGCTAACACAGTGAAACCCTGTCTCTACTAAAAACACAAAAAATTAGCTGGGCGTGGTGGTGCATGCCTATAATCCCAGCTACTCAGGAGGCTGAAGTAGGAGAATCAGTTGAACCCAGGAGGCTGAGGTTGAAGTGAGAGAAGATCATGCCATTGCACTCCAGCCTGGGAACCAGGGCAAGACTCCATCTCAAAAAAAAAAAAAAAAAAAAAAAAAAAAAATTACAACGACCAAAAGAAGGAAACGAAAGCCAAATTAAGAAGAAGGAAGGAAATAATAAAGATTAGATTGGAAATATGCAAAATAGACACTGGCTAAGAAAAAGAGAAGTCTCAAATGTCTAACATCAGGAATAAAAGAGGTGACATCAATACTGAAATCATAAAAATAAGAAGAATTTGAATGGCATACTATGAACAATTATATGCCAACAAATTAGTAGCCTATAGGAAATGGACAAATTCTTAGAAAGACACAAACTACTGAAGCAGTCTCAAAAAAAAAAAAAAAAAAATCTTAGAAGACCCACAACAAGAAAGGAGATTAAATTGGAAATCAAAAAACTTCCCAAATACAAAAGCATTGACCCAAATGACCTCTGGTAAATTCCATCAAATGTTTAAAGAATTAGCATAAATTGTTCACAAACCCTTCCAAAAATCAAAAGACGAAAGAATACTTCACAACTCATTTTATGAGATCATTATTTACCTGATATCAAAACCAGGCAAAGACATCACAAGAAACAAAGACTACACACTAATATCTCTTATAAATATTGACACAATTTCCTCAACACAAATTTTATCAGTAACATGTAAAAAGTGTTATATCTTTAATCCTTTTTATATGTTACTGATACGTAAAAATGTATCAGTAGAAATTTATATTCTATATTTCTATATATCTAAATATAAATTTATATAAATTCCTATATTTCTACAGATACATTTAAATGTATCAGTAACATATAAAAAGGACAGAAATTTATAAAAAAGGATAGTAACATAAAAATATAGAAATTTATATCTATAGGTATAAATTTATCAATAGAAATAACTAGGATTTCTCTCAAGAATGCAAGTTTGTTTAACATCTGAAAGTCAATAAACGTAGCATACCATATTAGTAGAATAAATGACAAAATCTACATGATCATCTCAATAGACACAACGTTACTAAATGAGTTAAGCAAGATGACAAGATACGAGATCAATATAAATGAACCAATTATAGTTTAATATATTAGCAACAAGCAGCCTGAAAATAAAACGGAAAATGGTTTCTATTTACTATAGCAGTGAAATGAATGAAATTGCTAGTAATCAGTTTTAAAAAAGTATACTTGTATACAAGACATATATACTTGTACAATGAAAACTGTAAAACATTATTTAAAGGAATTAAGGAAAACCTAAATAATAGAAAAGACATTCCATATTCATGAATCAAAACATAAGTTTAAACAAAACTTTTGTTGACTATTCATTGTAGCATTATTCATAGTAGCCAAGAAGTGGAAACAACCCAAATGTCCAGTAACAAATGAATAAACAAAATGTAGTATATCCACATAAAGGAATATTATATGGCCACAAAAAGGAAGAAGTCATGATGTATGCTATTCCATTGATGAACCCTGCAGGCATCATAGTAAGTGCAAGAAGTGAGACACAAAAGTCACAGATTATTTGACTCTATTTACAATAATTTTCAGAATAGGAAAATTCATAGACAAACAGTAAATTAGTGGGTGCCTGGGACAGAGAAGGGGAAATGGTAAATGACTGCTAATTGGCATATGGTTTCTTTTTGAGGTTAAGAAAATGTTATAAAATTAGATAGTTGTGGTGATGGCACAGATTCTGTGACTGAAAAATACCACTGAATTCTCTACTTTAAACTGGTAAATGTTACAGTATTCAAGTTATATCTCAATAAGGCTATTATTAATAATATTCAGCAGGTAATACTAAAACAAATTTACATGTGTCAATAAATATATTTTTAAAATACATAATTAAGCAAGTTGAAGAGTGATACTGGATTAGTCGAGTCCTCTACAGGGACAGAAATAATAGGATAGACATATATGTGAAGGGGAGTTTATTAAGGAGTATTGAGTCACACAATCACAAGATAAAGTCCCACAAAAGGCAATCTGTAATCTGAGGAGCAGAAAAGCCAGCTTGACTCCCAAAACCTCAGAAGTAGGAAAGCCGACAGTGCAGCCTTCAGTCTGTGGTCTAAGGCCTGAGAGCACCTGGCAAACCACTGGTGTAAGTCCAAGAGTCCAAAAGCTGAAGAACTTGGAGTCTGATGTTTGAGGGCAGGGAGCACCCAGCACTGGAGAATGATGGTCGGAAGACTCAGCAAGTCAGCTCCTCCCCATTCTTCTGCTTGCTTTATTCTAGCAGTGCTGGCAGCTGATTAGATGGTACCCACCCAGATCAAGGGTGGGACTGCCTGTCCCAGTCCACTGACTCAAATGTTAATATCCTTTGGCAACACCCTCACAAACATACCTAGGCACAATACTTTGCGTCCTTCAATCCAACCAAGTTGACGTTCTATATTAACCATCAGAGATATGTATTTGATGATAATGTATAAATATATTTAAAACACACATATTTTTATGTATACATTCATAAAGAGTAAAAATATAAATAAAGAAAAAATACTGATCAATTTAGGATAGTGGTTGCCTCATGGGAAGGGAAAGGATAGATGTCACCAGGGAGTGGAAAAAAGGGGGCCTTCCACTGTTTTAATTCTTGTAACCAAAAGTTGTGAGTCATATTAATCAGGTTTATATTGATTTAGTGAATTCATATATGCTCATTTTTTTAAATGTTGTATGTTTGAAAGATTTAATCTTTTAAAAACTAAAGCTAACCTGCCATCATACATGCTAATTTTCACATGACTGCCCCTTCCCCCATGTGCCTTGTGGGGCTGTATTTGTCCCACACTTTACCCATTCCAATTCACTAGTCCTTTGGGGTCAGTGCAGTCCACCTGGAGACTGACTTCAGCTACACTAAAATTCTCTTTTGATCCTTTGGTACTGGGCATATCTTGCCTTGTAACACTGCCTAGACAGTAAATCTTGGATGATGGATCCACATTTATTGATTTTTGTTACCCTGGCATGTTTGCATGGTGACAAACACATAGTGCAATCTAAATTGTTATTTGTTAAAGTGCCAAGTTGGTATGAATAAGTTGGTATAACCTCTTGCCAAAGTTGAGATTGAGTTTTGGGGTATATGGAAATTTTTCTTGTTAGATACACTACACAGAGGACCAGAATCAGAATTGCAACCATGGAATAAACATGTTTGCTGAAGACAAGGCCTTGTCATGGTTACAAATTACCTTAAGCACATTTTTGGGGGGAGTCTCATCTAACAATATCGACAGGAATAATAATGATAATAAATCAAATATTTAATATTTATTTTGCTGGCACCAAGTCCTATGGTAAATATTTTACATACATTTTATCCCCGTAAAAATTCTTTGAGCTACATTTATCTAAGTATCAATGAGAAAATGGAGACCCAGAAGGATTAAGTAATTTGCCCCTTGCTAATAAAGGTCTGTTTCAGAGCCCATGCTCTTGGCGTCTGTATGTATACACCTCTCTGTGTAATTGTGAAATTGCTGTCATCAAGGATACCTGCATTTTCACTTCCCAAGGTCCCCATTTCCCCACTTGGCTATTTCAGAGCTTCTCTTGTTTTATTCATTTGGTTTATTCTTCAGGCAAACTGGAAATAACTTCTCTACTGCCCCAATGTAGCCAAGAATTTTTTTTTTTTTTTGAGTCCCGGAGTTCCTTGTGTTTCTGAATGAATTTTCCTGTGTGTGGAGACAAATTCTGAAAATGTGGGGTGAAAAGTAGCTGTTTGGCTCACATGGAGGGACTTCTTAAGTACTTTGTCAGGGAGGAGAAATGTAGAATGACATTTCCAGGCAGACCGTGCAGAACATCTATAAGCCTTTTAGATTTTCATTTCCAGATTGGAAAATGATTCAAGTTAGCTGTTAAGACTATCGACATAAAATGGGTTTCAGAGACCTGGTTTTATTTTAAAATATCAGACTCTGGAAACTAATTTGTGAAAGGAAATTGGTGTGAATGACAAACTCTAATCTTATCAGCATCTGGATGAGGTATCCCTTCATCTCGCCCTCCTTACTGTTTTCTATCAAAGTCTGTTGACAAATGTCTTGCTCTGCATTCATGCACACATATTTCACATTGCTTTGGTAACAAATGCCATGGATTTTTATAAATCTCTTCTTTATGAGACCTGAATTCACTTAAGCCTCAATGTGGTAGTCAGAGCTGCCCTAATGTACTGTGTCGAAAAAGGTAATATTTGTTTTTTGTTATCGTTGTTGTTTTTGAGGTAGAGGTTTTGCTCTTGTTGCCCAGGCTGGAGTGCAATGGCGAGACCTCAGCTCACTGCAACCTCCGCCTCCTGGGTTCAAGCGGTTCTCCTGCCTCAACCTCCTGAGTAGCTGGGATTACAAGTGCCCGCCACCACACCTGGCTAATTTTTGTATTTTTAATAGAGACGAGGTTTCACCATGTTGGCCAGGCTGGTCTTGAACTGTTGACTTCAGGTGATCCACCTGTCTCGGCCTCTAGAAGTCCGAGGATTACATGAGCGAGCCACTGCTCCTGGCCAAGGGGTAATACTTGACCAATACAATATTACTGGGCCTCCAGCTTCTCCATGTAGGACCATACAAAGAACTGGGACCACAGTTTTGTGCTTTCAGGCTTTTTTTTTTTTCTGAGACAGGGTCTTGCTCTATTGCCCAGGCTAGAGTACAGTACCATGATCATGGCTCACTGCAGCCTTGACCTCCTGGCCTCAAGCAATCCTACCACCTCTCAGACTCCAGAGTAGCTGGGACTACAGACACGCACCACCACACCTGGCTGACTTATTCTTTGGTGTTTTATAGAGACAGGGTTTCACTATGATGCCCAGGGTAGTCTTGAACTCCTAGGCTCAAACAATTTGCCCATCTCTGCCTCCCAAAGTGTTGAGATTACAGGTGTGAGCCACCATGTCCAACCACTTTTAGGCTTTTTGTGAACAGGAAAGGGAAGCTGCATCAGCACTGTTTACTGTGCAGACTCTTGAGATTCCAGAGAGACTTTTCTGTTGGGCCAACTATCCTGGGCATTTTGGGCATTGAAGGAAAGGATTGCAAATTCCTTGTCATTTCTGTGTTCCCCACTCATGACATCATAACAGCGGTGAGGCCACCTTTCCTGATGTCAGCCTCGGTTATGAGAGGAAAACTTTGCTCCTCTCCTATGGCTGTAACTCCTGACCCTTTCCCCTCATCTCTTACTCTCATCCTCCCCTATTTCCAGTGGCCAAGACTGTCCCTTGAAAAGCAGCTGCAACATGTCCAATTTTCTGGTTTTCCAACATTTTTCCTGCTATGTCTATGACAGTCTTGAGTATTCTCTTTCCAGGAGGAATATTTATAGCTTTTGTTTCTGCCCCACTGGTATTTTTCCAGTCTTGGAACCATTCCATTTATTTAGTTGAATGAATTGTCTTTTTCAACTCTTGGAATGTTTCCTTTGATTCTGAGTCTGTTTGTGGTGCTAAAATTTCTTAACAACCTGTTGGCCAAGGCCCCTTCTTTCTCTTCTGCAGAGGGAACCTGAAGCTGTCCTCTATGAGAAAGAAATGACCGTGGAATTCATTCTTTTGGTCTTCCGGCTGGATCATCTCTGCTTATCAATCCACACAGTGGAATGGACTGGACGTGACTCCTTCATACCAGAGTAGAAGTGACCTTATTTTCCAATATAAACTTACCATCTTTACTAGACTGAAAACATACTGACCTTGGACAGAAATTAACCAAAATCATCTCCTCCCCCCCCCCCCTCCTCCTCCTCCCCCTCCTTCTCCCTCTCCCTCTCCCCCTCCCTCTTCCCCTCCGTCTCCCCGCCGTCTCCCCGCCGTCTCCCCCTCCTCCCCCTCCTTCTCCTTCTCCTTAATTTTTGAGACAGAGCCTCGCTCTGTTACTCAGGCTGGAGTGCAGTGGTGCAATCTCGGCTCACTGCAACCTCCGCCTCCTGGATTCAAGCGATTCTCTTGCCTCAGCCTCCTGAGTAGCCGGTATTACAGGTGCCTGCCACCATGTCCTACTGATTTTTATATTTTTAGTAAAGACGGGGTTTCACCATATTGGCCAGGCTGGTCTCAAATTCCTGTCCTCAAGTGATCCTCCCGCCTCAGTCTCCCAAAGTGCTGGGATTATAGGCGTTAGCCAATGTGCCCAGCTCTTTTTATTTTTCTTGGTGGGTTTGTTTGTTTGTTACTGTAAGTTACAGTAAGAGTCTTCAGAGAATGTAAAACAATCCAGTGATTAATGGAATTAATTGTTTAGCAGTCATCCAGTTGTAGCTAAAAGAGTAAAGTGTCGAATCCCTTTTTGCATCTTATAAACTCTGCCACTGTATATTCATATGTCATTAAATTCTCATCTGTTCTAACCTTGCAGCCAATGTGGGAATTGGGCTCTGATCTGTGGGAGGTCAAGGGTCAGGATCGGTGCTGTTTCAGCCTACTTTAGAATCTCTTCAGCAGTGTTACAGCAAGGTTTTATCCTAAAACATGCTTCACCATTAAAAAACAATAAAGAATCATTTGGGTTTTTATTTTTCTTCCAGTATACCATAGTGCAATCTTCATGAGTAATACTTAATCTTCTGAGCATGAAGAGAATATACTTCTTCCACAATACAATGTTTTGACTTCTCAGAAAATTATAACTTTTTCTTGGTTTGTTGTTTTTAACTTTGTCATTCTCGAGGGTCACTAAGTGATGCTTCTTCCAAAGGTGGCACTCTTCCCCCAGATACCTGCATGCAACCATCACTCCCTTAATTCACATCTCTGCTCAGATCCTACCTTATCAGAGAGACTTCCCAAGACCCAGTATATGAAGCTCCCATCTCCAAGTATTATCTGTTCCTTTGATAATAGTAGGTGACCCAAGAGAGAAAAGTAGATGGATGAGGATAAGGGTAAAACTGTTTTCCCTTTTGTGTTTTTTTGAAATGTTTGAATGATGTAAACATATTACACATTCTAAAAAATTTTTTTTAGTTAATAAAAAACTAGATCTAATGTGTATTGCCTGTGTTCCCATAGTTTTTTGTTTTTTTCTTTTTTTTCTAGTTTCCATTTTCTCCTGTGCTAATGAGATGGGGCAGCCTCACTTCATTCTACAGCTAAGCCTTGCAGAACTGCCTAACTCCATTCTAGAGGAGGTTGCACGGCCCAAGCTCTAAGGGCAGGTGATCTGGTGACTGCAGTTTGAGTTTGGTTGTGTTGTAGGAAGAGGGAAAGAGGCTGTCTAGGCTAAGAGTGTACTGGTTTCCTACAGCCCACTTTAACAAACTAATCCAAATATAGTGGCTAACAACAACAGAAATTTCCCTTATAGTTCTGGAAAACAAAAATCCAAAATGGGTCTCACTGGGTTAAAATCAAGGTGTCAGCAGGGATGTGTCCCTTTAGAGGCTCCTGGGAGACTACGTATTATTATTAGCACACAAGCTAACATATCACACCCAGAATCTCAGGTTCATGCACCGATGTCAATAAATTCAACCCAATTCAATGATATATCCCTCTTAGTTTAAAATCCTTAGAATTCCCATGTATATCACTCAGTTTTCTGCCAATACAAATTTTAAAATCTTGCATACCTTTAGGAAAATGAGCCTTCTCCCGGGCCAGCCTCTGCCTTTATCCCCGTGAGTATGTTGAGATCCGACTGTATTTCAATCTTTAGATGTCTGCAGGGATGGGTGTAGATCTTGAGAAAAGTAAAACCCTCCTCACAAGGCTATTGGTTTAAGTGACCTTATTACAAGCAAGAGGAGACTGGTCTATTCTGTTACGGAAGAAAGGGCTGCATCTGCTGGTAAGAAAGCTTCTGAAAGATGTGGGGATTTGGCCAGACGCAGTGGCTCACGCCTGTAATCCCAGCACTTTGGGAGGCCGAGGCTGGCGGGTCTCGAGGTCAGGAGTTCGAGGCCAGCCTGGCCAACATGGTGAAACCCCGTCTCTCCTAAAGATACAAAAAATTACCTGGGCATGGTGGCACACACCCGTAATCCCAGCTGCTCGGGAGGCTGAGGCAGGGGAATCGCTTGAACCTGGGAGGCGAAGGTTGCAGTGAGCCGAGATTGTGCCATTGCACTCCAGCCTGGGTGACAGGGTAGACTCTGTCTCAAAAAAAAAAAAAAAAAAAAAAAAGGTGGAAATCAGTATTCTCAGCTTCACTCAGGTTTATCTAGATACCCCATTCAAAGTCTCAGGAACCCAATCTTTTCACAGAAGTCCTGGGTTTCATTTGCAAAATATAATAAATCTCTAAATCCAAGGGTTTTTTTGTTTTTTGTTTTTTGTTTTTGGTAATTGTGCAATGTATAGAATTAAATTATACTTTACTAATTATTTTATAAAGATTTTAGAAGCTTTTTATGACTAAGATTTGCAGTAGGAATTTAAAGCCTAGTGAACTTGGCATTTATTTATTTATTTTTTTTCAAGAGCTCCAGTGCAACCAGCCCTGTTCCTAACATCAAGGATATGGATGCTGGCAGCCTCTCTGAAGGGGTACAATGAGGCTGGTTCTGAAAGTGCTAAAATAAGCTGGAGGCCGGACCAAACCTCTTCTTCTGGGTGGTGTTAATAACGAGACACAAGAAAGAAGTGTCTTGTTCTCCTCTGCCTGCAGTCCCCCTTTATTACTTCCTACTGGCAAAACCTAAGAAACCTAAGAGAACACCGTTGAAAAAGGTGTCTTGGCAGTCTAGGAGGATGGCTCTTAGATCATAATATGGAATAGTGAGCTTGGAACCATTAGGCAAACATTTGGAACAGAATATACCATAAAACTGTGTATCCTTCATTCACAGGATTTAGTATCTAATGTCAGTATCCCCTACCTTGGTCTCTAGGTTCCAATAAGACAAGAGCACTGACTGGGTTTGTTTATTTTTGTATTACCTAATACACTGTCTGGCTTAGAGTATGTAATTCAGTAATACTTGTAGAATGAATAGAGGTAGTCTTAAATGTAATAAAGAGTTAATTTTTAAATATCCTTAGGATTTCTACCAAAAGCCTTCCACAAACACAATACATTCCTATAAAACTTCTTAATCTACTTTCTCCCATGTATCATGTCAAAGTTGAGTGTAGCAAGAATCTAGTCTGCCTCTAAGGCGCATGCACATGAGTCAAACTTAGTATCATCAAAACTGAATATTGTGAGGGTTATTGAATCCATCAGGAAACGTGAACAGTGGTTGACTGCTTTCTCCTTATTCTCCTTAGGATATTCTCTTTAGACGTGTATTAAAGCATATGGGAGGAAGAGAAGAAAAGAGTTGATGAGATTGCCATCTATCTCACTCTCGTGTTAGTTAACTACAACTTGTTTGAAATTAGTTATATACAAATCACTTGATAGGCACAGCACAACCTGAATAAACTGATCATATTAAGGAGTAAGACTTTGACAAAATGTGCATTCTTAGACATTTCTGCTCCTCTCTAGACCTCAGTTTACTTATATATTCTGCAAGAAGCTTGAACTAGGAGTGGCCCATTTCCATGGCTGAGGCATGCTTGTGAATAGAAGCAAATGTGGTGAGAGAGAGTCGGAGAACAGAGTGGAAGATCTGAAATGCTAAGATAATGAAGACAGAGAAAATGTTGTTGAAATTGTGTGTTGAGGAAATGAATGTGGGAATAGGTGTCAGACAGAAGAGCGAGGAAACAAACAATAGGAGACTGCAGAGTACAGTCATTTAAGTTTGAATCTGTAAGAGTCAACACAAGAATAAACAGAAAAAAATAATTTGTAGGATAGAAGTTTAAGCATTCAGTTTCCCTTACTTATAGGAACATATGAACTTGTTTTTTCTTTTTGTGGCACAACTAATGGGCCTGACTCATGCAAAATAAGTTTGGATGTTAATTTTTCATGCATTGTCAGCATATTTCTGAAGCAATCTTACCACCTGATTATATATTTAGAATGTTTCCATCTAATGTGCTCAAAGGAATCTGTTCTCTCTTCCCTCTTGAGACTCTTCTTAGGACTTGGGATTAGTGTAGCCTGGCGGCAGTTGTCTCAGTCCCTTGGCACACCCAGCTGGCTCAAGGTGGGTTTCTTGATGCAATTCTCATTTAAATTGTCCACAGCAGCATCTTTTGACTGCTGGCTTATTTCTCCATGGCATTTCTTTTCTTCATCTCATACAGCTTTGGAAATCATCCAGGGCTTTGTGGTCAGTGTGTTTCTCAGCTCTGTGGGGAGGCAGAAAGGACTGAGAAGTAATCAGATTCCTTTTCCTCTCAATCCTTAATTAAACCAATGAGCCTCTATGTTTCCCTCAGCAGTTAAAGCCAATGATGAGGGATCTGTCCTCGAGGGAAGCAATGTCCAATAAAATTATCTGTAAGAATAGAAATATATTTGTGTTGTCCTATTTGGCAGCCACCAGCCACCTATGGCTGTTTAAATTTTCATTTAAGTTAATTAAAATTAAATATTATTAAAAATTATATTTCAAGTGCATAATAGCTGTATTGGCTAGTGGCTCTCATATGCAGCTTAGGGGATCCAGATTATTGATACATTCTGTCCTCTATGGCTGCCTAGAAAGTAATATTACCCTCAAGCAAAGTTTACCTTTCCTCTTAAAAACATAATTGGTGCCCTACACCTGGGGAAGGTCTGAGGACACATGCCAGTTTCAAACTCTGCACTGTCCTGAGTTTTCCTGAGTGCAATGCTTCTCTCTATCTCGGCTTTCTAAATATATCCACCACTCAAGACTCTATTCAAATATCATCTGCTTTGACAATTTGGTCTGTACTGATCTGCTTCTAAACTATCACAGAGTTTAGCATTCAATTATTCTCTTGCTATTTTTTATCTTTAGTCATGGTATCTCTAATTGTATCATAACAATTATTCCATGTAGGACTTGGACCCCATCACTCCAAGGAACTTTCTTGTGATGGTCACCAAAGTCAGTGACCTTAACATTGCCAAATCCTATGATCGTTTCCTTACTCTTACTCAAACTCTCAGCAAGATCCCACATTGATCATTCTACTTTTTTAAAAAATCTATCATTTTGCTAGCTTTTGAGACACTAAACTTATCTTCTGATTCTATTCCTATCTCCTTATCAGCACTATTCTCTGTTTTTCTTCCCTTTTCTTTTTCTTTAAATCTCTTTTCTCAGTTGCAATCCAGAAGTATCTTCTTTAATTATCTTTCCCTAGGTGACCTCCACAGTTCACCGAGCATTAAATAATATCTATATGCCACTGACCTAATACTGATATTTCCAGCTTTGGCCTCTGCCAGAAAGCACAGACTCAGATGCCTATATATAAGGCTTCCTTGATGAATTCATTTAAATGTCAAATATGTATCTAAAATTAACATATTTGAAAGAAAAATCTTGATTCTTTCCCAAATACTATTTCTACCCATTCCAGAACAATATGTCTACCCACTCTGTTTTGTCACATCCCAGTAAACGGTTTCACCATCTTTCTAATTTCCTAAGCCAAAACCTTGGAGTTATTCTTGATGACTCACTTTACATAATTCCTCATAAGCAATGCATTGGCAAGGCCTCTTGGATCTCACTTCAAAACATTAATTTTGCTAATAAAACCTCTTCTCTTCATTTTCACTCCTATCATCCTCATCTAAGACACGGCCATTTCTCCATTCTCTTTGTCCATTTCCTAGCTGAACTATTACCTAGGCGATATCTTTTCTCCTATGTTATTTTACCATTTCTTACCTGGACTATTAAAATAATTTCCTAAGGGCTTAACTGTTCCATAGTTTATAACTTTATCTTAAAAAAATCCAATCCTCCAGAGTATAAAGCCCTTCACAATCCAGTTTCCAGCCTCCTCTACCACATCGTCTCCTACCAGTTCCTCACTCTCTCATGCAACTCCTGCCACACTCAACTGCTTTCTGCTCCTTGGTCATATAGAACTCATTAACCAGGTATTTCTCTGGTTGCAACACTCAGCAGCCTCATTGCTGCCTGGATGATTCCTTTTTATTATTGAAGTCTCAGGGGAAAAAAAGTCCTTGTCATGGTCGTCTATGACGACTAAAAAGTACCTTGGTTTCTCTCAGCCACATCTTCCTGTTTCAAATGCCTCACAGTACTTATCATCCATAACCTGAGACCTTTTCATCATGTGTTTGTTTAAAATCAGCCTTCTCCCACAGGACACTATCTTCATAGAAGTTAGAAACTTGTCTTTGTCACTGGCTCTATCCCGCAAAACTAAAATTAAGCCTGACACACGGTAGTATCTTAGTCTGTTTGTCCTGCTATAACAGAATATCTGAGACTGGGCAATTTATAATAAAAGCTTGGGATGCTGAGAAGTCCATGTATTAGTCTCTTCTTGCATTGCTATAAAGAACTACCTGAGAATAGGCAATTTATAAAGAAAAGAGGTTTAATTGACCACGGTTCAGCATGGTTTGAGAAGCCTCAGGAAACTTGCAATCATGATGAAAGGGGAGTCAAACACATCGTTCTTCACATGGCAGCGGGAAGGAGAAGAATGAGAACTGAGGAAAGAGGGAAGCCCCTTATAAAATCATAAGATCTTGTGAGAACTTACTATCACAAGAATAACATGGGGAAACAGTCCCTATGATTCAGTTACTTCCCACCAGGTCCCTCCCATGACATGTGGGGATTATGGGAACTACAATTCAAGATGAGATTTGTGGGAGGACAGAGCCAAACCATATCAGAGGCCTTGAGAAATTTACAACTATGGCAGAAGAGTGAAGGGGAAGCAAGCATGTTTCCACATAATGGCAGGAGGGAGAGCTAAAAGGGAAGTGTTACACACTTTTAAACAACCAGATCTCATGAGAACTCACTATCACAAGAACAGCAAGGGGGAAATCCGCCTCCATGATACAATCACCTCCCTTCAGGACCCTCCTTCAACACTGAAGATCATAATTCTACATGATATTTAGAGCCAAACCATAGCAGTCCAAGATCAAGGGGCTTGTACAGTTCTGAATGCTGGAAAGTCCACAATCAAGAGGCCTGAATCTGGTGAAGGCCTTCTTGCTGTTTCATCCCATGGTGAAAAGAGAAGGGGCAAGAGAGGAAGAAAGGGGGCCACATTTCCCTTTGATAATTGCACAAATTCCGTTCATGAGAGTGTAGCCTCATGGCTCAATTGCCTCTTAAGTGTCCCACCTCTTAATACCATTACAATGGCAATTAATTTTTAACATGAGTTTTGGAGAAGACAAACATTCAGACCATAGCAGTGGGTACTCAATATTTATTAAATGAAAAAATTCATGAATTTTTCATGTAGAAAGCACTTAAGAAATTACAAGAAGCTTTGTGAACTGTTATATAATTGAATTTTTATAAACAACCTGTAGAAAAACAGTACTACTAGGAACACTTTGAAGATAGAGTTCATATAAGTCTCTTGATGCCCCCAAGGTCATGGATCTTAATGGAAGGAAGGTGTCCATAGATTGTTTACATCCAGTATAAATCTAAAGCAACACTTAGTGCAAAACATGACATATAATATACACCAGCAAGATGTGCTGAATGGCTTAATTATATCATAGTAAAAAGTTGGGCTCATGCCTTCTTTACGTGTTACTCTAATTTGTAACACAGTAACTGTAGTTAGTAGACAGTCTGGTACATTTATTAAAGAATTAATTGGCAAGTGAATTAATAAATAAGTTACTTAATTTTTATCTATCTTTGATATTCAGTGATTCTACATCGTGCATAAAATGGGCACTTATTACTTATAATTGGATAACCATGAATACCAATTATAACCACTCATTGCTTATATAATTGCTTACAATTGGTTAACTATTAATATTTGAAGAAATTTTTAAAAATAATTTCAAGATACCTTTTGAGACATGGGAGTATCAGGGTTACAGATTTGGTATTCACTGATCCAATATTTCCATAACATCAGCAATCATGCCTGAATATGAAGCAAAAATTAGATTAATTCAAGGGAGTTCTAGAAAGATGCTGTAGCTACAACATATTTTTAAAGATTTATCTGAATAAAAACTAACAGAAAAATTGGATAGAGAAATCAAAACTCATGAACAACACTTACAACAAAATCTAGCGACAGGTATCCCCACGAGTTCCAAATATAAGCGTGTGAGGGCCGCCTCCCAACAGCGACACAGCTGAACAACATTAGCATCTGTGCTGGCAGAAGCAGAAAGAAGCAACAGATGTCTGAAGTACCTGAGACTACAACTTAAAAATAGTCAATATTTATTTGCTTAAAAATGCTGTGGACTAATTTTAGAATAGCAGCTGAAACTAGGAATAATTTTGTCCATTCCAGAAAGAGAAGGTACAGTAATGCTTGAAGGAGCTGTTCTACATTGGCTACCATGAAAATTTAAAACTAAGCTGCCAACTCATCCCTTTCCAAACAGAAGTCCACACTGAGAAGAAGCTGCCAAGAGGAGATTTGGCCTCGAGCAGATTAGAAATAAGAGGAGAAGGTAAAAGAATTCTAAATAAATTGCAGGGGAACAAAACAGAGAAGTTTCAGAAAGAAGGCCACGGTATCTTTGAACACATGTGAAAATTAGAGAGGAGGGAGCTCTGTACGCCTATATACTGAAAGTCGCATTCTTCTAAAAGTTGAAAGTTTTTATCCTATCTGTTCTATATGAACTGTACCACCAAGTATACAAAAGGCATGAGAGAAACATTGTCTCTTTATAAATATAGTCTATAATACATACTTTTAGAAAAATAAAAAGAAATAAAGAATTAGAATGTCACTGTTTTTTCAACCTTCAGTGAAGTAATGGACCCAGGCACTGAGCACCAACATCTCTTGCATGAAAAGAGCAACAGTCAGATATCATATGCCTTATGACAAAGATGACAAAGGGACATCACACAACTTCTAGTGTTGCCAAAGGGATTACACATGAGTCTGATTAGGCTTCTGGATTCAGCTGCTGGTTGCAAAAAATACACAGGGCAGAAGAAGACGTTGAGCTGTGCCATGAGTATGCAATCACCAAAGTCTAGACTGTGTAAAAATCTGTAAGCCAAGTGATTCAGTTTGTTCAACAGATATAAGGAATAAAACCATGAGTTTTATAAGAGGGGAAACCTACAGATAAAATAACAAGGCTATAATATATTTTTAAACTGGAAGATTAAACTGTAGAGTGCAAAGATGCCCATCTTGATGATAAAATACAAAGAAGTGATTAGTATAATATAAAGATTGAATTAGTGTTCACTTTTGAGGAAAAGGATTGGCCATGATTGGGATGAAGAGGTGTCTGGATTGGTCAGCAAAGTTCTCTTTCTTGAACTGGGTTGCAGTGAGTGTTTAACAATACCTCATTAAGTTATACATTTTATAATTGTTGTGTGTATATATTTTATCTTATAGTAAAAAAAGATGTTACAAATAGAATAATCAATATCTTCGATTTCACTGAGAAATTATGAGTTACTTGGAAACTACAGAAAGGTTTGTAGAGACATGATGTGGCATTTGGATTCTTAGGAATCTTGAACAATTAGGGAGAATCCTGGAGGCCTGGGTAGAGATATAGGCCACAAGAAGGGCTCAAAGCACTGCCGTGTCTTAACTTACTATCTCCTCTGGGTCAAGAGGAGAGAGATCTGTCTGACACTGTATGACAAAGATTGTGAGTGAGCATTAAGTAAAGCGCTGCTTGAAAAAGATACTGGGGGCTAATCACTGTGCCTTTCTAAACAAAAGTCAGCAGGTATTCAAAAGGTAGAGCCTGCAGATATCCAGGGAAAGGCTGAGTCAGTGTAAAAATGCTCCTAATTGGTGTGCCAAGCTCTCTACTAGACCCTGAGGTGAACAATGCCCTGTGCCACACAATCAAACCATGCCTTAGAGAAATGTAAAAACCAAAGCCTCTGTGTATGTAATGGTTTCTTTTCCTTAGGCATAAACAAGTTATAGAAAAGATGATTCTCTCAGAAAGCATTAATTATGTAATATTTCAGTGTTGGAGTGGGGGAAAAGTACAGCAGTGAGTAAATTGGCCTTCTCACAAGTATCTACCTATTACTAATCAAGTAGAAAAATCTTGCAAATAATCACTAGCCCAAAATCAGTAGTATTGATCAACCCCATAAAAGGGTGCCACCATTTATTAACTTGTTTTAAATTCATCCACTTATCTCTATTACTGCAGGCCACTATCATCTGTCTTATAGGTTACGGGAAATAACCTCCTGACTGGTCTCCCTGTTCTTGGTATTATTACCCCATTAAATCCATTCAATATGGTGCAATCTTTTGTGTAAAACTTTTCAGTGACTTTTAGTGACACTTGGGGGAAAAAAACTCAAACTCTATACCACAGCCTAAAATGCTCTAACTGACTTCCTGAACTCATTTACTATCTATCTTGCCTTTTCTGCTTCTTTTTGTTCTAGAACATGGCAAGTTCAGACTTACTTTATGGTTTTGCACTTCTTGTTTTCCATACCTGGGATTATGTGCTCCTGAGGTTTCATGTTCCTGGTTCTTTCAAATCACTCAGATCCTAGTTCAAATATTACCACTTCAGAAGGCCTCATAGAATCCAGTTTAACCCATTTATTCCAGAGGTTGCAATTTTTTGAATTGCAGACATGTGTGAAAAATCAGACCTTGGCGATGACCTTGAGCAGTAAGATATAAATAACTCCCATATGCATAGCATTCCAATAATGGAACACTAGGCATAAATGGAAAGAGTTCTTAGTTTTCTCATATATCATCATTTTATTGTCATCATTATATTTTGACTATATGAAATTATCTTGTTTACTTTTGTTTATTTGTTTACCTGTTCTTTGTCTTGTCTGTTTCTACCTTCTGGGAGCTAAACTCAATGCAGACAAGGATGCTGCTTGTCTTGCTCTGCATTGTGCCTTCTCCACTGAAGCCCCATGCCTTTCATCACAGAAAATCCTTGAATATTTGCAAATGAATAAATGAAATAGATTACGATCTGATTTTTGGAATCTCACAGACTGTTTTTGGGGTGCCATTCACTCAACAAGTTCATGTTTTAATCTGTATTACTATCAATTCTATTTTTTTACAAATTAGTTTTTTGGAAAAATGACCTACTTACAATTCTCTAAACACATCATTCTGTCTTATTCTTCCATGTGTTTCTATATTGTCTTCCATCTCTGGGCTATACCCTCCATTTAATTCCTTAGTGTCCTAGGTAACTTCTGCTCAGGTGTGTATCTTAGTTCATTTTGTGTACTATAATGGAGTACCTGAGACTGGGAAATTTATAAAGAACAGGAATTTGTTTCTTACAGTTCTGGAGGCAAGGAAGTCCTAGGTAGAGGGCCAGCATCTGGCAAAGGCCTTCTTGCTGTATCATCCCATGGGAGAAGGTAGGAGGGTAAGAGAATACATACGCAAGACAGGGAAGGAGTCAAACTCATCCTTTAATCGGGAACCCACTCCTGCAATAACTAATGCACTTCCAAGATAACAGCATTAAGCCATTCATGAGGACAGAACTCTCACGACCTAATCACATTTTAAAGATTCCACTTCTTAATACTGTTGTATTGGGCATCACTTTTCTAATACATGACCTTTGAGGGACGTATTCAAACGATATAACACATGCTTTGCAATATTGATTAGCCCTATCTTCCAGTTTATTATCCCATCTTCTCTACTACTTTGGAAGTTTGTGCATTATCATACTCTATTTTAATACATTTCACAGCGTTATGTACTCATTTTTTACAAATCAATATCCATTAAATAGTAAAGTTATTGAGAGCAGAAATGAAACAATATTTATTAATATATTTCCAGTACTCAGCACATGATAAGGACTATGACTTAATATGTGAATAAACTCAGGTTATAATTTTGCATGGGTTAACTTGGGCAAGGATAGGATATATGGCTTGATACTAGTTTAAGGTTTTAGACTGTTAATGTTTTTTTCTAATATAAAGTATTAAGAAAATGGTTATGTTTTCTAGCTTTAATGTGTATATATATGCCAGTGGAACAACCCAAAAGTGACTATAGGAAGACTTTTTCTAGTCTATATAATCAAATTGAATTTAGGATTAGGAATGTGGGCTTCATGTCCCACAAATAATTTCAAATCACAGTTTAATTTCTATTGACATTGCTTTCATTTTGGCACCTATATAAACTTTATTTCATTCACTGCATGTTCATTTTATAGACTGAAGCATCAGCTTTTGAGGGTTCTGTCATCACGTCTACATAGTTTTCCTATGTGTAAAATAAGAGTATATCATGGGAATTTCTATACAGCAGAATAGTTAAGACCAAAGCTTTTGAACCTAGACTGAGTTGAAGTACTAGCTCTGCCGCTAGTCAGCTTTGTGTCCTTGAGCAGGGTAATTAACCTTGTTTATTGCTAAATTTTTCTTTTCTGTAAAATGGGGGCTAATATCAGTACCCATCCTCTGGTCAGGAGCAGTGGTTCATGCCTATAATTCCAGCACTTTGGGAGGCCAAGGCAGGCAGATCACCTGAGATCAGGAGTTCAAGACCAGCCTGGCCAACATGGTGAAATCCCATGTCTACTAAAAATACAAAAATTAGCCGGGTATGGCGGTGAGCACCTGTAGTCGTCCCAGCTACCTGGGAGGCTGAGGCAGCAGAATCGCTTGAACCTGGGAGGTGAAGGTTGCAGTGAGCCAGAATCATGCCACTGTACTTCAGCCTGGGCAACAGAGCAAGACTGTCTCAAAAAACCAAACAAACAAAACAACAACAAAACAGTACTCATAATACTAGGTTATGAGAATCAATAACCAACACATAAAAAGTCCTTAAACAGGGCAATGAACACAGAAAGCACTCAACATATTGTTATTAACGTTGTTTCAGAAGGTATAGGAAACCAGTGTTTTCATACCATGCTGATCTTGGACCCTGAGAACATTTTTTTTTTTTTTTTTGAGACAGGGTCTCACTTTGCCACCCAGCCTGGAATGCGGTGGCACAAAGACAGCTCACTGCATAGTTGAACTCCTGGGCTCAAGAAATCCTCCCGCCTCAGCCTGTCTAGTAGCTGGAACCACAGGCATGTACCACCATGCCCAGCTAAATTTTAAAATTTTTTTGTAGAGACAGTGTCTCACCCTATTGCCCAAGCTAGTCTTGAATTTCTGGGCTCAGGAGACCCTCCTATCTTGGCCTCCCAACCTGAGAACTTTTATATTTCTTAGAAAGTTTGTGGTAGTCTGAATCACATATTATATTTTCACACTTTGGCCTACTAATTACCTCTAGAACTATTTTCAAAGAGATATGAACATGATCAATGAGATCTTACAATAAAAATTGGAGCCATGATTAATTGTATTAGGTCATGCTTGCACTGCTATAAAGAAATATAGTTTTCCTGCAGATTAGTTCTTGTCTGGTAAACGTGTGTGTGTGTGTGTGCGCATGTGTATGTGTGTATCTGTGTGTGTGTATGTGCATGCATGTGTATTTGACCACTATTCTATACAGTACAATGTAACTCTAGACACAAAGTCTCTATATATCTCCCCTTTATTGCCTAAATAGCTCACTGTGGAAAAGTCTGTCATTACCTGAGACTGGGTAATTTATATATATATATTTATTTTATATATATATAAATTTATATATTTATATTAAATTTGTTAATTTACATTATATATAAATGTATATATATATTTATATATATATATATAAAGGAGTTTGACTGGCTCATGGTTCTGCAGGCTGTACAGGGAGCTTGATGCTGGCATCTTCTTGGCTTCTGGGGAGGCCTCAGGAAACTAGCAATCATGGCAGAAGGTGAAGGGGAAGCAAGACTGTCACATGACCGGAGCAGAAGCAAGAGAGAGAATGAGGTGTCACACTTTTAAATAGCCAGATCTTGTGAGAAGTCACTCACTATTGTAAGTACAGCACCAAGGGGATGATTCTAAACCATTCATGAGAAATCCATCCCCATGATCCAATCATCCCTCACTAGGACCCACCTTAATACTGGGGATGACAATTTAACACAAAATTTGGGGCAGGGACACAGATCCAAACCATATTATTAATATTTAAAAATAGACCAAGCATTAGTCATTGTTTAATGGAGTATCATGTGGTGATTCTTAAAATAAGAATTACATAGACTGTATGAAAACACGAAAAAATTCTAATATGATGAATAAAATATTTAAGATTTAATATGCTAAAAATTACATAGTTTTATGTAGATCACAAACTTGTAAAACTCGATTCATACTTGGAGATAGTTGATTTACTTATGTAAAATATTCTTCAAGGACCAAGTGCAGAAAATATAAATGTACACAATATATTTTACCTTTTAAAAGCTCAATATATATTTGATTGAAAAAAAAAGTGACTGAAATAATGGGAGCAATAGCTCAGCTTTTAAAACTGCATTTAATGAAGCAGTGGTTCTTAACCGGGGGTAACTCCTCCCAACTCCATCTCCAACCCCAGGAACATTTTCAAGTGTCACAACTAGAAAACTGCAAGACGGGCCGGGCGCGGTGGCTCACGCCTGTAATCCCAGCACTTTGGGAGGCAGAGACGGGCGGATCACGAGGTCAGGAGATCGAGACCATCCTGGCTAACACGGTGAAACCCCGTCTCTACTAAAAAATACAAAAAACTAGCCGGGCGAGGTGGCGGGCGCCTATAGTCCCAGCTACTCGGGAGGCTGAGGCAGGAGAATGGCGTGAACCCAGGAGGCGGAGCTTGCAGTGAGCTGAGATCCGGCCACCGCACTCCAGCCTGGGTGACAGAGCGAGACTCCGTCTCAAAAAAAAAAAAAAAAAAAAAAAAAAAAAAAAGAAAACTGCAAGACAAGAGCTACTACTTGCATCTAGTTAAAAGATGCCAGAGATAGTGCTAAATATCATTCAATGCACAGGATAGCTCCATACAACAAAGAATCACCGAGCCCAAAATGTCCACTGTGCTGTCATTGAGAAACCTTGCAATATGGGTATACTGCTCTTTGTCAGAGTCCACCAGGGTTCAGGCCATCACCGAAAAGGAAAAGGCAATATTGTTAAATCTAGTTCTTTGGAGGAACCTACAGAAATTCAGAAGTTTTTCGCATTTATTTGATGGATTGCCTATAATTTAGTTTGCATATATCACAGTGATCTTGACATGGGAATGTGTAATTCAAGTCTTGAATGTTCCCTTAAATTTTATCTTGACAAGACAGATGAACTAGGCCATCTTTTCCAGGTGTACCACTGTAAGCCATAAGTGTGCATGCCCTCAAGGAAATGGATGGAGAGAACATTTCTTTAGATATCTAGACACTTTGCTTCTTATCGCTCCCATTCTCCTCACTTTGAAACATACACACACTAGTGATCGTTGAAAAGTTGCTTCACTTCTCTCTGCCTCACTAATCTCATCTGTAAAGTGGAGATTATAGTAGTTTTCCTGCAGATTAGTTCTTGTCTATTAAACGTGTGTGTGTGTGCACGTGTGTGTGTGTATCTGTGTGTGTATGTGCATGCATGTGTATTTGACCACTATTCTCTAGAGTACAATGTAACCCTAGACACACAGTCTCTATATAGCTCCACTTTATTGCCTAAATAGCTCACCGTGGAGAAGTCTGTCAGTAACAACATAAGATTATTTGTTCTACTCTAAGGATCTTTCTTTGCCCTTTGTCTTTGAACGGGAATCAGTCTGGACTGAGCTTCAGGAGCTCAATAGACTCTGAGCTGATAATGTTCATTCAGAATCTGCATCTTCAGACTACAAAGGGGCCCATCAATTTTATCTCAGGCCTGGAACAGCCGTATTCAATTAACACTGCATCACACGATCACCCATTCCGGGACCAACCCCCCTCCTTGTCTCCACAGAGACTTGCCCTCACTTGGAGAAAGGCCTGCAAACTGGTCATTTATCCAACAGACTCGACTTCGGCAGAAAACTTTAGCCACAGAACTTGCTATCATATCTGTAAGAAATGTTCCAACATAAAGATGTATGGGCTGATTAAAATTTGTATTATCCCTTAAAAACTGAAGATTGAAGTTAGTACATACAGAAACGGAGGGTATCTTACTTGGTTTTAAATTTGACTGACGAAGACCTCTAGCTTCTAAGCTCCTAGTTTTTTGGATTAATTTTTTGTACCATAAAACCACTTAATCATGAAAATGGCAGAGCTAATATTCATACTCTCCGTTCAGATGCTGTGAAGAAAAAGGTTATTTCAGTCACAGGATTAGAGGGGCAAGTATGTGGACTAGGAGCGCACACATTCTTCTTGCTTCCTGAGACGCTCACTGAAAATCTCTTCCGGGAAGAGATTCCAAATCCAAACTCCCAAGCAGAGCCTGTCTCCTCTGGGCAATAAAGGGTGAGGTTAACTCTAGCCCCCTCAACCTTTCCCCTTTTCTCTCATCTTTGGTAGCCTGTGGCTGTTGTCACCCTCACTCACTAAGTCTGCTTTTCATTAAGAAATATGCTGTCAAACAATTATACCTCAAGATAGAGAAATATTTGAACCAAAGAACCAAGGATCTAAAAGAAAAAGCTGGTAGTAAGATACTCAATATATTAAAAAGAAATAGAAACTCAGTGAGATGGGCTCCGTTCCCTGAGAATACTCAACATGTCAGCTTAGGACAGAATTGTGATTAAGAAGCAAATTTCGGCCAGGCGCGGTGGCTCACGCCTGTAATCCCAGCACTCTGGGAGGCTGAGACGGGAGGATCACAAGGTCAGGAGATTGAGACCATCCTGGCTAATACGGTGAAACCCCATCTCTACTAAAAATATAATAAATTAGCCGGGTGTGGTGGTGGGCACCTGTAGACCCAGCTACTCTAGAGGCTGAGGCAAGAGTATGGCATGAACCTGGGAGGCGGAGTTTGCAGTGAGCCGAGATTGCGCCACTGCACTCCAGCCTGGGCAACAGAGCAAGACTTTGTCTCAAGAAATAATGATAATAATAATAATAAATTAAATTAATTTAAAAAAAAAGCAAATTTCCTAAGTTCCAGACTAGAACTCTATATTAAAGCTATGATTTATAACAATGAGAAGTAGGGTTAATTTAGTCCATATACTAAGCCTAATATAATTTGCATGATGAAGGAAAAATTTTTTTAAAAGAATTCATGTGAGAATAAAATGGAGAAATGTACTGGGCCTTTAAACTTGTTAAAACATCTTTTCGGGCTTTGTATACAGAATTCTTAGATGTCTCCTGAGATTTCTGTTCCCACCCCCTGGTGTACTCTTCTGTATAATCCTTAATCTTTGAATGTGGGTGTGGACATGATGTGACACAACTGCCATGATTTGCTTACCTCATATGACAAAGCTTAATGGATCTTGCAGATATAATTAAGGTTCTAATCAACTGACTTTGTGTGAATCAAAATGGATATTTTCTTAGTTGAGCACAACCTCATCAGATGAATTGTTAGAAGAAGTCAGATAAACCTAAAGGGAAATTCTCCTGCTGGTCTTGAAGGAGCAACCACAATGACTTCTACAGATTCAAGAAAAATAATTCTTCCAACAACCTTGTGAGGTGTGATGAAGACCCAGAATATCAGAAGAGCCCTAGCCGATACTTTGTGAGAATTGGAGCAAAGGTACCAGGCAAGCCTTGCCCAGACACTTGACTCACCTAAACAACAAGATAATTAATGGATGTAGTTTTAACCACTAAATTTATGACAATGTATTATACAGAAATAGGCAACTAACGCAGAGTTTGGTAACTGGAAGTGGGGTGCTACTATAATGAAAACCTAAACATGTAGGAGGAGCTTTGCAATTACACAGAGGGGAGAGACTGGAGGAATTTGAAGAGTATAACAGGGAAAGCCTTAATTGTCTTGAACAGATTGTCAGGAGAAATGTGAACTTTGAGGGTGCTGTTGGTGAAGGCTTAGGAGGAGGTGGTGAACACGCATCTGGAAACTAGAGGAAGGGTCCTCATTATTAGGTAGTGAAAGAATGCTTAGTGAAATTATCTCCTGCACGTATGTGGAAAGGAGAAGCTGAAAGTGATGAGCCTGGTTTTTAGCAAGGGGATTTCCAAGCTGCTTTGTGGTTTCTTGCTGCTCATAGTAAAATGTGAGAAGAGAGAGATAAATTGAAAGAAGAACTGTTAAAAAAAAAAAAAAAAAGTAGGACTTTACCATTTTGAAAATTTGGCCTGTAGCAGGTTTTGTACAACCCTGAACTAAAAATGTTCTTTATATTTTTACAGAGCTTCCAGAGTAGTTTCACTAATTACCAATCCCGAGGGAGGAATCCCACTGCATGGAGAAGAGCTAAGATCATCACTATGCCAACCGTCAGGAATAGGAGTCCAAACGTGTCTGCCTGGTGCATCTTGGGTTACAGTTTGACCAATGGCCTGAGTTTGGCGAGAGAGAACACATTCACACACAACAAGTTATATGAAGTGGGTTGATTACTTACAAATAGGCATCAAGAGACAAAAGGAGTCTCAGATCCATTGTGAGCCAGTCCCTTCCCCACCAGCCTCAAGAAAGCTGCTGGGGTGGATAGAGGATCAATTGCATGTGCCCCTCTTGCACCACAGCTGAAGGACCCTGACAAAGAGCCAGTCCTGGGTTATACACTACAGGGGCAACATGAATCACTAGACAAAGCGTTTTTTTTGTTTGTTTGTTTGTTTGTTTGTTGAGATGGAGTCTCGCTCTGTTGCCCAGGCTGGAGTGCAGTGGCGCAATCTCGGCTCACTGCAAGCTCTGCCTCCCAGGTTCATGCCATTCTCCTGCCTCAGCCTCCCGACTAGCTGGGCCTACAGGCACCCATCACCACGCCTGGCTAATTTTTTTGTTGTTGGTTTCTTTTCAGTAGAGATGGGGTTTCACTGTGTTAGCCAGGTTGCTCTTGATCTCCTGACCTCATGATCCACCCGCCTCGGCCTCCCAAAGTGCTGGGATTACAGACGTGAGCCACCGCGCTCGGCCGAATCACTGGGCAAAGCTTTAAAGAATATCCTGCTTCTGAGGTAGGGAGGAACAAATGATGGGCCATCCCAGTCAGTTCCTCCTTAAATAAAGATGTTGTATTCCGCCAGGCGCGGTGGCTCATGCTTGTAATCCCAGCACTTTGAGAGGCCAAGACGGGTGGATCACAAGGTCAGGAGTTCGAGACCAGCCTGGCCACCATGGTGAAACCCCACCTCTACTAAAAATACAAAAATTAGCTGGGCGCTGTGGCGGACGCCTGTAATCCTAGCTACTTGGGAAGCTGAGGCAGGAGAATCGTTTGAACCTGGGAGCCAGAGGTTGCAGTGACCCAAGATCGCACTGGTACACTCCAGCCTGGGTGACAGGGCAAGACAGGAACAAGGCCAGGCCCAGGCTGCTTCAGGCAGTCCGTATCTTAGGATATTACATCCCAGCACAGCTATTCTAAAATCTACACGCAGGAAAGGGTGGGTGCGGAAAACTGGGTTTGTCCAAGGCCACCCGAAGAACTGTACCACAGAACTGACTAAAAGAGAAAAGAAAAAAAATACTATGTAACGGAGACTGTATATGACTTGCAAAGTCCAAAATAATTACCATCTTTAGAGAAAAGATTTGGCCGCCTTTGTTCTAGAAGATAAAAGCAGAACTTCTCAAAGTGAGTCTGTAGGACTCTAGGATGCTTTTATAGTCACTACAGGATATTTTGTCCCGGTGGACACAGACCAGTGGGGTAGATGATGGGTGAGCCATTCTTAACAAAGGAGAAGCAACCAGAATCTTAACAGCATGAACTCTAATGATGGGAAGGTGATGCAGGTGACTCTGTGGTCTGTTCTTCATCAGCCTTAACTTAGACACCCTCTTCCTAATGCATTGAAGAGGGGAGTCAGGTAAAACAACATCACTGCTCATTAAAATGAACTTTGATGACCTTGTGGCTATATTTGGGGGCTTGGATTCTGCTGACTTTAGAAAATGCATGGATTAAAAATACATATCTAAAGGAACTTATTTTTTTTCCAAGATACCTCTTGAGCAAGTTTGCTGAGTCTCAGTGTACCATAGGTATGATAAAGTTGATAAGGAAGAGGGGTTTGGCAGTGCAGTTAGTGGAAAGAACTCTGGCCTTGGAATCAAGAGGTCTGGACATGTCATTAACCCTTTCTTCATCTTAATCTTCCTGTGTGTAAATTGAAGAGGATTGGAATAGACCAGTGGTTGTGAATCTCAGTTCAGAAAAGCATAGCATAGCTAGGAGGTGTTTCAGGAACCATCGTGGGTACAAGGAGAAAGAATAACATATGTCTCTAGGTCTCCACCTCCTGTTTAACCCGAGGAGCTCTGCTGTTATATCTTATATGTATGATATTTTACATAAACTTTCTTATGTTTAAAAGTCCACTGTTTAAAAATAAAGTTTCTTAAATTTCTGTCACTTGTACTTTAAAATTCTGTGGTCTGTTATTCTTTTGGCATGAAGGGCCAATTGATGGTGCTGGTGGTGGGGACCAGGATGACTGGGGTGATGGTCAGAAAGGTGGGAGGGAAGGAGGAGACAGGACAAGTCTCCACAACTGACATTAGAGGTTAAGGTAAAGCTGTGAGTCTGGAGCCAAGGAGGAGGCAGATGTCTCTAAGGGAACTTCTTTATCTGAGCCTCTAGAACTCTGAGTCTATGTGCTATGCAAATCAGAGTTCTCCGTGCGGTTAAAAACAGGAAAGCAGCACTCAAGAGTTCAGTCTCCAAGGACAAAAGGTGTCCTTCTCCAAGTCAGGCATATTTAGGATTCTAGACTAGCAATCTGGACAGTGGTAAAGTGAGAGACCCAGACAGCAATCATGCTATTGTTCTTTATCAGGATGCTCTTTATGTTCTTTCTGTTGGGTTCAGTGGTAAATCTCAGGGTAAGAGAACTTATCACACAACATTTCCTCATACCTGCCAGGTTCCAGGACATAAGTCTTATAGTGTCTAATCTGGAGACACCTTGAAAGATTCTATGTTTAAATCATTTCATTAAATAGGTTAGAAATCTAAGGCCACGATCAGAACACATAACAATTTAGGAATTTATTATATTTGTTATTACTCAGGCTAAGTTGCTATAACAAAAATACCAGAATTGACTTAAACAAAACACACGCAATATCTATTTTATGGGAGTCCAAAACTGGGCAGCCCAGGGCTGGAGGGACCTCACTGCTGCTATCCTCAAATGTGACTTCTGTCTCTAGGGCCAAGGCAGGCAATGTGAATAAACTGCACCAGGTGGACAAGATTTGGTCACATAAGTCAAGGTGAAGGATCAAAAGCTCCAACACAGAGGGAGGAATAGCTGATAGTCAGGCCTGGGTCAGGAATGCAGGCAGCTTTGATGAGCATTTCTTTTTTGAGACTGATCAGGCCAATGAGGAAGCTTAACCATTGCTAACTAGCTGTCATCCGAGAATCTTCTGGAAAAAAAGGGACCATGTCTACTGAATGTGCCAGATTCCCACTTATAGTTAAAACTCAGAAAGGTCAGGACATGTGAAGTTTGACTGAAGATAACTCACGACTCAATAAATCCATTCCTTCTTTCCACCTCACTTCTATATATAGATCCTGTACTGGGCCCCAGATCCTGGGTTCTATAGGATTCAGATATGTGCAGAGGAGAAGAGAGGCTTTTTGCTCTAAGGAGACAGAAGAAGGTATGATGTAATAAAGGCTTTGACTTTCATTTGTTTATTTATTAGGAAAACTTTGGTGATCCCAGGAGAAAACTAAACTTTTTTTTTTTTTTTTTTTGGGATGGAGCCTCACTCTGTTACCCAGGCTGGAGTGCAGCAGTGCAGTCTCAGCTCATTGTAACCTCTGCCTCCCAGGTTCAAGTTATTCTCCTGTCTCAGTCTCCCAAGTAGCTGGGATTACAGACACCCACCACCACATCTGGGTAATTTTTATATTTTTTGTAGAAAAGGGGTTTCACCATGTTGGCCAAGCTGGTCTTAAACTCCTGACCCCAAGTGATCTGCCTGCCTTAGACTCCCAAAGTACTGGAATTACAGACGTTCATCATTGTACCTGGCCAGAACTAACCTTTGGACAGTCTTCCACAGGGAGACTACAATGGGGAGGTCATGCAGAGACTACAGGGGCAGTGGCGAAGCACAGCTCCTAGATTTCAGACCAGTGGTCTTGATGTTCCAGAGCAGATCATGCTCAAGAAATCAATATTCCTCTGTTAATTGTAAATCCTAACAGAAAGATAATGAGATAGCAAGAGTATTTGATGAGAGAAAGTGATCAACCAAACTAAGAGTCCTTCTAGACATCAGTTGCCTCTAATAATAACCAATATTCATTCCTGGTCTCATTCTAGCCACTGTGCTAAGCACTTGGTATATACCACATTAAAGTACTCTTATTATCCTCATATTTTAAACGAGGAAGTTGCAAAATGGTTAAGTAACCTACGTAGAGCTATTCAGCTTTGGAGTGGTGAAGCTGGGATTTTAATCCAAGGTTTTCGGCTCCACAGCTTGCCTGACTGACCACTAAACCCTTCTGCTTGTCATTACTATTATTTTTCTGTTCCGGGTTCTCCTTATCCATTAATCATTTTCTTTGGGCTATTTTTGCTTTCACAGTAAAAATATAAGCCTTTTAAAGGTAGAGACTTATATTTATTTCCCTCCAGTCTTTACCCAGTTCCAAGCATACAGTCAGTATTTTGACAATGCCTGATTGACAACTTATTGAAGTTATAGCCATACAATCCTATTAAAAATTAACTGCACATTATTATTAAAGTCAAATATAAAAGCATTCTCATCAATTTCCTCTTCTACTTACAAGTAAATTTCCCACACATTATATTAAGAGCTAACAGCAACAGCTTCATCACACCTTCCTAGCTGAAGTGGCCAGATAGCACCATCCATAACCACTGCAGCGCTATTCTGACCTGAGTTGACACCAGTGAACAATCCTTGAAAAGTGTGCTTCTTTTTGGCTTCTTCTGTTGGCAGCATTTCACCTTTCAGTTTCATCCTCTACTCACTGGGATATTACATTGCTGAGACCTAAGATTAGTTGCTTATGGAAGAAAGAGTGGGCGTTTGCAGCAGGCTCTGTTAAAATCATTACCCGTTCTTTTCCCATCATTGCCTGGACCAAATGCCTGGATTCGTGACTGTGTGCGAAAAGCAGTGCTCAAATTCATAATCCTGTGCTTTAAAATAGATCTTTCTAGATGGAGAAGAAAAAGTGGAAAACATTTTCTTTGCAGTTATTTTGGGAAAGTGACTTGAGATCATAAGGGGCACTCAGTAAGTATTTGTTTTATGAATGTGTGAATTGAAAATGTTTGCAGAATTCTCCATTAAGAAGATGCTATTCCCAGGGGACTGGCTTTCTACCAAAGGTAGGTTCCTTGCACTTAATAACTGCCACCTTTCTTTTGCAAAAGCCACCAATTTCAGCAGGCATTTCTCTTCATCTAGCCTTTTGTTTCATCCATGTATCACTTACTTCCTGCCTTCTATTGATCAAGATCATGTGAGATTTAGATGCAGAGATGATATAAATATGGTTCTTGAACACACAATTATTTGTTAGCTTTTAATCCTTGATTTGATGCCTCTGTGTGCAATCGTTACACGCATTCTTATTTTAGACAGGCCTTGAAAACTCCTCTGGTAAAACACAGGTACCTCATCAAAAACTTCTCTGCCTAATGGCAGAAGTGATCACAGGAATCCCTTTCTCATGTTATGAGCCTGATACCCTGGCCACAGCAAATTGGACTAAAGATGAGTGGCTGTCTGTACATCAGAAAATTCATCAGATTGTATCTCTTGGGAAACCTAAGAGTTAGTCAGGAAAAAAAAAAATGGGTTGCTAACTCCATCAGAAACTTTTTTTTTTTTTTTTTTTTTGAGTAGGCACCCTTTATTAGTCAGGAGAGTTGATGCTTTTCTGCAGGAACATTATCTCGGCAACTTGTCCTAACAAAGCTTTATTTCTTACATACTCTTACGCAGTGCCGATGAGAGCTCTGCTCCGTATAGTGACACGGGAACTCAGACTGACAAATAGCTTCACTACCTTGTGGCCACATCAAGTGGAACATACAGGCTCTCCTGTCATGTTCAGGGACAAGAGAGGCTGGACAGTCATACATAGGCTTTACATGACCTTAACCTGGAAATATACATAACTTTTTCTCAAGTTCTATTCCCCAGGACTAGTCACATGAATCCAGTGAATTGCACAAGGCTGAGAAATGTAAAAAAGCAATATTTGGTAAGCATTCTCTGTGTCATACATGACTAATATTTTATATTCATGTACATTTAACTTAGATGTCTATCTTCATTTATGATATATGTTATCAGAAAGCCATTCAATGTAAAAGCGTAAATAATAAAAATAAATGGAAATAAATCCTCTGTTTTCTTCCTGCGCTCTGTCTAGTCTTGCACACTCAGTGGAGAACTCCACTGGAGAGTTCTTAATACATCATGACATTCTGCTTCCCTCTGAGGAATGACTGTATTGCTGCTGACAGAATTCTCTTTCTTTTCCTCTGCCCTTGTGCCATTACTGTGAATCTCTATTTATTGAGATAACCTAAACTCACCTTTGTTCCAGCAACCTGAAAGAGCTTACCTAACAAGATTCCCCTCCGCCCATCATCTCTAGGACCCATGGAACATTCCAGTCTAGAAATGCCATCCAGGTGTTTTCTGTTGAGCAAAACAGCAATGTTTAGACCCCTTGTTCTTTCTTGGATGCTTCCCTAAGTCCATGTGAATCCCTCCTGCATGCATTTCTTATGGTCCTTTCTACCACAGTGCCCATCACAGAATAATTATTCAAGGGTAATTCAATGATAATCATTCAGCCTTAAGGCAAAATTGATCGACAGCATAGTAGTTCTCCCTATCTGGCGGTCCCTCATACATAGAATCATAGATTTTTAGGAGAAAAAAAGAACTTTGAATATAATTCAGTACAACACTTTTATTACCTAGATGAGGAAATTAGGAAGTTGAGACCCAGCTATCTTGACTAGCTTAAAACAGCTATGTGGCATCAAAACCCATTATAAAGTCAATTTACTTTGATTCTTAGGACTTCCCAGGAAGAGTAGGGGCAGGGGACACATAAATAGAAAACATAAAAAAATCAACAAATCCTCAATTTCACTTAACTTTTGTTTAGCACTTTCTTTTGTCTTCTGTGATAATTGAAATCAAAGATACAATGGCAATTAGGACTCAGTATAAAAATTAAGGCAGATAATTTTTGGTGACAGAATGGAAAAGAAAACACTGTTTGAAACAACACTTCCATCTGCTCCAAAGAAGTCCAACATAACAAACCCACCAACATCTTCATGCAACATAACTTAGACAGTAACCAGACAGTAATTCAGATGGTAACGTTGGTATTTACAGAGAAGTCCACTGGGAAAGAGTAATTTCATTTCCAAGGACTTCACCAAAGTGAGACCTGACTTTGCAAACAATGTAATTTTTTCTGGAAGATTCTTGAGAATTTTTTTGGTATTTCATAATCTGATAATATTTGTAATTCTTGTTATGTCTTAAGTTATACCTTTATTTAATGGACTTCCCCACTTTCATTGAAAGACACAAAAAAGTAGAAATGATATAGTGAATTTTATAATTCATTCATTCAAGGGTTTATTGGACACTTACTCTGCAAACTTTGTGCTAGCTGCTGAGGACAAAACAAGGAACAAGGAAGATCTGTTTCTGTCCTCATTGAGCTTACAATGTTAGTTCCTAGGGAATCCATATGTCTATTTTTCTGCATCTCTGGAATGCTTGAGAAACCTCTGCTTTGCACCTAAGATGAACTTCAAGTACAAATTGTATTTCATATTATAGTCTAGTGTCCTCGTGCAGAGGTTAAAAAAAAAAAAAAAAAACAGTTATTGGGGTGAAAACATCTGAATGTGAATCCCAGCTCTGCCACTCACTAGCTTTATTACTTTAGACAAATTACTTTGATTATTAAATGATGATTGACAAACTTCTACATCAATTAGCTATTGCTGCACAATAAGCCACCTCACAACTCTATGACTTAGCACAAGGGTCATTTATTATTGATTATTTCTCAGCAGCCTGTGGCTTAGCAGTGGGATCAGCTTATCTGAGAACACCTGCTACCCTGGGCATGTTCTTCTCAAGGAAACGGCCAACATACAAGAGCTCCTAATCTGCAAAACTAAATAATGGATGTAAAGTGCTTACTACATGTTCTCCATAAACAGCAGTTATTATCATCACTCCAAGTTTCCCCTTTGATATTTGAACAGCTTTCTTAAACATTACCTTGGTCTACTGACTCCCTCGCCTCTTACCTTCTAACACACCATTGAAGGTCCACTTCCTCCAATCAGGCCACCTCTTACCTCTTGAGAAGAATCTAGACTTGGTTTGTGATTTTGGGAGATTCTCTGAACCACCTCTGGAAGACTGTCTTGCCCAGAACTCTACAGCTTCCTTTCTTAGGCTCTGCCTCCTAGCTGGGACAGTGCTGCAATGACAACCTCTCGCTCTGGCAGCCACACTGACTAGTGAAATTCTGAGCAGTGGATGCTAAAGAGGATGCTAGCACTCCTGTTGAGAATGCGCTGTATATGTTATTACAATTAATTCTCATAACAGTATGTAGGTCATGTTCATTACTCCTCCTCCAACAGATGAAAAAAGTTTTGACATACTTTATAATGTTTGACTATTAAATTAAAACAAAATTCTATTTCTGGGTTTTATAGGAGTTAAAAAGTAACATCCCTCTTTTCCCCACTGAAGATTCCTTCTTGAGTATCAACTGAGATAAAGAAGTCAGACAAACTCTGGAGATCAAAATGCCAACATTAAAACTAATAAAGATGAGAAAGTTATAAACTTAGCACTGATAATTTGCTAATACTGAGCTGTAAAATTAGACAGAATTATTACCTGGTAAAGTCAGTTCTGGAATATTTCAGGTCTCCCTTTGGGGGGCAGGCTCTTAAACCTATGATGAAGAGGGAAACTGTGACAGCCATATCTCCCAACAAATAAAAAGGGTTGAGATTTTTGTGCAGTTTCTGCTTCCAAATTTGTCGAACAGACAATTGACTCCAGTGAGGAGATGAAGGAGAAGATATTGAGAGATGCAAGGGGTTTTACTAACTGAAGCCTCTCCAGGTGGACCTGAAGCAGAGAAAAGGAGGTTCCCATCATGCTTATTACAACAGTAAATGCAGATTACGGCACTTCAGAAATCTTCCCTATTTCCTACAGATTCCTGGAAGTTTGACAATTACCCCAAGATGGAAGGCTTAAATGTTCTAACATTTGCATATTGTCATGCACTCATTATTCCATTAATAAAGGTGATATACTCTGTAGGCATATATTCCCAGCCTATCAGGATAAGAATAGATTAATATTTCAAAGGCAAGGGTAATATTATTCTCTACCTCTAAATTTTGGGGATTATTAGAAAACATGGATACTTAAGATAATACATGGCTATAGGAAAGATAATCATTTATACCTACTCCCCTGCTATGCTGTGGGGGAAGGCATCCTGATTCCTCCATTTGTTTGAGCCAAACTGTACTCTGTCTTGAACATGAGAAGTGGTGTTCTTCTCCCCCATAGAAACTCTTGAATTCATAAGGAAATAAAATATTTCTTGAACTATGTTCTGCCAATGTCTTCGTGTTTTTTAAATAATCATATAATCTTCAGATAGCCATGACTTTTAGGGAGGAGACACTGAGCATATTAGAGATTGAGGCTTAGAGAGGGAACATGACTTGTCCAAGGTCATATCATAGGTAAATTCCAAAGTTTGGATTAAAATCCACAACAATCTCTTCCTAAGTCAGTGAAGCTCTTAGAAATGTCATATTTTAATACTTATAATTGCATCATTGAAATCCTCCATTTTGATGCTTCAAGCAAGAAATAAATTGGAAATAAACATGGACCCACAATTATAGAAGACATGCATTCAGCTCTTGTTAGACTTGTCTCCTTAGGATGAGGGAGGCATCCCTAGGAAGTGGATGAAAAGGACATTATTTAGCAAAATCAAAAACATCAGTCGAGCAACAGCTTTCTCTTTCTGGAAGCCTCAGTGTGAGTTTTCAAAGCAGAGGGCTGCAGTTTTCTACACAGACGGGTGTTTGGGTCATCAGTTTCTCAGCTGTATTAACTGGAATTACTGGAGTGAGAAGAAAACATGGAAATTAATCGACCTCCTGGTGGTAGCCTCCCACCATGGCCCTAGACTATTCTGCCCACTATGTTGGGCAGAAGATGATTGTGTGCACACTTTGTGAATCACTCAATATCAGACCAGCATGAGCACTGTTATCAGATCTTGTGGGGACAGAAGACATACGGAAAGCACCAAACACTGTCTTCTTGGCCCTTGTTAGATGCAGTGCATTTGAGCTTTTCTTATCTTTACAAGTTGTTTGGGTTGCATTTTGTAGCTAAGATCTGAAGCAATCTGCTCAAACATCCCACAAGTAGGCATGGATCATCAGTAATATGTGCTATTTATACACACATGCACATACACACATATACACAATTCTTCTCCATCTCTGAAATCTTCATCTTTTTACTTATTTATCATGGCATCTTTGGGGCTCACAAAGACCTAGCACATGCCTGACCTACACTGACCACATAGCAACTCCGTGGGGCAAATAATGTTATCTCATGTTACAGGCAGAGGGACCAAGGTTTAAAGAGTTGCACCTGGCCTGGGTCAGTGGAGCAATAAGTGGCAGGCATCCGTCAGGGCCAGAGTCTTCACTCTCTAACTCCTGTGTGTTTGAGCTTCACCCCAGAGTCTGCAAAGTGAAAAACTATTGAGGTAGGATAATGTGTTATACTCCCTAGCCTTCCCTCCTCTCTAACTCACAAATTTATCAAGTCTCCAGAGAGGACTAAGGAAAGCTTGAGCCCTGGCAGGAAGCCACCTAACCAATGATGAATTGCCATTGAGAATGGGACCCCTGGGAAGAGGTGAAGCCTCAGTGTAGTACCTCCACGACAAAAGAAAACAAAACAAAACAAAACACAAAAATACAAAGACAAAAAATAAATGGATGATCACTGTTTCTTTTCTGAAAAGGGAGATCAAAATGAAAAAGGATAAACTCAACTTTTAGTAAAATAGTGAAATACCCTGTAAGCTATTGCTCACGCCCAATAAGTTGAGTAGATTGTCAAATTGCTTTCTTAAGAAAACCTTGTTTTGCACTTTCAGAATCAAAATAATCTTATCTTTAGTTGCAGAGAAACAGGACACTTTGTTCCAAACAAATCCTTCCTTCTGGTGCTTCACAACACAATTGTGGTAACAGGGGACCAAACACTTAATCTTGACTCTCTTATTTCATCCTTCATTTTTTCTTTCTTCTTTCCCTCCCTTCCTCTCTTCCATCAACAACCCAGTGAGAAATCTTTACTCGGTGTCAGATTCTACACAGAGTACCAAGTCTTGGAAAATGAAATACATATGACTGTTTAAATAAATCACTATGTTTTTACTCATGGCCCTTTTTTTATTTCATCTAAAATGCTGCCCTCACATCTCCACTAATGAACTTTCCATTGTTCCCTTAAAAGCCCTTCCCACTGTCCTCTACCTGGGAAAGTAGATGTTCAGTGTCTTAGCAAGAGGGTTTCCATTATTGACATCTTCAAAGAATACAAACATGTTTACTTAGTAGACAACAGCTAGGCAAACAACAGGTTGCCATTTGAGAATGGTAGGAGTATGTTCTCAGTTGTTTTACTGATTTACTAATAAAAGCCATTACGGA
Source organism: Macaca nemestrina (assembly GCF_043159975.1). Lineage (NCBI taxonomy): Eukaryota > Metazoa > Chordata > Mammalia > Primates > Cercopithecidae > Macaca > Macaca nemestrina. The sequence continues at coordinate 16,963,743 of NC_092137.1, read as the reverse complement.
CCATTCACATCTTAGTGTGATTTTTTATGGCCAAACATAAGTCGGCTCACAGGATCCTGAGAAGGTAGGGGTGTGTGTGTGTGTATATATGTGTGTGTAAGACAACCTGGTATGGGAAATTTAGCTGCTTAGAGAAATCAGACATTCTAAATGGGGACTAAGAAAAATATTTCTCGAAGAACACCCATGTATCAAGTAACATGAATAAAGAAAGCTTTTAAAATAAAGTGGGTCACGAATATGATGATGATGATGGTGATGATGATGATGTGTGTCTGTACAGGAGTGTTGGGGGATCCTTATGCCCCCAAAGTCAGAGTTCCACTTCCTATGGCATTAAAGTACTGGAAAGTACCTTCAACTCACCAATTTATTTGAGTTAATTTTATTTTGATTCATAAAGTAGCCAAACTTTCCCAGAATCTCAGGATTTTCCTTCTAAGGAAAACTCTTTTATTGGCTGCTTTTCTTTTATAAGCAAGAAATGGCATAAATGTAGACAGATTCTAGGACAACCTATAGAAACTGTGGTTCACGATATGTTCCCAGTAGGAGTTAATTCGCTTAACCTTTACCAATTTATTTTTAAACAGAAAAGACAAAACCCATATGTTTGTCTCTGATTGTTTAGCTCTCGAATAAACATGAGCTTCCTTCACAAGCTGCCTGGGTTTAGACAGATGAACTCCTCCATATCTTAACTTATTCCATGAAACCAAGAATGCTTTGAAGTAGATAATTAGTATTATGCCTATTTTACAGCTAAAGAAACTGAAATACACAGTTCAAATTAATTCACCCAAAGTCTGACAGGTGGCAAGCAGCAAAGTTGGAATTCAACTTAACCGTGACACTGCACTTCCTCTCAGTAAGAAGCAGACAAGATGGCACCAGTCAAGTGGAAAATTCATTTGCATAATAAGAATAGTGTGGGGAGACTAGGCTTCCCCTCATGTTATGTAAACGTCATACCTGGTTGAACCGGTCTGTGGGCCCTACATAAATCAAACACCTCCTCTTCAAGCCTGCCTTTAAAATCTTCTGTGGTCTGGTGTTTTTCCCTTTCTGGATGTTTCTCTCTCCAGAGCTGCTCTCCTTTCTTCTTTGTGTTAAGCTTTGCACTCCTTAACCCACTCCGTGTGTGTTTGCCTGTGTGGTTAATCTTCTCTGTACAAGATGATGAACCCTGGGTATTTAACCCAGACAATGATGCCGCTTCAGACTTACATATAAAGGGGCGTTTACTAAAGAGTATTGACTCACATGATCACAAAGTGAAGTTCCACAATAGGCCATCTGCAAGCTGGGGAGCAAGGAAGCCAGTGTGAGTCCCAATACCTCAAAAGTGGGAAAACCAACAGTGCAGCTTTCAGTCCTTGGTCGAAGGTCCGAGAGCCCCTGGCAAACCACTGCTGTAAGTCCAAAAGTCCAAAAGCTGAAGAACTTGGAGTCTGACGTTCGAGGGCAGGAAGCATCCAGCATGGGAGAAAGATGGAGGACGGAAAACTCTTTAAATCTGCCTTTTCCATCCCTGCTTTTATGCTGGGAGCTGATTAGATGGTGCCCACCCAGATCGAGGGTGTGACTGCCTCTCCCAGTCCACTGGCTCAAATGCTGATCTCCTTTGGCAACACCCTCACAGACACACCCAGGAACAATACTTTGCATCCTTCAATCCAACCAAGTTGACACTCAATATTAACTGTCACATGGGTAAATCAAAAAGCATATGTCAGAGAGGTGTGGGGGATGTTTAAATAGTAATACAGCATGAAATAGTACTGTCAATAACACTAAGGTTTTTATTGTGCCTAAAGCAAATATTTAACATTTGCCAGGTGGTTAAATATCGCTCACTATCACCAGATGCAGTTTTATCTATGGGAAAACTAAGAAGCAAGGTAATACCTGGTCAATAAAGAAGGTAATATGGACTCCATTGTTCTGATTATTGGTACAGTGATAATGATAATAAATGCCAATTCCACCCAGAATATTCACTCCTACAAAGGAGTAAACTGAGTCATATTTGTCCAGAAATGGTGGTTCATGGGCCAATTTTTTACCTTAAGAAATTCTTTTTCAGGTCCTCTCAGATAACATAATTATGTGAAGAGAGGCCTTTTTGTTATTTTTTTGTGTGTATTGCAAAAAAAAGGCCAATTTGCCAACTAATTGTCTATTTGGAAAATTGACATGCAGCTACTTCTACAGATACCTAATCATAATTACTAACAGGAAAGTAATTTTAACATTGCCAAATATCACAATTGTTAAAATTTTCTGAACACCTGTTAGTTTGGTATGTGTTTCATCATTAAATGGTCTAGAAATGCACTGTGTTAACATTAAAATGAAATGACTAAAAGTTCAGGCTTTATATTATAGGAAATTTAATAATATTTTAATAATATTTTATCACTACCCCATAAAAGCACACTTAGATTTGAAAGTGATTCCAAGAGGACCCAGCTCTAAAAATAGATAAAGGAAGTAAAAAGAGGCACAAATAGGGTATGTGTGTCAGTGTGTTGTGTTTCTCTATAGGCACATATGCTTAGTTAATTCAGAGTATATTCACACTTAAAAGTCTGAGATATTTAAGAATCATTATATGAGTGTATTACTTAGTTGGAAAAAGTTACAGAATATTATAGTTGTTACCACAGTATGTGGTTCTTTATGAAACACAGGTAAAGGGGGATTTATGAATATTCAGCATAGAGTTAGTTACATAGAGACCTGAATTCTAGATCTGATAATTTTCCGTATATGAGTAACCATGTAAATATGAGCAAGTTTCTCTTCTAAAATTTTTCTGTATCTTACGTTTCCTTTCTATAGAAACCAGATAATAAGTGTTTTACCCTTTAAGATCAAAATAAAATAATACGTGGGGATGCATGTTCAAAAGTTAAATGTCTTCCTTACATTCAGGGGAATATTATTATGTATTATAATAATGTCTTGAGATAATAGAGCATAAAGCACTCATCCCTAATTGACCCCAAACACACACTCTCACTTGATCTTCACACAGATAAACCTGTTCCACTTTGAAATATCTGAACAATGGCTGCTGCTGATGGAGCTCATTCTCCAATCAGCTCCAATCCAGAAATAATCAAATTGTACCCTATCTTGTTTTGACCCTCAGAAGTTGGAAGAAATGAGTTGGTTCTAGGTGTCTGGCCAGCTAGGGTGAAGCGAGAGTTCATATGTGAGGCTTAATATCACACTCCAAAATGCTAAGTATATAAAAGATAAAAGCATAAGTGTGAATTACTGGAAGTACACAGATTTCATCCTTCAGAAAGCATGTACTGGAAAGAGAATGAGGATATAATTCCACTGTTAAAAAATAAGTTAGTTCCTACTTATACAGCATAGTCAATGAGATAATTCTTCAAGTGGATATCTAAATGTATAAAAATACGTATATACAAGTACAAACTTGTTTTCCGGGACATGTAGATTGTTAGAATTGAGAGAAAACTTTGATTGCTTGTGTTTAAAACTTCACTACCCAGAAGAAAAGCAGATGCCTATCTCCACAGCAAGGTAAAATTCAATTTCTATTCATTCAATCTTTATTAAAGGCTTAATAAAGCATTTGCATTTTGTTAAAAGAGAAGTGAGAAAACAATCGAATAAGATGTTAGGAGGTTTACCAAATCAGAGATGAAATTTGAATACATTTGGAAAAGATATTTGTATAATTAGTCTATTTAATCCAGTATCTATGGAAACAAACATATATTAATACCTAGAATAGATCATTGTTTCTTTGGCATTAGTTTAGGACAGATCCCATCTTTCTTGACACCATCACATTGCCAGAGCCTAAAACCTAGGCCTCTTTTCCACAGATTAGCCCCAGACATGTAAGAAGATGGAGCAGTGCTGGCATTTGATCAATCTGAGCTCCCCCTTTCCAAACCATGTGAATTTACCACACTGTTTGCCTGTTCCCAAAGGTTAAAATACAAATTTCCACTACATGCTTTTTAAAAACCCAAAGAACAAAAGGTTACAACAGGAATCTGCTATCAGTATGGGTAAGTTAAAGACTCAGTTCTAAGTTAGGTAAACTTGGAGTGGGTCTTCCTGCTAGTCCCTATTTCAGTCACCAGCACACAGGTGATGGAGCAGGAATTCAGCTCCAGCAGGCATTCAGCTTCCGGCGAAGAGGTGGGAAAATTACAAGGTTCTCTGCTGGTGAGGGAGATTTACCCCACTACAGTTCTTTACCCTACTGTGTCCAACCAGTTTGTGTGTGTTTTTGTTTGCATGTACTTTACAATTTCTTCAGCACCAGAAGGCTGCTACTTAGACCAGCCCCTGACCGCTTAACCACTGGTAAGTCTAAATGTGAGGTATAATATTTTCTTTCAATTTTTTTTTTTTTTTTTTTTTTTTTTGAGACGGAGTCTCACGCTGTTGCCCAGGCTGGAGTGCAGTGGCGCGATCTCGGCTCACTGCAAGCTCCGCCTCCCGGGTTCCCGCCATTCTCCTGCCTCAGCCTCCCGAGTAGCTGGGACTACAGGCGCCCGCCACCGCGCCCGGCTAATTTTTTGTATTTTTAGTAGAGACGGGGTTTCACTGTGGTCTCGATCTCCTGACCTTGTGATCCGCCCGCCTCGGCCTCCCAAAGTGCTGGGATTACAGGCTTGAGCCACCGCGCCTGGCTTCTTTCAATTATTAGTAGCAAGCAAAGAAAAGATGGTGAATTCAGCTTGGCTTCCAGTAGCAAAGAGATTATGATGTTTTTTGCTGCCAATTTAACTTTATTTAGACTTTGACTGGTGAGAACAAGGAGGATCCTAAGGAATTTAGAATACACTAATTATTCAAAGAAAATGAGAAACAGCTCATTTATCTGTCTTTTCTTAAAAATGTCATTTAGGCCTTTCTGTGATTATAAAACACCATTCTAAGTCCAAAAACTAGATACTATTAATTTTTGCCACCCTGGAGATTCACAATAGTAAATAACAAAATTGTATACATATATATACACACATATATATGTGTGTGTGTGTATATATATATGTATATGTATGTGTGTGTGTTTATATGTATGTGTATATACGCATATATATATACACACACACACACACAGTGGGGGTCCTATCATCAGATGCTTGCATTTAGGGTTACTATAACTGGATATGATTCATTATTTTAGGGTTACTATAACTGGCTATAACTGGCTATGATTCATTATTTTACACTTTGAAAAATATGTATTGACCACCTCCTCAGTACCAGGCATTGGGGCACAGTTCTAAGCATTGGGGATATAATAATGATATAAATAAACACATTCTCTGATCTTAGAAAGTTTACATTCCAGTGGAGGTTCCCAGATAATAAATAAGTAAATAAATAAATATGCCAGATGCTAGGTGGTGCTATGAAGGAATATAAAGTGGAGAAAGGACTAGAAACTGACTAGGGAGTCTATTTTATAAGGGTCACCAACAAAGGCCTCTCTAATAAGGTGCCATTTGAACAGAGACCTGAGTGAATTGAGAGCACCAGCCACATGAGTGTCTCAGAGAAGACGTTTCTAGGCAGAGAATAGTAAGTGTAAAAGGATGCGAGGAAACACTTGTGGGTGGGTTGTTATTAATCCTGTCAGATTGAAAGTAAGTTGGTTCAGGAAAGTCTGCTCTCTGATGAAGACTGTCAGTTCTGTAAAGGAATTAGAACAGACTGACTCAATATTCTTTAACTGGGGACACATACTGGGTCTCCGTTCTGCCAGCTGGCAATGCATTTCCTACCCTTTACTCTCCACTCCCATGTCCAGATTTATGTGGTCCAAGTACAGTGTAAACAGAAAAACAAGTCTATGTGTGTGTGTGTGTGTGTGTATATGTGTGTGTGTGTGTGTGTGTATATATCTGTCTATATATCTGTCTAATAATATAGTTCTAAACAAAAAATGGACACAACAAGAGGCTTTGTCAAGAAAAGATTGTGCAGTTCAAAATTGAGCAATCATAGGAGGTAAATTACACAAGTTGTTGCACACAGGTGGCGACTTTGGAAGATGGCACAGGGTCTGTCAGACTTGGAAATGTGCAATAGGATTACTGAGCACTTCCCAAATACAAGGCACTAAGTCCAGTGCTATGAAGGAGAAAAAAAGAAATGAATGCGTAATCCATCTCCCTGCAGAGCTACTGCCTGGTTAGAATGATAGCAGTCCTGACCAGGTCTCCATGAGGCGTCCAAGAAGAATAGGCCATCGCAAGCTTTGATCTCAGACATAAAACAGCGGAGAGCACAATTCTACCATCTAAAAGCTGTGAAACCACAGTGAGCTATTTAACATTGCAGAAACTTAGATTTAACAGGGGCATTATATCTACCCCAAAGGCTTGTTGTGAGAAGTAAATTAATGTTCAACAAGAAACTAACATTGTGTTAGGTGTCTCCTTCTGTGGTAGGAAGGCTATTTACTCCTAGAAACCTAGGAATGTCCCTCAAAATGGTCCTTTTATAACAGACAAATTATCCAAAATAGTGCCATCACTCAGTATAGTCATCCAAACACCTCAATATATTAGTGCAATACACATGAGTTTGGCATGACTTGTGACCTTTATTTATAGCTATTATAGTGCCTGTATTGTGTGCATTTTTACATTTTAAATAGGAGTTATTGTCATGGCTCTCTGTGAATTTTGTTCCTTAAATATGTCCATTTTCACTTAGAATACATAACCATCAAATCTTTTATTTGCCAAAGAAAGCTTAGAACATATGAATACAATAAACTTACATACTCAGCTAACCAGCTCTACGTTAAATAAACGTTACTGTGTGCTAGATCCTGAACATTTCCTATTTTCCAGAAAAACGTACGCTAGTGATGGGCAAGAGATAAAAACAATATTTGTGACACAATGCTATAATCACTAACACAGCGATACCCACACTTACGAGGAAAGAACTAGGGTGTTATTAACCGCTTTCAGGTACTGAGAGTCTCTGAGACATTCTGGAGCACTTAAGGAAAGTGGGAGTAGAAATAGTATTTAAAAATCTAAGTGTATATGCTAGGTAGATGAGATTAGCCCGCAAAGTTTTGTAAAATGAATGTAGAGAAAGAGATAGATTCAAAACACTAAAAACCAATTGACACTTAAAAGACCAGAGGCAAAGTTGAGGAGGAGCCTAAGGAAAGGTTAAAAATGGAGAATAATGAAAGAGAGATTAACTCTTGCAAACATTGAAGCCATCATATCCATTAATTCCACAGAATTTCATTGAGGACCCTCTATGTCTCTTACATTACTTGATGCTGGAGATGCAGAACTGAATGACACATGATCACAGAAATAAATGCCGATGGCTTCCTTCCTTATTTTTCCTTAAACAGATTGCCACACGTTTTCAAGCAGGAGTTTTTTTTTTTTAATTTCTCTTACTGATAACAAACATTTATTGTGGTCTTTGATTTTTCACAGGGAAGAATAAATGAGGTGGAAAAGGTTGAGAACAATGACCTAAACGTTGTTGTAAGCCAGAAAATAGACATAGTAGCAACATACTTTAGAAAGTGAGATGCTAAGGAAGTGGATGTAGAAGCAACATGCTACAGTAAGTGACATGCTACGGGAAGTAAATGTAGCAGCAAACTATCATAGGAAGTGAGATGCTATAGAAAGTAGATGTAGCAGCAAGAGGTTACAGGGAGTGAGATGTCACAGGAAGTGGATGTAGCAGGAAGATGCTATAGGAAGTGAGATACTGTATCCTTTATTGCTAATGAGATGATATTTTGAGCATCATAATAAGAACACATACCCACTATGCCTCTTTTGTCAAAAATGTACATAGATATTATAATAGTAAAGGACTTTAAGAGAGAGAGAACCAACAGAAATTGGAGTAGGGGAAAAAAAGAGAGACAGTGGATTTAAGAAACTGGCTTACATTATTTTGGGGGTTGATTAAGTCCAAATTTGGTAAGTCAAGAGGCTGGAGACCCAGGGAAGAGTTGATTTTGCAATTTCTCTCTGAAAGCTGTCTGGAGATAGAATTCCTTCCCTCTTGGGGGACCTCAGACTTTGTTCTTAAGGTCATCAATTGTTATAAGACTTTCTCCTTAGTTCAGCTATAAACAAGGTCCTTGTCACATGACCATGAAATATTAGGCTTGCAGGCACTTTGAAGGGTGAGAAGGGTAGGGTTTATTGGAGGAAAAGGAAAAAAATAGGGAAACAGGGACTCTCAGCAAAGCCAGAATCCTGCTCGTGGACTTCTCACCTGATGGATTGAATCCCAGGTTCCACCCCAGAACAGGAAAGGCCAGGATCCTCCCCCTTGCAAAAGGAGTGAACTTCTGAGGCTCCACCCCATTCTCCCAGTGTGCAGGCCGGTTGGAGTTTCTCCAGGGACCCCTTTATGCTTGGCTGTTTCATATTGATTGGATTAGGGCCACTCACATTATGGAGGATGATCTGCTTTCATCAAAGCCTACTGATTTAAATGTTAATCACATCTAAACAAAAAATACCTTCACAGCAGTATCTAGACAGGTGTTTGACCAAACAAGTGAGCACCACAAATTAGTCAAGTTGACACAAAAAATTAACCATCACAGTTCTCTGTAAAGCTTTAACCCCTGGAAGAGCTTACGAAGAACAAGGAATGAAAACAATTTTCTAGACTGGCATGATATTTTAAGCCAATAGGCCATAGGTTACTAATGAGGTAGTTAATACTAACAATAAGCACTTAAATTGTTTAGCCATCCATCCATCTATCCATCCATCCATGCATTCATCCATCCACACATGTATTCTTCTGATGAATATTTATTGTAAGCATCTTATTTGTCACATTCTGTCATTTGAGAGAAATGACCAAGTTGTGAATTTATCCCAAATATATTACAACTAGAAATCATTTTTAAGCCTGGAATAGCCCTTAGAAATAATCTAATCTAGCCTCTTCATTTTAGAGAAATGGGGAGCTCTAACTCCTGAAGAGACAGTATATTAATCCTAGAGCTGAAGTTATGCCTCAGAAAATCTGGTTCCCACTCAATACTCTTTTCCCTAAAAGAAAATTCAGACAATTCTCATATTTCTGGGCTTGACTTCATTTGCCAACAATGGTTCAAGCCTCCTGAGAGTGTCTGAGTTTCATTGTGCTATGAAATGAGTCACATCCAAATCTTAAGCAGCATGATACTGTGTAGAATGGTCCAGAAAAGCAGTGAGACCCCTTTATCTGCTTCTATGTGAACTGAATAGCAGATTTTAAACACAAATAACAGATCAAATTTTAATCTTCATATCTCAGTGAGAAAGAAGACAGAGAGGGAGAGTTGAGAAAGCAGATTTGTGACTACAGAATACTATTGTGAGAAGGTGGAGCTGAGGAAAGAGGGTCCCTCTAGGCAGGGAGGGGAGCCTTCTATGTAAGTCACATTGGTGGGTGTGAACTTTTGTTTCCCAGTCATAACCAATCAAAAAATCAGCTCAGCACTTTTTTAAAAGACAATTGTTATTTATTTATTTATTTATTTATTCATTCATTTTTATATTAGAGACAGCATATTGCTATGCTGCCCAAGTTGTTCTGTAATTCCTGACCTCAAGCAATCCTCCCACCTCAGCCTTCACAATAACTGGAATTATAGGCATGAGCCACAACACCCTGCTAGCTCAGACTTTTGAAAATGTCTGTCCTGACTGCGTTGCTGAACAGCTCATTAAAATAAAAATAACAATAATAAAGGACATTCATAATAAGACTTCCATCTAGAATTTAGCTTCTTCTAAGAAATAAATGTAATTAAACTAAACCAAAAAGCTTAGTGCTGTTTTACTAATTCCTCATCTTTTTCTTGTGAATCTATTTAGAGGAGGTTTTATTTATCTCTGAACAAAGCAAGACAAATTGTCACTTCCTTAGAAAGTAGTCCAGGTGTGTCTGACCCACTGAAGCAACTGCAAGTGTTCCCCCAAGGTGGACAGTGAATTGTGACAGGGAAGTGGCACTGCCTGAAAGGCAACTTCTTTTGTGAGTCAATCTTTGTGAAGTTCCTTAATGAAGAGTTTCTTCAAGCATAGTTGAGCAACATAAATAGAAAGGCAAGATGTCATTGAAATATGTACTGGATTGAATTTTCAAGTTGCATTGCACGTTACAGTTTTCTGGATTAATACAAAGATGAGACACCAATAATGCTAGCACATGGAATGATGGCTTGGCACTAAAGAATATCTTCTTGAGCAAAGCTGATAAAAGCTAGGAGCAAACATTATCTTATTGCATTCTCTCACAATCCTCTCAATTTCAGCCACCTTTTACCATCCCATCAACTGAAGACATTATCAGTAGAGAAGTCAGCCTGCCACTGTGACCTTATTCTCTAAGAGTATTTCTCTTGAGCAATATTTTCCAATCTTTGGAAGACTTATCAGTATCTTACGACATTCTGCCTGCTATCTTGGCACTTAGCATGCTCCTCACATGCAGGCTTAATAAATCACATTTTATTTTAAAAATGTGCCGATTGTGTTAGTTACTGAAAAATAATTAAGAATTAGACATAAGGAAATGGTGCATTTCAAATAGAAAAAAATACCATTATAATGCAATTATAGCAATTAACTCACCCCTTCCTCCATTCTAGTTCAATGGCTGGAGACAGATAAGCGCTATGATGTTTACAAAGAGGTAATAACTTACAAGTTAAGATAGGTATTAATCTGATAGGAAAATTTGGGCTTCTTTTGGAATTTGTTTGACTTAATTACGTGTAAAACAAAAGCAAACCAAAAACAAAACGAGAGTCATGAGTTACGTAGTGTATTATAATATCTGCCACTGGTGATTATTGTGCTTTTTCGCAGGAAAGGGGAGGAGAAACCTTTAAGATTAGCAAAGACCTATTTTGAGTGGTTCTGTGAAAAGCAGGAATATGCTTCCTGCTATTAGCAAGTGGAACTGTTTTAGTAGAAACCAAAATGAGATTTTATCCATTGAAGAATATATTTCCAATTATTCCTGTCAGAAATCTCACCCCCCACCCACCTACGATACAAACAAATAACAAAAAAAATCCAACTTAAATAACTTAAAATAACAACAACAACAAAAAAAAAACAACAGTCCATATGCCTAGGTGAGAATTTTACTTAGTCCTGAATTCTCAGAAAATGAACTAAAAAGAGATGAGTGTGAGGTGCTGAAAACAAGGACTATGGTAAAGACACCTCCTTTCAAAATAAGTTTGGAGTTGTTCGTTTGTTTGTTTTGCTTTGTTGTGGAACACCTCTATCTGAGGAGCTCTTTTCCTGGAATAATGAACCATATTTGCTTATTTTCTTACATTGTTTGTGTATGTGTGACTACGTGTGCACACACGGGTGCACTTATTTTTCATTTTGATGTATGTGCTTCCTATGGGAAAGTCATCATTTTTCAAAATACTCAATATGCAGAACAATTGTCAATAGGAAGATGGAGAACCTGGTCATTTGCTCTAAAAACTCTGAAATGTTTAATCTCCATTTATCTGTGTAATGACTTGAGATTTTGATTTCCACAAACTCAAATTTGTGATGTTATCTAGGGATTTTGCCCATGAACTTTAATACAGCATTCTTTGATTTAGCTTTCTCTGCTCACTTCCTAGTTCAAACTTCACTTCATGACCCCACGTCCGCATTTTGAATGATGCCTAATAAAGCTCCTGCACAAACCAAGTCACCGATTACTCAGACAGGGTCTTTCCATTGCCTCAGCCCTGCTTGCCTTTCCCCGTACCTTGGGGTGACAAATCAATGGGCATAATTGTATATAGAAGCAGATGCAAATAATAGGAAGACTGCATTCTTTGAGCTTCCATGACAGATTCCTGTCCAAAGTGATTCAAAAAGAGTTTTCAACCCATAAGGAAAAGTAGTAGGATTTCATTTGCATTACAATAACTAGATCAAGACTAGGATTATAGCCCAGAATTAAGCTTCAAGCTAACCCATCTCACAAAAGATTGCTTCATATCTATAACTGCATCTGCACCTTACACACCTGAGTGGAAAGCAACCTACCTTCTGAGTGTGTCACTTATTTTGGCAAATGGTTCCTTTATAAAGCCATGGGAGACATATATTTAGTGTAGGGGTAGTTGCATGACTAGAGTAATTTTAAGCTAATTGCTTTTAAAATTTCTTCATTTCAGCAATCCTGTAAAACCAGTAAGTATTACAGAGAATTATTTTGCCCATGTAGTACTAGAATGGACCAGGTACCTATATTGATAGCTTTAAAACATGGGCCCAGAAGAATGTCAAAATATCCCTAGAGTCAAGCCTTCCCCTCCCTCCCTCCCTTCCTTCCATCTCTCCTTCCCTCCTCCCATCCTTCCCTCCTTCCTTCCTTCCTTCCATCCCTTCCCTTTCTTCCTTTTTTCCTTCCTTCTTTTTCTTCTTCTTCTTCCTCCTCCCCCTCCCTTCTCCCTTTCTCTCCGTGGCTACAGTACAGAAAAGTGCCAGATAAAATTTCAAGTGAGAGAGGAGAAAGTGCTGCTCCAAGAGATACAAGACTAGCCAAAGAGAAGAGAAGATCATTGACGAAGGAAAAGAAAACTTAGTCACCTCCCATTCTGTCAGCAAGAAAAGTATTCTGTAAATTACCTATTTTTGCAAAGAGACAGAAAAGACTGCATATAGCCAGTGGCTGCTGTGGGTAGAAGAGACCCAGAAGGGCGGAGTAGAGACAGCAGTGCTGTCCCTGAGAGGTAGTCATGGCAGGGGAGTAGGCATGAAACAAACTCAAAGGCAGCTGAGCTAGCACTGTGGGGAAGAAGGACAGTAAGGTTTTGTAACCCTGGAAAAATAACCATTGAGTTAAAGTTAAACCTTGTCTTTCAATTAAAATTTTTTATCTAGTTCTGCTTGTATTTCTAGCATCCTGAGAATGCTGAGGACACTTGGGGGATCTCATCCTAGCCACATGAAACTAAAATATCATCTTGGTAGATTGATTGGAAGTTGTACTAAGAGACATTCTATAGTTTTATAAAACTCAGAACTCACTGACTACGAGTCACGCAGACTCACTTATCTGAGGTAGCATTCTATCAAGGGTGACAGGCTGGATTGCACTCAGGCCACACATATAAAAATATTTGATTCAGACACGGCATGGCTTACTCTTGAATTTAAAATTTTAATTTGAATGTTCCTTTTGCAATGAATAAATGTCCCAAATCTAGTGTGTACAAGCATATGGCAATGTCTCTCACACAAGTTTTCAGTCTCTCACAGGCTGTGAGAGTTAATAGCAATAAAAACAACAACTTCTTGGTGTTTTTAATGGTTTACACAATTCTTTCACATATATTATTTCTTAAGACTTTTATAACAACCCTATGTGGTAGGTAGAGCAGGGAATATAATTATCCCCCTTTCAAGCTTGTGGGAAATGTGGCCCAGGCTGGTTAACCAGACAGCCCAATGTCATGTCATGGGTTGTTGATGGGGCCAGACAAGAGATCCAGATTGCAGCTGTAGCTTCCAGTGTTCAAATCATTCCACCATGTTGCTGTGACAGGGCTCTGTTGCTCAGCCTCCTCTTGAGAGTAAATTTAAAATTCTTTAAATCACAAAGACCATATGTACTTATCTTCAGTAATAACATCAGACCAGGAGACTAGAGAAAATGTGAAAGACTATACTGCCAGGCTTTAGAAGTGATTGCAGTGAAAGCAGCTCGGAAGACACAAGGAAAACAAGTTGAAACTCTCACCTAGCATGGAGAGAAAGGAAAGTTCTGGTGCCTGCCTGAGCTGAAATCACTGAATCATCTGCATACATTTAATTAGAAGACAAAAAAAAGAGTTTTAATGGTTATGGTTGGCTAGCAAGTGGCATCATCAAGCAAACATCTAGACTACCCTATTCTCTACCCAGTGCCACCTCCTCTCAGCTATGTTCCCAGTTTCTATTATCTCATACAGTTTGGAGGTTGCTTCTGCACCAGAAGTGGCTGTTGCCTTAACAGAAACACCAGATTCCTTCCTAGAATGAGTATGATGTCTGTTCATGAGGTCATGACTTAGTTTGTTGTTTTAAGTTTTTGTGTTGGTAGGCTGACATAATTGGGGTTGTGGAAGTCAGTTTCCTAGTGTAGGAACACTGAAGAACTTCTGTGCCAAGGTTCTCTTACTTGTTTACTGCTCTTGGTTGCCACCCAGCAAAATAACTCATGGTCCTAAGATTGCTGAACTACTGAAATAATAATAAGTGATTACATTTTTCCCAACAAGTATTTACTGAGTGCTTTCTATGTTACAAGCACTGTTCAAAGGGCATTACGTGTATTTGTTCATTTAATTTTCACAACAGAATGAGACAGTTTCAGTTATTATGATCCCCATTCTGTAAATGGAGAAACTGAAGCACAGAGAAGTTAATTTGCCAAGGTTACCTGCTGTATTGGAGAATTCAGGATTCCAAAACCAGGCAGTCTGAATCCAAAGGATCCAAATAACAACAGGACAAAGAAACCTATCTCAGGTATTACTGGAGAACCTAGAACAAGAGTTTTCAACCTTCTGGGACAGGAGAATTCCCTCAGCAAATGTAATCTGATTTCCTAAATGAAAATACAGGATTCTCTGTTAAATTTGAATTTCAGGTAAACAACTCTTTTTTTTTTTCTAGAATAAGTATGTCCCTTGCAATATTTGGGACTTATCTGAAAAAGTATTATTTATCTGAAACCCAAATTTAACTGGGTGTTCTGTACTTTGGCAAGCAAGCCACCACTGCCACCCTGGTTCACAAGTCTATTCTCCTTACGTTCTTAGAGTTGGGCTGTTGGAGTGTTCTGGTCACAGTTAGATCATCTCAGAGGTGTTTTCTTGTCAATTTAGAGAGGTAAGGCCAACTAAATTGAACCCTCTGGGGTTTCTTTATAAACTTTCATGGTGAGCTTGAGATCTCCTGACAACTCCTCCTTCCCCTTCCCCTCCACCAGATAAGCTTCCTGAGAGATGGGACGTCTTCACACTCAGGCAAGGAAATACCTTGAAGGGGGTGCCTTGGACAAACTTCTCTTTGTTCCTCATCTCATATGCAGTTTTCCCTAAAATGAGATTCATCACAAGCCAAAGTTTCAAAGTGTTGAGCCTCTTTTTCTGCTCAGTAGCTATCAATATTTAGAATCTTATCCAAGTCCAGTTTTCTTTCCGTCTCTTTAGAAGTTGCTGTGAGCTCTGAGAATATGATCTCAGTCTCTGGTCCATTTTTGATCACTCCACAGTCAACCTCCTGTCATGTGTGTAATTTTCCAGAAAGTTTTTACCCTCCAACCCGGTTAGTGGGTTCTGCACTCCACTTCCTGACAAGTAAATTCCCTGTGACCGTTCTTAGAAAAGGGTGTATTATGTGTCAACAGAGACTTATGCCATTGCCACCATTTTAGTAAGAATTTCTAAATTCTAAAGAATTTCTGAGTTTCTGCACTTCACTTTTAGGCCAAGACCACCCAAGGTTTTTACATTGAGCATGCAGTGAGCACCAGGAACTGCTTAGAATCACAAGGAAAGAGCTCCTGTGTGGAAGAACTTGGCTGATGTTTAAGTTTCTTGACAGGCAGTGGCTTAGGGAAAAATAATCTCCAGACATGTTCCTATGGAATAATTGGTAGAAAGGTTGGCATCTTACTGGCACACTTCTGGGGTGATTTTTGCTATCATAAGGAGGCAAAGTAGGAACTAGGGATAGCAAGAGCTCTTCTAAAAGTATAAGGCCCAAGATCTGCATCCCTGGATGTGCCAACAGATCTGCATATTTTAAAACTTTATTCGGAAACTATTTCTCTCTTTTCTGAGGGAAAGAGGGCAATGAAATTGCAGAAGTAGAATTTTAGCTTTCTGTCACATTAAAAACCTTTTCAAGTTGGCTAATTAAATTATACCTTCCAACAGAGAATGCAAACACAATTTCAGGTTCTAATCTCTCGGTAATCAAGTGTTCTATTATTAATGTCCTCTTCCTTTTTCAGGGCTTAATTGCTCATTGTACTACATGTGGCATTGATTAGCAGTAGGAAGAGTGTGTTCTGTTTTGTTGGCTTGTGAGAAAAGGGACTATAAAAAGGCACTGAATCAGAAAGCAAGCTCTATCCAGCTGTGATATGGTGTGCGGGGGGTCTATGTCTGAGGAAGCAAAGCCAGCTAGCTTGTTAAGTTAGAAATAACAGCACAAAGTTCTATATTTGCCTGTAAAATAAATATTCTCAATCAAACCTAACCCAAAAGTCACAGAGAGGTTTTCGCATCAATGATTTGTGCAGAGATTTAGTTTACAACACACTTTTCTGCAGGTATCATTTTGGTTAAACTGGACCATGAATCTGTGAGTTAAACATTTTTATCCAGATTTTACATATAAAAAGGCTGATGTTGAGTGAGGTTAAGTAACCTTTGTCAGGTCACGCAGTTGACGTGAAGAAGCTGGGATTTGAACACAGGCATTGTAATTTCAAACTTTGTGCTCTTTCCATTATATTACACTGTCTCCCAGCAACAATGAGTCCATTCAATATAATTCAAACATTTACTGGGTCAATACCATGTTCCATAAATTAAGCTGGGCACTACAAAGGACTAAGAAAATATTGATAGACACAGACGGCTATAACAAGACACATGTTTGACCATGATGTGTTGTATTATAAATATGAGGTACCAAAGATTCAATGAGGAAAAAAGTACTCAAGAAGGAATAAACCTTTAGAGGAAGACAGTGGGCCTTTGAAAGATAAAACACATTTTGGCAGTCAGAAAAGGGGAAGAGGGAAGGTTCAGCAAGGGATCTAATAAAGCTTGGTGGTAAGAAATTTTGTGTTGGGGAAAATGTGACTTAACATAATTTATGAGATTGTAAAGTACAGTAGAAACAAAGATTGACATGCGAATTTGATTCACAAAAAGAAATTTAACTTTATTGTGTGAACAACAAAACTTTGATTAGTTCTCCTGAAATATCACTAGCCCAAAGAGTTTTCAAAATGACTTTTTTTTTTCTTTCTAAATGTAAGGAGAAGAGGGCCATGACACACAAGTGTCAGCCACTAAGACACACTAGGGGTATGATTTTATGCTTAAACGAAACTCCTCTAACAGGAATGTCTATTGCATGAGCAGAGATACAATAACAAGACCACAATCACTTTGTCACCAGTACCTGGAACTTCCCATTCTGTGTAGAATTTCCTGTCCAAGATCTGGACCAGATAATCTCCACGATTACCTCCAACTCCAAACTTCTGTTTCTTATTTTAATAACTTAAGTCAGCTTTTGGGAAGGCAAAGTTAATTAATTCACTTTGTTTCTGACTCCTCAGGACTCACTGAGTTTTGAAGGAAGAAAGGCATTAAGACCCAAGAAATAATTTCTCAGGAGAAGGCCCATTAGCTACAGCTCTGCTTATATATACATTACCAGATTGATACACCTTCCTGGGCCATCTGTGCTCCACTCTCTTTCAGTGATGAGCCTGGTATAATTAAAAGCACTTTCCATTTTTATGATTTTGGGTAGATGATCAAGCTGATAGAGAATAGTATCTTTTTACCAACTTTTCTTAACAATTTTCTATTCCTGTTTTTATTTCTTCCCCAGATGCAAATGAGTTCCACACTCTGTATATTCCAACTCCAAATATGTATCAGAAGGAAACCAGGAGAGAGATCAAAACCTAGAGATCTACAGGCTCCAGGCTGTTGTAATCTTTTTCTCTGATCCCTGCAGGTGTTCCCCTACTGTGGATAGGACAGACTCCACAATTTCTGGCATTTGCTGGTTACTAAGTTATTAATTAAATGTTTCTTTCTCCTAAGTATTCATTGTTACAGTAGGTAGCTAGCCAGGCATGGGCAGGGCAAGAGAGGGCTCTTCCTGACTGACACACACACCAGCAATGCCAGGTGATAATCAGGTGATGGTCAGGTGGTTGTTAACTGTCTCTCTGGTCACAGCCAGTGCCAGGGAAATGCAGTCTCCCAATAGACAGACACACCTGAAACTGGTGATCAGCAACTTCCTAATGAGATCTCAAGAGATGGGCAAGCAAGTGGGCTCATGCATGCACACTAAGAGGCAGAATGGTGGAGTTTAACTGGTATATGACCTTCTAGGAACATTTGACTGTTCAAAGAAGAATGTCTCAAGTATGTGCACAACTCCAGTAAACACACTGCATGTGGCCCCTCCCAAGTGTTGGTAGGCTACTGCGCATGCAGACCGCCCACCACCCACCACAAGGGAAGAATAGGGGAGAAGGGACACAAAACCCCAAAAGTATGCCAATGTATAAAACTCCAAGTAAAAGGTTAAATAGGGCATTTGACTCTCTCAAATTGCCAGCATGACCTTCCAAGTGTACTTTACTTCCTTTCATCCCTGCCCTAAAACTTTTTAATACTTTCTCTCCTGCTCCAAAACTTTCCTCAATCTCTCACTCTGCCTTGTGCCCCCTCAGTTGAATTCTTTCTTCTGAAGAGGTAAGAATTGAGACTGATGCAGACCTGTACAGATTTGCCACCGGTAACACCATCCCTCTCCTAAGGGTGGGAGATTATGGGTAATAAAAGGTAGCGTAAAATAGTTGTTAAATGCATAGACTCTGGATCAGACTATGTGCAAATTGTAATTAGTGTGTGATTTTGACAGGACACTTAATTTTCCTGTGCCTGTTTCTTCATCTCCAAATGGGATGGTGATATCAGTAACTTTTTGTAGGTTTCTTATGTATTCAATAAATTAATATATATGTAAATGACTCAAAACAGTAGCCTGGCACAGAAAAAAGACTTCATACATTTTAGTCATTTTACAATTATTAGTTTACAATATCCATCTTTTTATAGAACAATTGGCCATGAATGCCAATAACTGGAATAAGAAGTAGAATATGGCAAATATAAATTGTGAATTTAGTAAATACAGCAATAAGACAATTAAAATAGTTTAAAATAGGACATCAAGAAAGAGTTTACAAAGGAAAGAATACTTGAATAAATGCTTAATGGATCTGTGTTCTAATCCCTTTAAAAGTTCTGAGAATATGTCTGATGTCATTTTGTCTTGCTGCATTCATCTCATGGATATCTAAGGTCTTCAAAACATGTGCCATTATTTGGGGGCTCTGTTCCTGTAGAAATCAAGGAGCTCCTGAACTTACCAAATAATTTCTGTGTTACAGGTGAAAGTTAGAGTATTTTGATAGCTTCTACTGTACCTGTGCTACTATTAGGTTGGTGCAAAAGTGATTGTGGTTTTTGCCAAAATTGGATTAATTTTGCACCAATCTAACAAAATGAAAACATGGCTTAAAGAGACCAGCATATTTTTTTCCTTTCTGAGTGATGATGTATTTTTATCTGCCCTTTAAAAAGGAAAATGACTATTCATTATTTTTGTCATGCTTTTAAAAAGTATCCCAAATTAGTGCTGGTATAGCAGTACAAGTTTTCATCCAAATATACCATGTCTTCCTATTTTCATCACTACTATGGAAACTAAAAATTCAAATTTCACTGATTTTGCTCTAAGAAAGTCATCACCCTTTTCAGTCTACAGTAAACCTATGCTAAACCCTGCATGGTCACCTCTCTATCTTCCTCTCCATTCTCCCTGCCACTTCTTGAGTTTAGACCTCTGTTGTTTCTCATTTCAATCTATATGAGAATTTCCTAAATATCCATCTAGTTTATTTTCCATAGTAC
Source organism: Macaca nemestrina (assembly GCF_043159975.1). Lineage (NCBI taxonomy): Eukaryota > Metazoa > Chordata > Mammalia > Primates > Cercopithecidae > Macaca > Macaca nemestrina. The sequence goes on along the minus strand of NC_092137.1, from coordinate 16,943,972 downwards.
TGTTATCTTTATAGTATAACATCTGATTGAGTCACTCTCAAAATCCCTTGAAGTTCCCTGTCTTCTGTCAGGGGCACTCCCAAACTGCATAGCACGGCATACAAAACATTTCCATTTTAACTCCAACTAATCTTACCAGCTGCATATCCTACTATGCCAGCCTACACACCCTGTGTCCCAATAACACTTACATTGTTACCTTTTCTAAACACAGTATATATTCAAACTATTTTCATCTTGTAGAATGTATCTGCCTGGTGAGCTCCTCTTCGTCTTTTAACAAATACTTCAAATATCATTTAATCAGTGGAAACTTTCCAAGATGTCCCCAAACACACAGTTGCTATTGGCACTGCCAGATTGCACTTCACATATTGTATTGCTTAAATTTCGATGACTATATGACCAACGACAATCATATTTCATATGTTCTTTCATCATTTATATTGTTATATTTGTATATTTTCTATATAGGTCCTTCTTACTTTTCTATTGATGGCCTTTTTCTTATTGATTTGAGAGACCTCTTTATACTTTAAGAAAATCAACTTTTTTTTTTTTTTGAGACAGGGTCTCACTCTGTTACCTAGGCTGGATCATAGATCATTATAACTTTGAACTTCTGAGTTCAATTAATCCTCCCCATAAGCCTCTGCAGTAGCTAAGGCTACAGGCGTGCAGCACCATGCCAAGCTAATTTTTAAATTTTTTTTAAGAGAAAGGGTCTCACTATGTTGCCCAGGCTGGTCTTGCTCTCTTGTACTCAGGAAACCCTGCCTTGGCCTCCCAAAGCACTGGGAGCCACCATGCCCAGCCAAGAAAATTAATCTTTGTAATAAGATTACAAGTAATGTTTTTCAGGTGGTCATCTGCCTTTTTTATTTATGCAATTTTGTGTATTTTACAAATTATGGAGTTATATCAAACTTATTCTGCCATACGAATTGGATTATTTGTCCAATAGTTTGCCTTCATTGTTATATAGTGAGCTCTTTTGACAAATGCCATATTTACTAATTTTTACATCTTTATACCTAACATTCTAATTGCAAGTCAGATACTCAAAATTTGTCAAGATTGAATGAAGGTGTTAGAAACATCATATATTATGGTTTAGAGAAAATAGACCAAATAGAATGGGTTCACAGTATAAAACATCTCAAGTTATGGAATCAGCCTAAATGTCCATAAACAGACAGATCGATAAATAAAATGTGTTATATAAATACAATAGAATACTATTCATCCCTTAAAAAGAAGGAAATTTGGTCATTTGCAGCACCATGGATGGAACCGGAGAACATTATGCAAAGTAAAATAAGTCACAGGAAGACAACTACCACGTGGTTATACCATACAAATGTACATTCTTAAATACAATAATTTGATATTTCTCACATCTTCTAGATGCTAAGGGATTTTTCTTCCCTGTTTAAAATCTAATATATTTTTTTAATCCAGCAAATTTGGTAGACTGTGTCCTGGTGTGAGTTCTTCTTGGTTATTTCCCAACTCATGTTGAGATCTGTCTTTCATGATAAATAAACAAAAGAGGCTGGGCGCAGTGGCTCAAGCCTGTAATCCCAGCACTTTGGGAGGCCAAGACGGGCAGATCACGAGGTGAGGAGATCGAGACCATCCTGGCTAACACGGTGAAACCCCGTCTCTACTAAAAAATACAAAAAAAACTAGCCGGGCTTGGAGGCGGGCGCCTGTAGTCCCAGCTACTCGGGAGGCTGAGGCAGGAGAATGGCGTGAACCTGGGAGGCGGAGCTTGTAGTGAGCCGAGATCCAGCCACTGCACTCCAGCCTGGGTGACAGAGCGAGACTCCGTCTCAAAAAAAAAAAAAAAAGAGAGAGAGAAAACTTTTACTTAATTCTTTCTCATCTGAATTCCTTTTATTTATTTTCTTTTTTTCTTTTCTTTTTTTTTTTTTTTTTTTTTTTTTGCCTTACTGCATTGGTTAGGATCTCAAGTATAATGTTAACAGAAGCGGTGACAGAAGAAAATTCTTGTCTTGTCCTCAATCATTTACTGAAAGCATTTGATTTTTCATCATTAATGATGATTTTAGCTGTAATTTTGTATTTTATTTTATTGTCTTTATTATATTGAGGAAGTATGCTTCTATTCCCACTTAGAAAATTTGTGTCAAAAATGGATCAATGGCGCAAACTTTTTTTCTGTATTTATTGAGATGATTGTACAATTTTGGATTTGGCATTTGATGCTGTGAATGTTTTGCTAGTGAGTATCTAGATACTGTTGTGTTCCCTTAAAGAGATTTAAAGTTTATTTTTTCATGCAGTTAATTTACTGGAGGACAAACTTGACCCTTTTGACACTTGGTTTTAAGCTTTATAAAGGTGGTTTAGCATAGGGCTAGTTTATTTCAACCTTGATGGTTAATAAAATGTAATCTTTCTGAGGTTTATAATGAATGTCCCTGGTATTTGGCTTGCTTTTCTATTTTGGTAGACTGAAAGTTGAACATCTCTTGTTTCAATGTTAGCTCCAGTTTTGTTCACCTTAGTAATCAGTAAGTTATCAGCAGCTGTTATTTCCCTGATGGTTGTCCTTTTCCTTGTCCCCTGGAATCTTACTCTGAACCAACTAAGCTTAGTAGTCAGCCAAAAACTCAAGGAGAGTCCCATGCTAGTTTTTAGAAATCTTCCCTTGAATTTTTCTTTTTCTCTCATGTACCCTGCCCTAAAAATTACATGCACTTCAGACTTCACTGAATCTAATATCTTGGTTCTTCAATTCAGCAAAACCATTCTTCTCTTGTTGGAGTTCCCCTTCTTACATCACAGTTCAGAAGGTGCCTCCCAGAAGAAACCCAGGGTGATTTAAGGCTAGCTTCACTGATTTCCCTAATTAGGGGTCACGCCTGTATCACCTACTGTCTAATATCTGAAAACAGCTGCTTTATTTTTCTCCCCGATTTTTTTCTGGAAGGGCTACTCTGATACGTAGTACTCCAACATGGCTCAACAGTGTACTCCTTCAATGTAATTGCAAAACTTTCATGATTTTAGGGAGATTTTCTTCAATGATAGCATGTTTAATATTTTTGTTGTCATTACTTCATTTCCTTGGTTTTCTTTCTCAGGAACCGCTGCTTTTCATATGTTGGGTAGTCTTTGCCTAACTTCAATAATTGTCACCTTTCTTTTTTGTTTCTTCTTTTTTA